>NC_091829.1:13365658-13720658 GCF_038994185.2 Dermacentor albipictus
CCACATTAGAGTTGTTGGCACTTAGTGTAACCCAAGTTGATAATTTATTGCTGGATGCTGTTTGCTTCCAGCGATTGCCTCATGATTAGGCACACTCTAGGGGGTTTGGGTGGGGGTTCACGGTATATGCGTATATGCAAAATGAATGTAGGCGCAATAACTCCTTGACTGCAAAGACTCCTTATAGGAAAGAACTAGCCCTTCAAGTATAATGTGGCCTGCGAAACTATCACGTTCGAGTGTCTATTCTCACACTACCCTCATTTTACGATGTATCCGTATCAACTTGCACAAATATCAACCTTGCCAGAGTACGTCGTAAGAAAGCCGTTCGCCAAACAGAGGAAGTCCTTATGAGCGTAATAATTTGTGAACACAACCTCAGCAGCTTTATCCGACGGGTCTTCATTCGCGTCAGCATTACCCAGTTCTGATTGTGACCGTTTTTTTTTTATGCTGCTGGGACGTGCATCTGCATACAACTTCCTTTTAGATTGCCAGTAGTTACTTTTGCGTTAGACTAACAGGGGAGTCGTCCAGGACAAACGCGAATCGGGACACGAGAAACAGGACAACATTTTTTAACACACTATCAATTTCGGACAGGGGCATATATACTCTCCGCAAATGAACACAGCTGCGGCACAAAGCCTCCCCACTCACGTCGTCAGTCCGGAAAGCAGCGACAGTTACGACGTGATCCTGGCTTCCCACTAAATAACATACAAAATGGATGCCCTTTCATTTCCCTCCATGCCTTCTCCCCAGATTTCGATCCCTTCAACGCCGTATAAAAACCAACCAACAACCGCGGCAACACACTTGAAAAAAACCAAACTGATACTATAACAATAACGGTCAAAGTGGTAAGAGGGCTATAGGCTGTGAGGGGCATCCCCAAGTGATTGCCTTGCCCCGTCTTTGCAATTTACGCCGTTACGCCAAGTCGTGCGGAGCGTTGCACGTCGGGCCATTAAAACACTTTTGTAGGCGCAGTCCATGAGCTCGGTAAATCAAACAGCCCTGGCGTGCGTGTGCGTTTAGTGACTGCGCGCGTGCGTCCGGTGTGCTCTCGCGCGTGCGCGACGGAGTGAGAGAGACACAAACGCGTGCACGCGCGCTTCTCTGCTTCCCAAAAGAGTGCAGAACTGGGAAGCCTAGAGTTGGCGCGCGGGATTAAGCGGTCCGATTCACCACGTGCCTATGCAGAAGCTGTTTCTTATTGTCATTCGCTCGCATGTGCTTCGGCCAACCAACCGAAAGTATGACTCCGAAGGCTGGGGTTGAGAACGAACTGTTTCTACACGTCCAAACCACTTTTGCGGTACCATCGGCCGCTTCTTCAGTGCAGTTCTAGCCGGTGCTAGGAAAAATGGCTTAGCGAGACAGGATGTTAGTCTTTGGTGGGAGAAGCGGTGCGTCTTTACGGCGTGACAAGGTACCGTCGCTGCCAGGCTCTCGGCGCTTTTACGAGCCAGCACCCGCGACAGCGCGCGCATGATAGAGCGGAAGCGTTTCCCAGGATAGTACAACGCTGAGGGTGGCTGTCGGGCGCGGCTACGTGACGCAGTGCTTAAACCGTCGCCGTGGCCACGTTACAAGATCGGCGTCGTTGCCGTAATGGCATGTCTGCTTCCACCGCGGCCGAGACGACGTGGTGTATCGGCAGAGGAACGACTTCGACGGGCCTCGAAAAGAAGTGTGCATCGCGGTAGGAGTCACACGTGACATAGCGCGAAATATAAATGGGTGGAAGAAGCTATAAAAGCCCCGACATATAAGAAAATGCAGAAACTCTACCACGACGCATCTCGCACGTAAAAGGATGACTCAGCTAGTACAAGGATGAAAAAAAAAAACAGCTCCTCGCATCAAAAGGAATCACTCGGAAATTACAACTATCGAAAAACAATACCAGTTATTTTGCATTTACAATACCGTTGTTCTGGAAATGGCGTATCTGGAAACGTTATCGGGACGTCGTGACACAGAGCGAAGTTTGATGGCGTCGCATAGCAGTAACGCTAGGCTTGCTGACTTTTTTCAATAACAACAATTAAAAAAACAGACCCAATGCAGCAAATTTGCTAAACTGCACAAGCTGTGCCACATTTTTTAAGTTAGAGTAATATAAATTATAACAACGCTTCTCCTACCAGGCTCTTCAACACATGCACACCCTTTGGGGTGTATGTTTGCCCCACAACAATAATCCACATCTCTCTCGCTTGCGTTTCCTTTCTTAAAAGCGCTGCGCTCGCTACTTTCCTGTCGAGAATGCTCTGTCACGATGATAACGCGAATGCCGTTCGTGACTTGGGAGTACCGGGCTCGCAGCTTTAAAAGAACAAAATGTGGGCAAGGCAGATCACGAATATTGTTCTGTAGCAAATATACACCCCAAAGGGTGTAACTGGTTTAAGAGTGCATAGGAATGTTCATATTGGAAGCCTGTAGTTTAGAAGTAACGTGTGTGTTCGTGTGTGTGCGTACTTAACAGTATTGTGTATAAATAACCTCTTTCTTATTCTGCGAATACTATAGTTAACTCCAAGCCACACTCTATATCTTTCATACAGTGCTCAAATTTACAAAAGCACACACCTCCTAGCTCTATGAAAGGTCTGTAGAAGCCAACAGACAGACAGCGCTTGTGCAGTTGTGGTGTCACATAATGCGTTGCACATTCGGCACTAAAACATACAAAAGTATCGTCTTCTGGTCGCTGACGTAGATCGAGTGAAGACAAACGAAGCCACGCTTTCTTATAGGCCTTTTCCAGGAATTAGCTTTTGCTGAAAATTGGAGGAAGGCGATCACCAGGACTGTTAGCGCTACTGTTTCGAGGCGAGCTCGTACGAGAGTAAGTACCAACGTGAAAATCGGTCATCGCAGTGTTTATGCTACCGGGGTGTTTCTATGCAAGCACGTTAATGGTATTTACAAAGGAGGGAGGAGGAGAAAAAACATTTATTGAGAAAAAAAGACGAGCACGTGTAGTTATGAAAAATTGTTGAGCAGCGCCACTGCACGCATATGCGTCTTTGTGAGCAATTTAGTTGACTAATGGGAAGTTAACTATCCCCTAACTCCTTTTCTTGCGCAAGCTAATGTTCCGCAACCTGAAAGTGATTTATGACTCATATATCCGCAGCTGCGTAGACGACCACCCGAAGACTATAACACATCATTAATCCATACCTTTCGTACCGAATGTTATTAAAAAAAATTGACAGGATTCCCTAAATTTTTGATTGCTTTGAATATCTTAGGCAACTTTCATTTTTTCGCTATGTTCTTCCTTCGGTCCCCTATATTGGACCAGCTGAGAGGTAAATCGAGAGAGCAGTGCATTTTATTTTGTATACCTAAGCCATATACCACTCCAGAGGGTGACCGCGCAATTAAAACTACCGGCCTAACTATTCGTTCCCAGAAATGCGAGTCTCGCAATCCTCGTTCGTGTCGCAACAGCGCCCCGCTGCTCTGAATGCTCGCGAGCTTGGCTGCATTGGGTGATGCCTGCGCAACGATTTGCTCGATTCAGTGCGCTTCGGTGAGCGACGCTATCTAAAGCCGGAGCGCCTGGCTTAATCAGCTTGCCAACCACGTCCGAAGCAGCACCATTTTTTTACGGGCTCACGTTATCTTGAATTCAGCCGCTACGATCTTTCTCCCGTCAAAGGTGCTGCAGAAGTTTCGTAACCGATTGAAGCGAGGAACACGGTGTTGCAACGATTAAAATTACTTACGGCATATTCTGGTGGTCTCTTTAACAGAGTCTGGCGGCGCTCCAAAGTCCATGTAGAATAGCAAATAAGCGCTACTGCTAGCTTAGGCGGGCTCCACTGATGACTCAGATGCGGTGTCATCACAGCCATATTTGGTTGTTTTCGTAATACAAGTTTAAAAATGTTTCGCACCACCTTCGCGGTATGTCAATGCGCGCCCAAATGACCATCCGAATATGTCATTAGTGCATAGCTGTTTCATTGTTCCTTTTTTTTTTCGTTTGTATGAACAAAGTATCAGCAGAAACACGGCGGGCAACATTCACTCTACAAAGTGGTTTTCAACAAAGACTTAAAAAAGAAAAATATAACTGTGTTTAAATTCGCATGCGCCCGTGTATTGCACATATAAAAGAATGAAAGCAAAATGCATTGGGAGGAGAGGAGGCAAGAGAGCGGAGGGTGATGAGGCCAAGATAAGGTATACTTTCATGTATTCATCATAACGAATAAACTGATCGACAATTACGAAAAAAGAGCATTATGATACAAATAGATGGGGTGAATCTTGGGAAGAACCCACTCTCATTTAAGAAATGGTAAAGAACGTTTGCAGCGCACACCTTTATCGCTTCTAAATATATAGGAAATGGTTCACTTTGACCTGTTTACAGGTACATACCACGAAATTCGCAAGAAGTATTCGCCATAACCGTAGATTCAACTAGTAGGTCGTACGGTAGCGTTGTAATGTTACGTATGTTGTGACACTTGAACCCCTGTTCATTATCTCTTTGTTTAGATTATTAGGCTCATTGCGACATTTGTGCGTGTCTGCACTATTTGCTGTTTATTCTATTACAGTTATTTGTCTTACACGTGTTTTTTCGTAACAAGGGTCTTGCGTGCATTCGCTGCTCCTGCTGCTAAATGAGAAAAGGGTGCTGTGGCTTGGTCAAGCTTTCCGGGACAGCTTTTTCTTTCTGCAGCTGATTTAGCTCTTACTAACTGAAAAAAATAAACGATTTGATCTGATATTCCCGTCATATGCGTCCTGCTGTTTGTAAATTAAAACAGTGTTGGCAATGCCCACCCACAAAATTCTTAATCCCTGCACTTCAACGGCAGTGCTGTTCGTGGGCGTCTCTCTGCCCCATCTCTCTCCCCTTTCTTTCTATTCCCCTACTTCCTTCTCCCAGGGCAGGGTAGCCAACCCGACTCTCGACTGGTTAACATCCCTGCCTTCATTTTCTCTCTCTCCGCACTTCACCTGACTCCCTTCCACAATCAACCGAGTTAACCTTCGCCTGGTCCCTCTCGTTGCTTTCTTAAACCATCGGTTGTCGACTCTGTCCCATTAGCTGAACATGCTGGGCAAAATTTGGGTAAGAACTATAAATGATGACGTCACAGTAATCGAAAACAAACGAGAAATTCACAAGAGATTCTTCCCAAATTGGTGTCTTTTCAAGGGAAGCTTTAAAATGAATTTTACATGTTCTTGTGGGGAGTTTTTGCGGTGTATCCACATAGAGCTGTACGCATTCCCGCGAAAAAGAAAACTGGCAGTGTTTCTCGTACTTATGAGAAACGCGTTGCAAATAGAAAACGTCGTGTTATTTGTTTTATTGCACTTATGCTACTACGTGACCATTCCCAAGCTTGGGCGCCTCAAAACGTCCGCGTTTGCCGCCACGCACTACGTCACACGCCATAGAGTTGGCGGCTGACGGGATAACGGAAATCCGTCTCTAGTGAGCCGCTCTGAAGCTGTAAGTAGGGCTCTGTGATTCAGCGCTGAACCTGCGGAACGTGGTCAGCCTTTAAATTCATGGCCCTTGTGTGTCCCTTGTACTTTTCAGCTTCAAGGACTTTTTGTTCTTGTGTTTATGCCTACGTATTCTGAGGCTATATCTATCGGACATCTGTCTGTTCGACCACCTGTCTGTAACACGTGACACGATGCGTTATATAGGTATACATGGGGTCTTATGGAAGTGTTATTCAAAGAGTCGAAGATTACGAGCACGAGAAATCGAAGTACATGCTCAACTAACTATAATAAATTCACTAATCCACTTTTTTGGATAATTGCTTTACGGCAGATATCGAAATTTACGAATCGTGGCCAGTGAGCTTGAAAGACGTCTCCACTTGAAATGAATCTCTAGGATGGCACCTGTTTCGTGACAGTATTCTCCAAAGTGTGGGATGAAATACATGGGTGTTCCAGTTACTTTTGTGCTTCAATGCATAAAAGAGATTTTGTTAAAGTGAGTGAAACAACAGAGAATTATTGCGGCATGTATCATGGTGCATATCTCCAACATGGTGTAATTCTTAAAATCTTTAATGGTCAACATGATATGCAATATTCATAAGGGCAATGGAGATTAATTCATATTACGTTACCTAAACCTAGTTCGGAATAATTAAAATTAAGTGCCCCCAGAAAGATTAATTCCGACTAATTAGGTTCACCAATTCGACAAGTGCCACAGGTCATTGCAATACTTGTAGCACATTGCGTCATCCTGGACAGTGTGAGCCGCGGTGCGCGTAACTCGGGCGAAACTCGTAACTCGTGTAACTCGACAAAGACGAGCGATTGGAAATAACGCTTACGCACTATCTGACAAGTCCCACTAGGGAGTTTCTGCAGTGGTTTTTTTTTTCAGATGAACGGCAATGCAAGACAACTAACCGCCACGGACGCACATGCCCAGTATGCCCCTTAAGCTAAAAACTTCGGTCCACCTAATGTTTCCCGAAAGAGAAGCCCTTGCTGCGCACGCACGGAAGCGTTGAATGTCAGTGCACTAAACGAAATGTCCTTACCTTCGGTAGCGCAGTCACTGAGAACCCCGGTTTCCAGTACGAGGGCATAGTCCGCCGTGTCCGTTTGAATTTCGATAATGGCGCATGGCATCATCCAAAGGTGACCTCCACGCCCGCAATACCAAGCATTAAGGTCCATGGTGGCTTCCTCTGATTCTGTATTTCTCGTCGAGAGAGCCTCGTTAACTAGAAGGATGAACGAAAGTGTTGACAGCCACTTATTGCCAGAACGGTCGTTCTCGCGCCCGAACAAACACTAGTAAGAAACAACGCAGTAGGCTTGTCCGTCGCGTTCACTGTTACGAGCCGCGCACGCGAGGGCATCACCAGGACCGACGGCATCTTGTCTGACGCAGACCGAGCGCTACTCAGTTGCCTCTGAATTACATGCGCGACGTCTGCTGGTAGCTGCATGATGACTCGGCAAAAAAAAAAAAAACGGCCAGGATGCTTGGTGCAACAAGACGCAGGTGCGAACTCATGGTTTGGCCAGCAGCGTAACCATGACTTCGCACATGTGTCTCGTCACACGCAGAGACCCGGCCGTCTTTTTTCGCCGAGTCATCATGCTGCTACCGCCACAGTGCCGGCCAGCAGCGGCAACGAACCAGTGATACCGCTTTCCGAGTCAGTCCTGGCGGTCCTGATCGCAGGAAATTTTAGGCTGGCATGCACCTGGACCAGACGGTCTGGGATAGACATGTTCTTTTTTTTTTTCCATGAGATTTAAAGCCGGTATTATCCACGGCAGCGGCGGAATCGCTGTGCGTGCTACACTTTTAACCATGCACGCTGAGTCGGTGCCTAAAGATTTTAACTTAAGCTGATTGCACGCATTGCTTACAGAAGTGTTTAGGCTGAAGAAGACTTAATTGCTGGGCTAGTTGCTCTTGCCTTTAGCTGATGCGAAAAATTTGCGCTACAAAAAAACAATGCACAAATGAAGCAACGACAAAGCTTTGTCTTTGTCCTTCCTCCCTATTTCCGTTGTTTTTTTGTTTTTTTGTTGCCCTAATTTTCCGCATAAGCAAAAAAGTATTTAGGTTGAAGCCAGTTTTAAAGTACAGCGTGCTTCCCCCCCCCCCCTACTTTCCCGGGCTTGGCGTGGCTGTTATGTGGCGTGGCTTGGCGTGGCTGTTATGGCGTGATGTCCCGACATCAACCTGTTACAGCTGCCGCTTACAAACACGCGCTTCTTCCTTTTTTTTTTCTTTTTTTTGTGCTGCGCTTCTCATTATCCGTTCTCCCACCTCTTCCTAAACAAAAAATACATGTTGCGCACAAAATTGACATCACACAGCGAAGAAAACTTCCATCGCACAACAACACAGGACGTCATCAACCAGCCCATGCTACATCGTTTTTGAATACCTCTTTCTTACGTATTTTCTTGAAGCCTTCATCCTCGCGCTGTCTTTGAAGACATAACGTGTGTTCTGGTTAACCTGCCTGACTTTCCATGGCGCCTTCGTCGTATCCTTCAACATTCACTGCACGATTGTCCCAACGTCTGCGCTGTAGTCACGCATATTGTCGCGCCTCAAGCGACGGAGGGCGCCTGAAACCTCGAACCTGCGCTTCGACAGCTACGAAGGCGTTGTCCTTGGCTTCGAGCGTGTCTGTCCACGTGCTTTGTGTGGAGGAACATTTTCTACATCATCCACGTTTCATTCCCAGAAAGAGAAAGAAAATAAATTGCGTATGGCTTCGCTCGGACACTATAGGTCCTAAATTTATTTATTTATTTACAATTCATTTCTTTAATAAATAACTAAGTCCTCGAACCAAACGCCTCACACACTGTTTTTCTCCAGCACCTTTGCACACATTAATATGGGACCTTCGGAGACCGAATAAAGTGAATATCTTTATTCTGTGTTTCTAAAATAGGCGTGCTTGATATACTTTTGGCGAAGCAAGATAGAACGGTTATTGACAGAAATAAAAAAAGAACGTGGAGATCTAAGATCTTCTGCGATTTCTTGCCTCAGGTTCGCGCTAGTTCCGTCCAGGATACTGCCCTTGCTGCCTGCCGGGCTCTCCACGTCAGTTGATACCGGTGACGCAGGTCCGAGCTGGACCACATGCCTTCCCATATTTCTATGAGCAGCGCCAACGCGAACAAGTCACACATTTTATGATGAAGTCAAAGACGCGTTGCTTCGGCGTATGAGCCTTCATTTCATGCTCGAATATCCGCAGTGTGTTGCTATTCTTTTTACGTTTCCGCAAAACGGAAGAAAAGAAAATACGCCTATTTACACGTACAGGAAGTACCAGTGAAATATTCTTGCTGAGGTACAATTAAACAGAGAATACTGTTACTTTCAAACGCAGAACCATTTTTGCCGAATATACGGGGCCGTCATTTATCGAACGCCTCTTGATTTGAGCACTCTCCTAATAAAGATTTCCTGCTTCTCATCCGAAAATATCGAGCTATACACCTTTCAGGTAACGTCAATTACTCACGCTCACCGCGCCATAGAGAAGCTAAACGATACGTCACATCAGTGTGGGTTAACACGGCACAATAACGTGGCAAGGGGCCCCTAAAAATATTTCCTTTTGAAAAGAAGAAAGAAAGAGGAGCGATACACAGTTACGTAAACGAGAATTCTACCACGAATTCTAAAAGTTAGGAACGAGCATCGTGCAACGCGATTGAAGCCGAACCTGCAGGCTCAACACCTGATCGCACGTCAAAGTGCGCGGTCGGTTTTAGCGTTCCCACGCTGCAGGCAAAGCCACGGCAACGCAGCCGAACAAACGCGCGCCGAATGAAAACTACTGGCATAGCAAGTCGGGACCAAGTGTCTCAGCGAATCTCGATTCTTTCTCCGGGATATCGACGCAAGAGGTCCCATGTTGGGTAACCACCGAGCAAGGGGAATGGCTTCACGGAGACTTGGTTTGCCAAGTCTGGCTGCGGGACGTAATACTCTCTCAACTTTTTCCTTCCTCCGTGCCCGCATCGTTCTGGATTTCGGTGATGTCTTCGCGAAGCTCTTCACTTGGACGTCTTCGTGAGAGTTAGAACGAGGCTTAAGATGGCTGCTGTCCGCTTAGCCGTCTACGTTGCCGTCTACGGTTAGTATTGGAACACAGCCTTTATGACATCTTAGACTGGTCACCTCCATTCCCCCGAAGCATAGTCGGGCAGTTGCCGCGCCCCCCGAACTCAGAGGTAGAGAACAAGCGTACAGGACGAATCTATGACTCGCTCTCGGAAAAGTAAATGACAGATGCATAACCACTAGACTACCGTCAACGTCCGATGTTTCGCCTATCCAAAGCTCCCGGCGCTGTGGGGAAAGCCTGCGGACGCGCCGGTGGGACGATCGTTCGTCGAGTCGCCAGCACGCAGTGGTCTAGGTTGCCTATATTACGGTGGACCGTCGCTAACAGCAGTGATGCTGTGCTGGGACGACGTCCTCGAATCTCGACGACAGCTCTGAAGACAGGGCTCGGAGCGCCTCAGAGCGCTCGAAGATGGAGGAGAGCGATCGAAAAGAACCAGCCAAATGCAAGGCGCGTTGCCTCTGTCAACCAACCGAAGACAACGTCGTTCGCGACAGTGGTCTATAACGTTCCAAAACGGCCAGCCGAGAGAGAGAGAGAGGAAAGGGGAAAGGCAGGGAGGTTAAGATGCCGTTAGTGTCAATACGCTGGCTTACTTTTCTTAAACGCTTGACAGGGCGAGTGCCGTTAGCGCGAATGAAAGGGGCGCAGCTGAACACAACGATATAACGTCAGAGCGGCGCAAAGAGGTATGAAACTGTTATCTTTGTTCCCTATCCAGCTGCTATCCCGCGCAAAGGTTAGCGAGAACTGAAGCCTCTGCGCAGAGGTGTCAGTTAGTTGTCCGCGACGTGCTTCCTCGTATCGTCTTTATTGAAGAAACAGGCGCAAGCGGCCGTGAAAACACGCGTTCAAAGAAAACTGCGTCCACTTCGTCAAGCACGTAAACGCAGCAAGGCGTGAAAGATAAGTCCCTTGTAAGACCTTCGCAAATCCTCCTGGCAGCCTCCCTGGCAACGCAATAACCTGACCCGCCACAGCCTCCGCCTCCTCTCTCCTTCAAGACGGTCTTGGTGTTCCCGAGCCCACTGTTTTTTTGTTCTATCATTCTTTACATTTCACGCCCTTTGTTTCAGTTAATTTTTGCTGGAAGTGCTCGACGCGACTGCAAAGTACGCCGAACGAGACGGGATTTGTATTCGGCTTGCGCTCTAGCTTCGGTTGGCTTGACTCAGCCGTTGTCATGGAATGTTTCTTCTTGCGTCTTGCGTTCTTAGAACTTTCGCCCTGTTGCTTTATTGTGCCTTCCGTGGGTCATAGCCCGAGCCAAGGCGAACTATTGCGAACGAAACATACTGGCTTCGGCTTCGCCTTCCGTTTCGCCTCCGGCATGACTCGCGGCCGTTATCGGCGAGTCGGGCGTAGTTGTTTTGGCCCGATGGAGGAGATGATGGGCTTTCCATGCAGGCGGCCGGAAATGAGACGATCAGATTCTTCTCAGCGGCTATCTTTGTCTCTCTGACCGGGGGTCATCGCCCGCGTTTCAAGCGCCTCCATCCCTGCGACTAGCCATCGTGCCATCGGTCACCCTACGGCGGTGACCCCCATCTTTATATATTGGAAAGTAAGCTCGTCTGACGTAGTTCCGTCTTTCTTCGGCCGGCCTTTCCGCTCCAGATGTCTGAACCGATTGCGAGCTACTCTTTGTATGTCCACGATATTAAATCGCTTGCAGAACCGTTTCAGACGCAACCGGCATTTGTCGAATAGCTTTTCGCGAATTATTTATAGGTTGCCATGAATACGCGCGAGCTGTTGTTACTCGTGAAACTTCATTCTCCTCCTGGAAGAAATATTAAATGATTTGAAGGCAGAATGATCAAAGGGAAGCACATTCACTGCCCTGACTGTTCGCGAGGAGGCACATCAAGCAAAAAGCTACTTAAGTACGCTAAGCACAAAGGAATCAGAAGGGCTGGATTTTGTGAGCATGAGTACCCACGTGCGTGCCAGCCGTAGGATCGTGTACATAGACACGGAAGTGCCATTTGTCATTCAACGAGCCAGGCCATTGTGCCAATTTCTTTTTGCTTTAGCTGCCAAGCAGTGGAAGCACCACATAGCATTCTTGCAAGTAAAGCACTTAAGATAACTTCTTGATGGGCAAGTTGGTACCCATTCATTATACCTATATTTAAGGCGCCAAAAAACAACACAAAACACACAAGACAGGCGTTTCTGTCCCGTTGTCCTTTCTTGTGTGCTGTGCTTAAAATTCTGTAAAATGTCGCATAAGGCGAGATTCAGGGCTATATCAAAGAAAATAGAAACCTTAATTAGTGGATGAAGAAGTGAGTGATTGACACGTAGAAAGAAGATCAACTTACCAGAAAGAACAACCTGACGCACAGTCCCTGGAAAAAATATTTTATTTATCTTGTGCTCACACGATCATGGCACACGGTTATCGTAGGCGCTCTTTTTAATGAGCTAAACACAGAATCCGTAGGAATTTCGATCTTCCGGGTAGACACGCGTAGGGCACTAAAATACGTTGTGAACACGTTATCCGTAGAAGCAAGAGCGCTTGACAAGGCGTAGTAAATGTAACTCGTTTATCAATTTCAAAGTGAAAGGCATCTTTCTGCAGACGTGCTTGGCAGCTGTGATGTAATAAGTCGCATGTCTGAAAGATCTTGCTAGCGTATCTCTCAAAGGTGAAGTTTACGGTGAGCTAAATGAATAAATGAACGAATAAATCCAACATGGCGAAGCTTTGCGGCATTCTGCTTGACAGCTAATTTCTTGCGCGGAGTGTAATAAACGAACGTGTGTTTCACTCAGTCAGGTTCGGGTGATGTCGTCTTCGGTGCAGAAGAGGCGGGAGAGAATAAATGAACTGCCACGCGTAGCCTCGGCCGGAAGATCATAACTTGGCCACGACAGGGAGGGTGCCTTCGCCGAAAAACAAGAAAAAAAAAACCCGGCAAGGCGGAATACTTGTAGATCTCATATATTAGCACTGCAGGCACCGCGTTGGGTGAAAAATGTCGTGTCGAGAAAAAGGCGACAGGCGCAGGCGAGTATCTACCGGGGTGCTTTGCTCCTCGAAGGGTTTTTTTTTCGCCTCAGCTTCCACTGTTAGAACGTATCTGAGGTGTGCCAACTGACGCGCACAAAGTTTCGATGCTAACCTTGGTTTCTGCAACAGCAGCCCGTTTGAGAAACCGCCACTTATGTTCGTGCATGGCATAATGAGCTAATTGGTAAACGTTAAATAACTTCTTTTAGCAGTAATTTGCCTTTGCACTTCTCGAATCACCAATTTCATAACGTCGCGGGAAAGAGTACAAGCTAACGCCTTTATAAAGAATCGATGTCGGTCTAAGCAGAAACAGCGCGGCACTAGATATAACAAAGTGAGAAATCAAAAACAATTGTGTTTGATGTCATTTTTGATAAAAGCAGGGGGACTGCAAAACTACTCGGCGGGTTGTTAGAGACACACTGACTGAAGGCTCTCGATTAATTTTGACCACGAATGCATATTTAACCATGCATGTGAAAACATAAGCAAACTTCATTTATTGCGCCGTTCTATCACGCTGTAGCCTTTATTTTTCACGATGTGTTAATGTGTCTCCCGTGTTGTCTTTAATGCTTTTCCGGCGTTACTGTCGATCATCTCCTGACATGCACGCTTATTGTGCTTTCTGGGTTTTCTCGTTGTCATTTTTATTTTCATGGTTCGCACGCTTTCGAAACAGCTTCCGTTAGTTGCTACGTTTTCGCTTGATAAATTCTGCTACTGGCGTCCTTCGTCGCCCCACGCATGCTCTGAATGAGTCGTCTGTTGTATGAAATCTTTAAAAGAATGTGTTTTTCTTTATCATAGGTTGTCTGAACTGGTTTATCCCAACGTATATTGCGAATTCGTACTCAAGCCACTGTGGCACCTATGAATGTACGGGTCATGGCAATAAGGACTAATTGTAAGTCAGTGCCCGTCATACGTGCTGTGTGTCTCTGTCCCTGTGTATCTTTTGCGCTGCTTTCCCAAGCGTTCGACCATGACCCAACTCGCCCGCCCATGCCAAAGTTTTGCTAAGTAAACTAGCGTTTCTGCATCCGCCCTTCCTGCATCTGAATGCAGCCGCATCCAGGAGTCGAACCTGGGACTCGTGCTCAGCAGGAAGAACGTCATAGCTAAAGAGCCACCGGAACGGAAGCTGTCTCGAATTTGGACGCTTAGTTGTCATTAAACTTTTTTTAATGCAAACACACACGAAAATTGAACTCAGAGAATGTTAATGTAAGCTGCCACGAGGGTACGTGCGCAATGCAGCAAAGCCTGCTTTAACAAATGAAGGAAAATCTGTGTGCGCGCTTCATCAGTCTAGCGGTCGTGGCGCGATGTGTGGCGCGATATTTCCTTTTTCCTGCCGCGGTAATACTTGCACGTGACTAAGTGGCGCTCGGAATATTCTCGCGTATACCAAGGACGATCTAGCTACGGAAAGTGAATAGATGCCCTCCCGGCACCGAATCAGGATGAAGAGGCCCTTTAGTATACGGCTCGCACGTGCGGAGAACATGGATTGGATTGGCCATTAATCACGGCCTGTCGTGTTCGCTGAGCCGAATAATTCGGTCGCGCAGTTCATTAATTAGGCGCACATTACCATTAGAAAGGCAGTGTTCCACTCTGCGCGTGAGTACTTTAGAGGCGCAAACAATTTTCTCCGAGATGCAAATCGAGGTTGATTAGCCGGCGTATTGGACCAAGGAGGGAAGTACCGATGGCTTAAATTAGTTTTCAGCTTCTACCGACTGTTCGCTGCACCGACTTAGACCGGAACACTGCCAACGAGGATTTCAAGCGGTCGTGCTTGAATAGACGTAGTCTCTTGGGTCTTGCTCCCGTAGCGTGGACTTCACTGGCCCATTGGTGGAATGACTGCATCTCTTTGTAACAACTCTGGCAATCCGCTAAAGAGTGGGGGATTCAAAAAAGAAGTGAGGCTATACTATGCTCGCCGCAGAAAGATTATATATAGAAGACTATATATCATAAATAGTTGTTTCATGAGGTATTTGTGCAAGTGAATAATATTTGCTTTTCTTAATGTTCAGGGCACGCTGGCTAGCTGAAGCTTCAACAAAACAGCCGTGCTGAGATTAGAAATTTGCAACATCAGCACACATAATATGACTCAAGAGGAATCGTCAGCACGTAGCCAACTTTGATT
This sequence comes from Dermacentor albipictus, assembly GCF_038994185.2. Classification (NCBI taxonomy): domain Eukaryota; kingdom Metazoa; phylum Arthropoda; class Arachnida; order Ixodida; family Ixodidae; genus Dermacentor; species Dermacentor albipictus. Next base: position 13,380,498 of record NC_091829.1, read on the forward strand.
TCCGTGTTCATTTGCACGTCAAATGAAGAACCTAATTAGGCACCCAGTGAACCGTTTTCACGCACTTCTATTGTGCAGTAAACAAAGAGTCATGTTCTAGCGACTGTTGGAAATGGTTATTTTTTCAGGCTCCATGTATTGGGGGCACGTTCTAGGCAAGCTCAACAAATTAGCTTATGGTTTGTATCATGCCATTATTTTGTTTGTGCAAGATTTATAGCAGTTGTATGTTCAACCTACCAGTACATTCAACACCAACAACAAATACAGCAATCTTTTTTTCCACATTTTGCTACGAACATTGCAGTTAACCAAACAATGTTCGTTTTTATTGCGCAGTAATATAACTGTAGAGAAGGGGCTAAATGGGCTACAATAAACACAAGAGTTTTAAGCTCAGTGATAACATAAAGCAATAAATAAAAATAAGAAGAGGGTCATAAATACACACTCCCGCAAACACTTACTGCAACTCGCCGTATGCGTGCCGATTTTCTAATCTGGCCGCTAATCCGCTAATAACACTCATTGTATGAAAATGTACATGTTAATGAACCGATAGCGTATACTCTACCTAGTTATTATTCTACCCTAATCATCACTCGCCTAAGAAAACTAACAGGAGTGGGAAGGAGTGGAAAAAGAAGGGTAGGCGTTCTCTTGGAGCATCATATCTTGCAGTTTTTGCATGCTGCTAATGGTTTCACATTGCTCTTTTTACGCCTACTATATCTCCCGCTCTATTGCTCGTCTTGTAGTCCTTAGCCTAACTTGAGTTTATTCGTTATTATCCCAGTTTAGATTCCATACATATTTTTTTTTTAAATATCTGTAGTGTACAAGTGCTTATATAGTGTTCTTTATCAGGAATGAGCTGCTTTAGAAATAAAACCATATAAAAGCGATTTTTTTTTGCCCGCATGCTCTCCATAAAAAGTGTACTCCTGCAGGAAGTGATTTTCAAGGTTTCAAAAGCGTTATCTAAAAAAAGTCGAGGGCAGCTATCCGACGTGAAACGGGGCTGCACTGTTTCTATTCTCTCAGCGTTAATTAATGGTAATGCCACTTGATCCGTGCAAATGTGCACTTTTCCGGCTAATAGAGGCACAAAATTAGCACTTGTCGGGAGCCGTGCTACGCACCTCTCCGCGCGCGAATTGTCAAAACTCAATTTAACCTAGCACAAAGGGCCGTCAAACCCGGTCCTGTTAGCCACACCGATAATCAAATTCGTAGGTGTGGTACAAGGAAGAAAGCGCTCTAGGAAATTGAATTAGCTGCTACTTTGGGAACACTCGATCAAAAGAATGTGCCGTTCCTTTTGCGGTTCTTTTAACAGCCATCGAAAATGCAAAAACTAACGTTTAGGAACCAATACACGACTGCAAAAAATCGAGCAGACGTAGCCGGCGCGCTCTTAAACCTAATCGTGGCTCGCAGATGTGTCGACTACAAGCATGCGCAAACAGAAAAAAAAAGGTCGAAAGACCTCTATTTTGTTTGAGTGCTACCACAAATGACAGGGACTACGAAAGCTACTTTTCTTTTAGTGTGTTTGTGCGTGTTAATACCGATGAATTATAGGGTATAACTTCGTTAACAGCACCAGTATTCGATGGACGTCGTAGGGGGGTTCTCCGGGTTTTGACCTCCTGCAGTTGTTTCGCTTTCACCTTACTTTAACTACGCAAGCGTTTATACATCGTATGCTCCATCTAAATACGGCTGCAGTGCTTGCGAACCGAACCCGCGACCTCGTGCTGAACGACGGAATGCCACCGCCACCACAGTGCAACAGTCGCCGTTATCACGTTGTCAGAAAATTCAGTAGAATTACCAGCGCAATTGAGTCTACCCCCCCCCCCCCCCTGAAGGTATAACATAACGTAAGTTCAGTTATACTATTTTCTCTCTAGTATCATAGGTATTTATTCCGGTACTTGTAGGACGAACCAAGCAAGCTTAAAGGATGTAAACGATAACAGGAAGAACAGGGGTTTGACGTCTAAAGCACTCGCAGGCCCGAGTTCCTTTTTATACATTGTAATGACCTCTCATTGCACGCTTCTTCCGCGAACAACCCATAATTCTTTTAGTATGTGTACTTGATAGTGCGTAATGAGATTAAGGACCACAAAGCAACCTAACGCCATTACTCCAATTTTCGTTGTCCCGGGAGTCCTGCGCTGGCAAAAAAACCTGAGGCTCTCTCTTAAAGATGTAGGATACGTTGGCGTGAACTTGCGCTACCCAAAAGAAAAAAAAATCAATGGCTAAATCCACTAGAGCATCCCAAGGAGAACAAACGTAGAAGGAAGATTGTTAAGCCCATCTCTGGTCTACTTCGCAGGCAAGTTTTACATTCCTGCTTATGTCTCCCAACACTGTGAAAATCCTCAAAGTGTGCTCTAAACTTCCGCTGAGGGGTCCTTTGAGATACGGGGCTTGTTTCGGAGACATCAGATAAAATAAATACGGCGAACTAGCTCGCCGACGCTAACCTATTTACGCTTTTCTTACTCTTTGGTATTATTAGATTGTTTCTGCTGCGCCCTAATTTTTTCGAAATAAAGAAACGTGGTGTAAGCTATGTAAGCAGGCAAACCGTATGTCCCCTGCTGTACAGGTTAAATAAGACAAAAGAAACATTGCGAGAAATATAATTAAATCGTTGGGACAGGGATGTTGTTCCTAAGACATTCAAAGGAATAACGGAATCCGTCTGACTTGAACATATAAAGTCGATTAAAGTCGGTGGCTTTCTTTTGACAGATGAAAACAGTTTCCTTTGCCTTTTTATCTGTAATACTCTTCTAACACAGTATCTTTCAACTTTTGATTGAAAAAAAAATGGCAGTCTGCCATGATAAATACTTTAAGTAGAAATTTCATGAAAACAGAACTTCGTGGGAGCAGTCTTTGATCTCAGATGTGAATTAAAGTTAGTCAATCAATTTACGTCATCACGCACAACACAAAATTGTCCTGATAGGCTTCCAAATAATGTTAACCTATTATTTGTCTACTATATGGCTCTAATTATTTAGCTTTAACTCGAATAAAATTTATAACAGTGGCAATTATAATAAACAAGCGCACAAGAAAAGGTTTATTCATGTCGATAGGAATCTCATAAGTACTTCTGTGCAAAGGCTGTAAATTTATATGACAGGCCTGTAAAATTGGGGCTCTAACTGCTTCTCGACTATTGTCGAAAGACCACAACTTATTAAACAAATCAAACGTTTCAACGGATTCTGACATATATGTTTTGAAATTGTAGAAATTCCACCACACACTTTTGCGCATATAAAAGAAATCATCTCAGTAAATAATAACAACGGTTAGGAAACACTTTTCAGAGAGAGAGAGAGAGAGCAAATGATAAATGAAAGGTAGGGAGGTTAACCAGGACTGAGCCCGGTTGGCTACCCTACACTGGGGAAAGGGAAATGGGGACGGAAAGATTAAAGAAAGAAGAGAAAGTCCACCGGGGATATCGTTCAGTCACTCAGTCCGGATTACAGACGCTCACTCAATCCTGTATCTTTCAAATATCGCAGCAGCGCTTTTGTGGCCTTTTGTAGCTGCGATATACGAGGCCATGGTCCCAAGATCTTGTTCAAGGTGAACGGTTTGCTATCTAACTTGTTGAGAGCTGTGCAGAGATCTTGTCTTTCATTTTCAAATGATGGGCAGTAGCACAGTAGATGGTCGATAGTTTCTTCGACACCGCAGGCATTGCACTCGGCGCTATCTGCCATGCCAATCAAAAACGTATATGCATTCGTGAATGCGACGCCCAAGCGTAAGCGGCACAACATTGTTCCCTCATTACGCGGAAGCCCTGGTAACAGCCGCAGTTGCATAGATGGATCGAGGGAATGCAATCGATGTTGAGTGAAATCAGGTGTGTGCCACTTCTCCAATGTCATACGGTGCGCTAGCTTGCCTAAGTGTTGGGCTGCGTCAGTACGCGATAAAGGTATAGAAACAAGGGTTGCTCCTTCGTGTGCTTTCTTAGCAACGTCGTCAGCGAGGTCGTTGCCGGAGATACCGCAATGGCCAGGCAGCCACTGAAACACGACGTCGTGCCCTTTAGCAATCATGTGATGGTGAAGTTCTCGTATCTCTGATACGAGTTGTTCACAGGACCCGCGACGAAAAGATGACAGAAGACATTGTAAGGCCGCCTTTGAATCACAGAATATTGCCCACCGATTAGCCGGTTGGTTGCTAATATAATCAACGGCACCTCGGAGGGCAACAAGCTCCGAACCGGTCGATGTTGTCATGTGAGAAATCTTGTATCGGATGCTTAGTGATCGTGATGGTATAACGACTGCCCCGGTGGAGCTGGTCTGGGTGGAAGAGCCATCCGTATATATGTGGACTCGGTCAAAGTAGGAAGTGTGCAAACAATCCAGAGCTGCTTGCTTCAAGGCCAAGGTAGATAGGTCGGTCTTCTTTCTTATTCCTGGAACCGTAAGACGCACTTGAGGTTGTTTTAAACACCACAAAGATGAGGTTGAACGTGCTGATGGTGTAAACCCCGATGGTAGGGAGGCACGATACTTGCTGACCTCGTTGGAGAAGGATGCCTGTGGTCGTCGTTCTGGCATACAGGCAAGAAAGCTTGATTGAATCCGTGAAATATGACGAACATGGGCCCTGAGCGAGTCGGTGCTGATGTAAGTCGTGATCGGAGGGTCTTGAGCCATTATAATGGTTCCTGCTGTTGAGGCGCTCCGCGGAAGGCCTAGGCAAACACGTAGTGCCTGTGCTTGCACGCTCTGAAGTTCTCTAAGATTGGACTTGCATATTTTAGCAAGCACGGGAGAACTATAACGTAGAAATCCGATAAAAAGTGCTCGATATAACTGTAGCATGGAGCCTATTGACGATCCCCATGTTTTGCCGGCGATGAACTTGAAGATGTGAACAACAGATGTGAGCCTCTTCTTCAAGTGGGCAACCTGAGGGCTCCAAGAGAGGTCCTGGTCAACAATGACACCCAAAAACCGATGATTTTTCTTGTAGCTGATAGGCTGGCCATTGATATATACTGGATAACCAGACATTGCTTTCCGCGTAAAAGCGACTAACGCACATTTTTCTGTTGAGATGGTAAGGCCTTGTGTCTGAAGATAGTCAGATGCCTGTGTTGCTGCTTGCTGTAGCCTTGCGCGAACCTGCAGGCGAGTGACCGCTGATGTCCAGATGCAGATGTCGTCGGCGTATGTTGAAACACTCACTGTTTCCGGGAGGGATTCAGCCAGCCCCAGAAGCGCGAGGTTGAAAAGAACAGGGCTTAGAACACCGCCTTGGGGAACGCCTCGGCATGTGTAGTGGTCGGTAGTCGGACCATCTTCCGTACGCACGAACAAGGACCTTTGTGTCAAGTAGTTTCTGATCCATCGATATACTCGCCCTCCTAGTTCAACTGTGAGAAGTGCGTCGAGAATGGTTTGATGGGAAACATTATCGTAAGCGCCTTTCACGTCAAGAAAGAGTGCGGCTGATAATCGCTTCCGAGATTTTTGTTGTTCTACAGAAGATACCAGATCGATGACACTATCAATCGATGAACGGCCTCGTCGAAATCCCGCCATTGAGTCAGGGTAAATTTTGTTGTGTTCAAGGTACCATTCGAGACGCATGAGGATCATACGTTCCATGAGTTTCCCGACGCAGCTGGCAAGTGCTATCGGCCGATACGATGCCAGTTCGAGCGGTGACTTTCCTGTTTTTAGTAGTGGTACCAGGCGGCTTCGTTTCCATTCCTGTGGGACGACACCATCTCGCCATGAGCTGTTAAAAAGGCTGAGGAGTTGTCTTCGTGCTTCTTGACCTAGGTGGCGCAAAGCACTATATGTTATCCCATCGGGCCCTGGTGAAGATGAACTCCTACAGAGCGCCATAGCAGCTTCTAACTCTTCCATAGAGAATGGAGCGTCCATACTTGTATCTCGTGGACCGGGGATGTCACCTGAAGTCATGTCAAAGGCTAAAACTGTGCCGCCGGCGACTTTCGCACAAAATTGCTCCGCAATTTCTACCTCACGGCGGTTTTCATAGAGAGCAAGGGCGTTGAAAGGGTGTCGTTGCTGGGGGCTTGAGCTAAGGCCCCGTAGGGTACGCCACACGCGGGATAATGGCTTGCGGGGGTCCAGTGACTCGCAAAAGCATTTCCATCTTTGACCCGCTAGCTTATCCATTCGCCGCTTTATCTTCTTTTGCATACGCCGAGCTTCTCTGAGGTCATGAATTGACTTCGTGCGCCTGTACCTCCTTTCAGCTCGGCGACGAAGTGCACGAAGCCTTTCCAAGTCAATGTCATTCTCTGTACGCTTTGATGAATGTGTGAAGCAACGCGTGCAATCTTGCATTGCGTCAGCAATTATTTCTTCTAATTTGCGTGCGATACGTTTCTTGCATGTGTCTTCTACACGAGCTTGAAAGACTGACCAGTCGATTTGGCGAGATACAACCGGTAATGCGGCATTTAGTCCATCGATTCTCACATAGGTCGGAATGTGATCACTTCCATGGGTTTCAATATCGGTGAACCACTGCACGCTCGAAGTCAGGCAACGTGACACAAAAGTCAAATCAAGGCAGCTGCTGTACGTTGTTCCTCGCAGAAATGTCGGGCTTCTGTCGTTTAGAAGACATAGGTTGTGGCCTGATGCAAACGATATTAGTGACCTGCCCCTCGAGTTTATCCTGGAGCTTCCCCATATATGGTAGTGGGCGTTGAAATCCCCTGTTAATATCCAAGGACCGGGAGTAGCAGTCATAATATCTTCTAGTCGTTTGCTATTAAACTGACTGGTTGGGGATAGGTAGACGCCAATAAGAGTAAAAGACAGCCTCTTCTTTTTCACAGTAACACAGACGTATTGGTTACCGTCGTGTGGCGCTACGGGTTGGGAAAAATACGTAAGGTCTGTGCGGATGTAAACCAAAACCTTACTACTACGGACACACGTGGTGGAAACAAAAGGTTCATATCCTGATAGTCTTATGGAGGCTGATAAGTTCGGTTCGCAGATAACCAGTATAGGAAAGTGGTTGTCAAACACGAACTGCCGCAACTCCGAAATGCGTGACCTCAGGCCTCTCGCATTCCATTGGAATATGGAGGCACTTCTGACATCATCCCGGAACGATCGCTGTTGCTGTCGATGAGCCATGGTTCTGCTGTAGAAGCCCTCAAGCACTGGACTTCTGAAGGCTCTCAAGAACCGGATTGATGGCATCCAGCACTTGCAACGCACTTCGAGCTGTTGGTGTCTGTAGCTTGTCCAGAAGAACACGAATAGCACTCATCAGAGAGCTTATCATGACAACAACTTGTTGATCCTGGTATGACAATTTATCAGGAACAGATGAGGTATCCTTTGCTGTAGAGCTCTGGTTTCGCTCAGTAGGGGCATGTAGCCGCGGGAGTGCAGGCCAAGCGTCAGCAGCCATGCTGTTCCATGCACCTGTGTCCTTTGAGCTGACTGTGTTTGGCCGGGGCGGAAGAGCGGGTGGTAATTTACGCGGCTGGCGTTCTGCAGAGGCTTTGGAGGGTCTTGATAGACGTCGGCGACGTGATCGTCGTCGCTTAATTTATGCTGCTGCTTCTCGGTGAGACGAGTGGTCTCTAACCATTTTTCTCAATATGGCCATTTCCTTTCGTATCAAAGGGCATTCCTTCGAGGATGCATCATGAGGGCCGCTACAGTTTGTGCACTTCAGCACATTGGCCTTGCACGTGTTAGTGGTGTGTGGCCCAGTGCAGCGAGAACAGACGGTAGTGTTCTTGCACACACTACTGACATGTCCAAACTTCATGCATTTCCAACACTGCAGCGGTTTTGGTATAAACGGGCGAACTGCGTGTCGAAAGTGGCCCACTTTTACATGCGATGGGAGGGATTCGCCCTTAAATACGATCTTAACACACCGTGACGTGCCGAGGCGAAACGCGTTTGTGATGATGGTGTTTTCGGTAGCCGGCTTGATTAAGATCGACAGATCAGAGTCGACAATGGTCTCGTCAACATCGTCAATTACGCCAGTACTGACTTGTTTGCCCAGCGGAATATGAGGGCGGACTTTTATCCCGTCAAGTTCCGTGACATTACGCAAAGAATCCAACGCAGCTGCGTGTTCTACGTCAATCGCTAGGACGTTCTTGCGGGTGTTCACTCTGACGTCTTTGATTTCGTTCGGAACTAGCGCCTCTAGATGTGAAGACACGGCTTGCCTGTTGAGGCGTCTTAGGTTGTCAGTGGCGAGAACTGGCGCGAACAGGATGGTGAGCTCCTCGGTATTGCGCGAAAATCTCACGGTGGACTCACTCGAATTCGATGATGCGCTGAGAAATCTTCGCTTCGCTTTACGACTCCGCACCAGCTCGAAGGTGTCATCACAAGAATCTTCACTGCTGACATAGTACTGCATCATGTCGTCGCTGTCAGTGTCGCTCTCGGTGCCGTTGCGCTTCCTGGAGGCAGCCGCCGCGGGCACTGCCGAGTCCGGCGGACGCGCGTGAGAGTCCATCTCCGCCGCAGTTAAGGAGGAAACAGCAGTTCAAGGCAGAGTCCAAGAAATGCACAAAATGAGTAGAGCTGGAAGACTCGGCGTTCTGCCTGAAAGGCACTTCGTCTTCTTTCAAACACTTTTCAGACATTTCCATTTCGGTACTAAAGCTAGTCTAAAGACGTTGAACCTGTCATCATTCACATTACAGTGATGTCATGACAGATAGCAATTATTGCTGACGTCGTGTACCAATGATGCTAGCTAGTATGACGTTTCTCGTTAAAAATAAAAAAAAACATAAATTAACACCAGTTCTGCAACCACATGTGGCCGCGGCAGCCAGTTTCTAGGACCGGAGCCAGCGAGCATATTGTGACGTCATGAATCATCCACCTTCCGGGTAACGAAATCTAAACTGGGCCCATATACTTAAAAAAAAGTATGGGGTTTTACGTGCCACAACCACAATCTCATTATGAGGGATGCAGTAGTGGGGGACTCCAGAATAATTTGGACCACCTGGGGTTGCTTAACGTGCACCTACATCTAATTACACAGGTGCTTTCGCTTTTCGCACCCATTGAAACGCAGCCGCTGTGGCCGGGATTTGATCCCGTGACCTCGTGCTTACCAGCACAACACCATAGCCAGTAAACAAAGCACGACCGGTCCCGTATTCAGCAAACGTTCTTACGCAAGAACCGTTTGTAAAATAAAATTTCATCGAATCATGATGCTAGACATATTATGTATTAGCCAATAGCCAAGACAGCTAGCAAATAACTAAGAGCACCTATGAACAGAAAAAAAAGAATACTTGGTAAATGCAGCTTTTGTTTGTACAAGCAAGTATTATATGTAGTAAATTATTAAGGCTGATTTGATGCTTGAGTGTATTAGTTCTAGTTTAATTCGTCGCGAAAAAAATGAGAAGTCATAAGTCAGTAAACAATGAGTACTTTTTGAGACAGTATATAGACTGTAGCAACCCCGAAAATACGAAGTCTTCATACAGTATCTGCACTGTCCCAGTTAATCTTTTAAAGAATGACGTATGGCAACAAGACTCAGCATTGATGAAAAAAGAAAGTATTGCTGCTGAGTGAGCCTGTTTAAGATAATTTGAATTTAATAAGAAGTATCGCAGCCAATTCCTGGTTCCATCTTAACCAAGTTTTTTATATGCGTTGCTCCACTAAAGATAATAGAAAATTAAACAACACAGCGCACATGGAACAGTAGAACGTTTAACCTCATCATGCGCGAATTTAGTGACATGCTGAATTGCTTTTACATGTTTTAAACCAATAATTTTGCACTGTGTTTCAAACTTCCCAGTGCATTGATAACACTTCGTCTTTTAACCCGCCGTTATGGCTTAGCTGCTGTGGTGTTGCTCTGCTAAAGACGAGGCCGCGGGAGCAAAATCCCGGCCGCGGCGGCCGCATTTTGATGGGGTCGAAATGCAAAAACGCCCATGTCGCGTACATTGGGCGCACTTTAAGGATACCCTGGTGGTCAAAATTAATCCGTAGTCGCTCATTACGGCGTGCCTCACAATCCAATCGTGGTTTTGTCACGTAAAACCCCTGAATTCAGTTCACTTCGTGGTTGCAGCATGCTGTAATAAACTAAACACAACTGCTGACGCGCACGAACAAAAAAGAAGGGCCAACCTTTGCTGTCGCTTATACAAGCGCCACCTGCACCACACCGGTAATTAATAATATTAAATAAATTTTTATTGGTTAATGTTGGATAATAATGGCTGTCGCAATCAAACGCTGTCTTCAGGGCAGACGCAGTGAGGCTCTCATAGTTAGGCGATATAAAAGCGACCTTGTGAAGAAAAGAGCCTCGGTACTGCAATAAAAGTACTGGTGTTTCATTTTATCAAATTGAAAAAAAAACTCTAAATAAATAAAGATAAATTTGCAAGAGAAGTCTCAGCAAGTACGGGAAACTAGCATCGTTAAGACACCCGGAAAACAGTATTCGCATTGAACAGGATCCAATGATATAAAGTATCTGAATATCCTCCGCCTTTCGTTCTGGATCTTCTTTCTTTATTTCGTTCATGCCACTGATATAAGTGAACTTTCTAGCAACGCGCTATTGCGTTTCGAAAGAAAAAGCAATGATGCTGAGTGTTTTATAGACGAGTGAGAACAATCCCGAGAACGACATAAAGAAACCTGAACTAACACGCAAGCACAAACGAGGCAAAAGGTTACCATTTCACTGATGCAATACCCTCGCGAAGCGCCAGCGGTGACTCAGTGCCATTCTTATAAATCGAGTAGAAATCGGTGCCGTTAAGTTGTTACTGGAGTATGACGGGCACTGCCAGGGGGACGCTCGCACTGACACGCAGTAAGCACAACGATGCGTAATTTCAAGAAACGTTTAAAGCTGTCCTTTTTGCGTCTTATCTTTAGGTCATAACAGGCCGTTTATTTTCTTACTTTCTTCTAAACTGACAAAAGTGAATAGAGGCAGCGGTGACAACGTCAGCCAACCACGTTTCCAGGCAAACGTGAACTCTGCAACAAGCGAAAGCGGACGTACGCACGCCTTGTGTCAGGAAAACTCAGAACGGACACGCACCCACAAACGAATGGTAAACCAATTCCAGGCCGACTCGAAGGGCGGCTGCCTCGAGGCAAGATGTCAGCCTTGCCCTTCGCGCCGAACGAACCACATCGCACCCATCAACGACGTATGCGGGTGGGTTTGGCTTGCTGCCTTTGCTTTGCCATGGGTGCTGGTGAGGGCGAAGCGCAGAATCCTCGCCCCAGGGGTTGGCGGTGCCAAAAGTGTCATTAGCAACGCATACGTTTCCGCTCGCGCTAGCACAACAGAGAAAAGCTTACAGAAAAAAAAAACGAAAGGAACGAAAAAGGCGCGCAAGCACAAGAAAGAAGCCTGAATGATGGCGGCTTGGAACTTATTTTATACAGAGACCTGCCACTTAACAAGAGAACAGATGGAGAAAAAAAGAACATGCAACTTTTTTTCTGCCTACCGAGGAAACTCTATCATTTCTCTTTATTCCCTTAATTTTCTTTAACATTGCTGTGGAATTGGGGAAGGATGGTGAACTAGCGGCAGCACTTTGTGCTGAGGAGCATCTTTTTTAATGCTTTTAGGTGGCGAAATGAGCTATTCAGTGGCAATAGTCAGTTTCAAGCAGCTGAGTGATCTTCAATGAAAAGAAACCAATAAAAGGAAGATGCGCATACAACGCGTCAATAAAGGAAAAAGAATACACACACATACACCGTGTCCGAACCTTCTTTCATGTCTTGACCATGGTTAACCCTAATCTGCAGAAGACTGTCTTAAGAAACTTGTGTTCTATATCCTAAGGAAAGAAGGCAGGAAGCAGAATAAAACAAACAAGAACAAATAAAAAGAATGCCAAAAATTTCTCTATGGTTGGCCATGGTGAAACTCAATTTGAATACGCAGGTCTCGAGCATCCCACCAAAGACTAACATTTGAAAAGAAAGACAAATAGAAAAAAATGAAACGTTCACGGCTGTCATAAAATGCCTACCACGACCTTAATCACTGAAACTTTTTAACGTCGACCTAGTTTCGTGCATTAGTTTTAGATATTTGCCTGCTTCGTAGACTGCAGGCACTGCCCGCGCCCTGGACACACATCTAATTCGTGGCTCATTAGCCACGAATTCATTTCGCGCGCTCCTCTTGTGTCGAAGGGCCATAAGGAGTGACCGGCCTTCTATTATGCACACGCTCCATTATGACCCGTAAGTGAAGGAACAATATACAAACTAAGAAGCAGCGAAGCTAAAGGAATAACGGCAGGCGTATTTGCATACCGCGGTCGCTGGTCTGAGTGAAGTATAACTGAATACTATATTTTTGCTGCTCGGCGGAAGATAACCGGAAAGAAGGAATATGTTACCGTAAGGTCATAAAGGTCTTTCTCGCTGGCCACATGTCGCTCGAGCTTTTCGCTCGAATGACGTCATCCAGACATGAGTTGAGTTGAGCGAGAGGCAGCATCTGTTTTTGTCTTCCTCTCCTTAAGTGCGTCGCTGGAAAACTTAGCGATCTTATTCCCAAATGGAGAAATGAACCACGTGTTGCCTGTTTCTCCAATGCTGCTATACTGAGGGTGTCAAAAACCCCCGAACACGCTTGTGCAAGGAGGGTTCAAGTCACGTCTCGAAGGCCCCGTTGTGTTCAGATTTGAAGTTCCACCAAGCTGCTGAAGATCAGTGGAATATAAGCGAATCAGGATAGCATGATGCTTCACACTGTTTTAGCGATACAACAACATTGCAGCCGCGTTAATGTCAGTGCATGCCTTGTTGGCTCTTCACAGGGGAAATTCTCTAAGTGGCGCGCAAGCCGCAGTTTCATTCAGTTACTTCGGCCACCTTGGATGCTTGGACGCCGAGTAACGGCGACTTCGTAGACGACGTAGGCCCTCATCGGGGCGCGCGAGCGCCCAACTGCAAGCACATGTAAAGTTGGCTCCAATCAAATCCAATTGGATGCTTGGACGATCGCGCAAGGCAGACAGTGGTGCCATACCCAGTTACACACATTGTCTACCAGCTTTGGGCCATTAGGTATATGCTGGCTGCTGTTTTGGCCAGCAGAAAACATGGGCTACTGGGTATGATTAGAGAACTTGCTGCTGGCTGATATCAAGCCTAGTAGAGAACTTGGCTCATGGGGTACGGTGCCACTGGGTATACGCCCGAACAGGCAACTTCGGTACTGCGTATGTAATATCGGTATGTGCCCCTTCTTGGCCGATCCCCCAGAATGGACGTGCCAACGTGAGACAAGGGGCAAGAAGCCCTAAAGATATTAAAGCGCGAGCACCCCCTACGCAGGACATCTCCGTATCGAGCGGTGGCCGCTTAATGTCACTGCTGACGCCGGCACTATCCTCCTCATCCGGTTATCTATTTGCTATCTATTTTCATTGTGCTGGCTCGGCCTCATCGAATCCCTCTACCCTTGAGCGGGTTCCTTGCCTCTTCTCAGTCAATTAGATAAGAAAAACCGCTCAACGTAGGCATTGTTATTCGCTTTGAAAGCAAGCAAAACTGACCTCCTATAAACCAGGCGAGCGTTTGATTGGGCTTTTCCAAAAGCGCTGCGGGTTACCGCCCGATGATTGCGTCGGTGGTTACGCAAATTTGACGCCAGGAGATTAGAATAGCATGTTATAGGGCCGATAATGTGTGGTGGCGTCATTTGGAATTGTGCTTGGCGGCGAGATGGCGACTACGTGTGTCTTTCGATGGGCTCACAAAGATTTGGGATTCAAATATGGCATGGGGATATGTGGCAGGTTACACAGGAAAGCTATCGCCGACTTTGCCACTCATGTTCCCACTATTTTCAAGTATACCATATTTTCAACCCCGTTATCTGCCTAAAACATTCATCGCGGAGTCGAAGAGCTGCGTATGTTTCGCCTCTTGTGGCCTATCGTTTCGTGTGGTTTAGTAAGCAACATCGTTTACGCAAAACTGAATGCAAATCGCGTTTTCAAGGAAAACCATTATAAGCTATCACTCATCACTGCTCTTCTCTGGCCCTCCGAGAGTATGCGGCCGCACATTTTAGTCTGACGCTGCGAGACGTTCAGGCGAACCGTAACAGCAGCCCTGGCTTGCGGCATCACGGGGTACACTCGGCCAGCATTCCTCCACCCTCCGCCAACCGTCTCCTATATCGACCGTGGCTGGCCAGCTTCCACCACCGCGGCCTCGGCTGCAGGCGACGTGGGTGACACAGAGCGGCGCGCGGTTCCTCTCGCGTCATTGCTTCATCCGTTTCGGCTCCTCCTTATCGGCCGGCTCGGATTTGTCCGAGCGACGCAAGAGTAATGCCTCCCGGCCGTGTCGTCGCCGCTGGCTGGCGCGCGAGATCGGGACACAACCGGAGTCGCGCCGCACGTAGAGACGAGAGTGCACGACGAAGTCGCGGAGGATGGGAACGAAAGAGAGAGAGAGAAAGATGGATAGAACTGGGCGAGGGTTGGCGAGATCGTAGCGGCTCCACTGAAGGAGCTGGAGGGTGGGCCAGGCCTGCGAGAGGACGACGGAGACTCGGAGGAAAGCAAAGGCAAGAGAGGTAGACAGAACTGGAGATGAGCGGGTGGCAAACGGGCAGCTAGGCCAACTTGCGTTATCCTGCGTCCCGACGGCGATCTTCTTTTGCCAGTCCTGGGAATTCGTGCCTCCTTCCTACATGATCCTTTCGTTTTCATTACTTCCTTTCTTTTTTTCGCGATACTTTGTCTTGGCGGGAGATTTAACCGGTGGTGCTGGTAACGCGGTTTTGAACATCGTCGTACACTTTCCTTTGTAACCTCTATTGCGGGGGTACTTTAAGGGGACCTTTAAGAAAGGAAGAGCAGAGCTTTCTTCAAAAGTTCATGGGACACTGTGCTTGAGCAGAGCTGTCTTTGGTTCTGGTTTCAAAGCTTCGGTTGCATTTAGCGTACTTTCTTTTTAATTTTTTGACTGGGAGGCAGTGGGAGGGGAACAAAAGTTCAGCTCGCTATCAAGAGCCTAGCAGTGCTGAGTACACCATGAAATACCAAGTGCAGGACAAGTAGTACAGCTCTAATCACACGTCTTAAGTTCCGATAATCGATGAAGAATGTACTAAAGCTTACCGACATATCTTCGAACGGATTAATAAGCGATGCGCAGTATGACGGACACACAATTCGTACGAAAAAATTCTGGGCGTTTTGGCTGGTCTTACCGGCACACCCGCATTGCGGCGCTCCACCAAAGACTTTGCGAAAGGAAGGTCCATGGCAAGCACATGGCAATTGGGCGAGAAAGTTCAGCAGAAAAGTGATACGCTGGGAGAAAAATGTAGGTGCTTTAGAGCATATAGCGTTTGAGCGGTAGGGCTACGTTTACATTAGTCGTGTTATGCAAATTGCGACGAATCCAGTCTGATCTGCTGTTGAAGGAAATATTTTCAAAACATCTCGAAGGGCTGTATGGTCCGTCTTAACCATTTCATAATACCTGCACAAAGTCGCGAAAAAAAGCGGCAACACAAGCGACACTGTCCTAGCACAGTCATGTTATCGAGACCATAGATGTATGAACTAGAAAAATGACTGCGCTCGATTTTCTTTGTGTGTTTTGTGCTGTCACTTTTTGTTTACGCTTTAGGCAGTTAGTACCAAATAGCTCAGTGAAACGATAAACGTTATATTTCGCGCCGTTGCGAGTCAGCGAAGGAAAACCAACGTTCACTTTCGACACCACTCTCCAGCGGCGGGCAGTGCATGTTTACATCGCAATGCTGAACTTATTTTGGATTTAGCTGGATCTAGCGCTGCGTTTTACATCTTGTTGAATTGTACTATTGTTCTATCTTATTGTACATTGACCTTTGTAATTATTAGTCCATTTTTGTGTGCTACCAACGCCCTTCTTGCTTGGGCCCTTCCTGGGGCCTGCACTAAGTTATAATTAAATAAACGAATAATATCTTCAGATTATAGCACATGTTAATCAGACAAGAGCGAAAATGAAAAGGAAAAAAGACAAACCGTCAATGCCAAACGAGACCACGGCTTTTTATGCATCAGCGGTAACCACGCCTTCGGCCTGCCGACCTTCTGCCGCCGACCGCGACGCGCACTTGGTAGTTATCGTCACCGATGATGGCGACGTTTCCCGAGGACGTGCGCCTGATGGTGTACCGCCCGTCATAATCGTCGGCATCTTCGTTAAAGTCGCCCAGTTCTTCCTCAAACCTGTCACGACGGCCATCAACGCCCCTGCTGCTGCGCGACCTACCGCCACCGTTGCCGTACGTTCTCCGCTCTTCGAACTCCTGGTAGCTTCGCCTTCGCGGCCAGGCGTCGTCGTAGTCGTCCTCTTCGAACCGCTCCATCATGTGACGCTCCTCGGCGATCAGCCGGTCTCGGACGAGGTCGTTGTGATCGCGACTCGAACTTGCCCTGCCCGCGGGGGGCTGCGCGTTGCCCAAGGCGTAGCAACAGTTGGGCGCGTGCGGTATGGGTGGCAGCGCTACGCCGCTACCGCTGGGTGCGAATCCGAACTTCTCGAGGCAGTTGCAGCTGAATTGGATGTGCGTGTTGGTGCCGGGCCCGGCGCTGACGACGTTCATCAGGCCGGGGCCGCCGCAGGGACCGGCACCGGTTTTGGAGGCGCCAGGCGTCGCTGCTGGCGTGGCGCCAGGCGTCGCTGCGGGCGTGGCGCCAGGCGTCGCTGCGGGCGTGGCGCCAGGCGTCGCTGCGGGCGCGGCACCAGCGGCGGCTGGAGCCTTGACGGCCGCAGTCTGAGCCGGGTCCATGACTTGTTCGGCGCCACACTTGCCGCAGCTGATCCTGAGAAGACACAGTTACGCCTAGAGCTTTTGCCAGTCGTAAACTGAGCGACTGTAGACCGGAATCTTTTGCTCTCGCCCACCCATTTTAGAGCAAGCGCTATTAATCTGGGCCCCCGTCGGCAGCGGACGGCGCAGCCCATGCTGGGCTGCGGTTTGAATGACGGGACAGCAGACGAGAAAGCTGCCGTGATGTAACGCTGGTCGCAAGCGTGCGTAAAGAACAGGCTGAGCGCTATCACGTTTGTTCTTTCTTTCCGCCACTGTCTGCACTCACCGGCAATGTATGGCGCCCCCTATGAAGCACTGCAAGTCCTGGTCTATAGCGAAATACAGGTATCTTAAAATCATGGCGAAGAGGGCTCGCTAGTTCCAAAACATGGCTGTGGCTTAGCTAAGGTAAAGCCCAGGATGCGAAGCATACTAGCCTTTATTTTCGTTGTTGAACCACTGTTTAGCCTGGTGAACTGCTGTTGCTTGGCTATATTTGGTTCGGCTAGACGAAGAAACAATTCATGCGTTACTCTGCTTCGCCATCAAGAGTGGAACGCGAGAGCGTTCCCGTCGACCCGCCAAGGGGTGTAAGACAATGGGCTACGGCGCAGCGACTACGCGCCCCGCATTGGACGCGGTGAGCGTCGAGCAACGCAGCGTTCGGCGCGCCAACGAAATGTGCGCCTGAGCAAGCGACGCACGCCTGAGCCGAAACAGCTCGTTTCTAAGGCAACACCGCATTCACTAGAGGCGCTTTTGTACCGCTTTGAAGCATCGTACTCATGGCTCAGTGGTAGCGTCTCCGTCTCACACTCAGGAGACCCTGGTTCGATTCCCACCCAGCCCATCTTGCAAGAGTTGAGCCAAAGCCACCTAGAAAATCAGCCTCTGTAGCACGCCGCAACCTTCGCTTCTCATTCCAACGAGCAGCTCTGTCTCCAGGAGGCATCTGAGTGCCTAGCAGAGGCAAGCGCAGCTGCTTATATACCGCCGCGAGCGACGGCGCGAGTTGGAGCCCCGTTTCTCCTCTGACGTGACGTCACGGTGTCACGTAGTATTGAAGGCGACACCGCCGCGCCTGAGGAGCTGGGTTGAGCCTTCGTAATATGCTTCGCATAAAAACAACGCTAATTATATGACCACAGGAAAGATTCTTTATTTCGTCTTCTAGTGGTCCTGTAGCTAGCAGGACGGAATTTGCTGTATTCCTACGCGAGGGTAACCAAACATGCGTTTCGCTTCTGTAGGATGTATAGGGATCGAAACCGCACCGCATGGTCAGTAAAATGAAAAGCTGACGCGCCACTCGAAATAGCGATAGCTATATCCCAATAATGACGAGAACGCCGGTACAATGTTCATGAGCTTCAAATGGCAACTTCGGTCATTCCATGGGGACTCTCTCGGAGCCATACAGTACTCACTGTAGAACTTCTCCAGCCTTCGATTTCTGCTGTGTTGACGTGGGTATGACCATTTTAGTCCATGGAGGCTCGCAACGCAAGTAGCGATGACTCCTGCCAATAACTATTGCTGTAACGCAATTCTTCAACGCATAGCCCACTTTCTTAGGTGCACACATACGATTAAACAGGTACTATTAAAAACCCTGTTCTACTTCAGGGTTGCTTAGGCAGCGTAAAAAGTAAGCAGAAAGATAGATCTTTGCTTGTCTGTTAAACTTAATAGCACCCCAAGTAGAAAAATAGATTAGGGAGACACGAGAAATCAGACTTCGATGAACAGCTCCAGCATCCCCAACTCAAGGGTCTATAATGTCGTGTTTTGACAAACTACTGCGCTGCAATCGATAACTGAACAAGATTTGTGCGGACTCGAAGAAGAAAGGAAAGAAAAAAAGTAAAACGCCATCTTAGATGAGTTAGAGGAGTGACATGACGTTTCGGCTTGCACAACGAAGCATTTTCGCCACACGAGGCTGTGGAATGAGTGTAATATATATCTGTCTAAATAATCTAAATAATTATGCTTGTGTGGGCGTAATCAAACTTCGTCATGTGGCGCGAAACGAGTGGGACAATATCAAGGCGGTGTTCAAGATTGTGTTTCGTTATCGCGTATTTCTAGGCTCAGTAAACGTCCCCTGATGATAGGAGCGATCTTTTACTTTGCCAGGAGTGAAATTTACGGAACTAGCTGAACTTACTCTTTCTGAATGGTGTCTCTAAAATGCTCACTTTTACATTTCGTGTCTTCGCTCAAGCAATTCGTTGTAATAACTGACCTTGCCGTTAGAATTGTTTAGAAATCTTGATGAAAAAAGAACAGCAAGTCATAACCTGAAATTGGAAATGATGCGGTGACATGGGGCACCGAAGTACAGAAGAACCACCTTGTTAAGACGAATTAGCATCGGGTATAAATTGGTTCTATTAAACACGTGACTTCTTGGAACCCACTTCAAGAAGCTCCTCATTGATAGCCTCTTAGCCACTATAGCGTGGGCACACTAAGAACCTTCTCTTTTTCCCTCCATACCGTTATCTCCTGAGAACACCGAGTCCACAGAGATCATCAATCACGCCGTTTCTGGGTCTTCTTTTGCTGCTAGACGTTGTAAAAGTAGAGCCTAAAGAAAGGCACTGCGCTAGGATAGCTCGAACATTTTTTTCTTAGATCAAAAGCAGCATTGACTTGGCCCTTAACGACAGAGTGCTAACTGGGGCCTCCCCTTCGTGCTGTCAGGTCGCCTAGTTTTGCTGCTGTAGAATACGGGCCGCAGAAATTTCTCGGTAGCTGGACAGAGCGAGACTTTGTCGTCCAAAACTTTCCTCCAGCTTTCTTTCTCTTTTTTATGCGAAGCATATTACGAGGGCTCAACCCAGCTCCTCAGGCGCGGCGGTGACCATGAAATCACGTGACACCGTGACGTCACGACAGAGGAGAAGTGGCTTTGGCTCAACTCTTGCAAGACGGGCTGGGTGGGAATCGAACCAGGGTCTCCGGAGTGTGGGACGGAGACGCTACCACTGAGCCACGAGTACAACGCTTCAAAGCGGTACAAAAGCGCCTCTAGTGAATGCGGTGTTGCCTTAGAAACGCGCTGTTTCTAAGGCGTGCGTCTCTTGCTCAGGCGCACATTTCGTTGCCGCGCCGAACGCTGCTTTGCTCGACGCTCACCGCGTCCAATGCGGGGCGCGTAGTCGCTGCCCTGTAGCCCATTGTCTTACACCCCTTGGCGGGTCGACGGGAACGCTGTCGCGTTCCACTCTTGAAGGCGAAGAAGTAATGCATGAGTTGTTTCTTCGTCTAGCCGAACCAAATATAGCCAAGCAACAGCAGTTCACCAGGCTAAACAGTGGTTCAACAACTAAAATAAAGGCTAGTATGCTTCGCATCCTGGGCTTAACCTTACCTAAGCCACAGCCATTTTTTTTCCCACGCGTTTTCCTGCGTCAGCTGTTGCTACCCGAGTTGCATCCCGACTATCTGCTGCTTCGAAAATACGAACGCTCTCCCCACAGGAATTTCTTGTCTGGATCGCACGTGGGGAAATTGCGAGGAGCAATTGCAAAGTTCAACCATATCGTATCTCTGCGCTACGATACCAAAATGTATATGCGCAATGTTCAGTGTAATGGTAGGAGGCAACGAGACGTAAGCGTGCCTTAGAAAAATAAAATAAAAGGAAGTTTTTGATGTCTTCGCTGCAAATGGGAGAAAGCAGAAGTTATAACCACGACGCGCTGAGTTGATAACTACAGCATTTGCTCCGCTGCAGCAGCAAGTGGGACACAAAGCAACGGATACATAATTGAATAAAATAAGGAGATAAGAAATTCACAGTTGGAGAATACGCGCACTTGACGTAGTAGAACTGCGATTGGAGAGAAGTAGCACAAGGCAGGTCCTGCATTTACCTAGTGATGGTGAGTGAACAAGACCTAAACAACCACTGTAAAGATGCAGTATATCAGGGATAAACAACAACTCAACAAGTGGGGGCTTATTTAATGAATATGGAACACTTCTATGCTAACAGTAGTTGTTGTATGCTCGGGCACCGCCGCAGTGTTTGCAGCTAAGTTACATAACGTGAAACGAATGTCATTCAGCGCTTCTCCAACTCTCATCTAAATATAAAAGCAAGTTTGCGGACTCCAGTATACTAAGAAGGAGACTTAGACGATTGTTTCGAAAGGTGCTATCCCATCGTCAGCGTGTGTGCTCGTTTGGGTAGTCTATGTTACGACATAGACTTACCGCAAGTGCAGAGGTTTAGCGTGCACATGTAAGACGCAAGTTCTCCATTCTCTGCGCATACGCGTTTCAATCACACGTTACGTTGACGTCCACAAGTGCAGAAGTCTATTCCAAACTGTTTCTATTCCATTTCTGAAAGAAGCCATCCACAATTGGTCAAAAAAAATTCGGGCTGCCACCACTTCACCTGTTCGTCACGCGACGTCAGGAAAACCGAGAAAACTCACCTTCTGATATGACGTGTGCACATCGACTATGCATTATTAGACTGAACGAAATAAAAATGTTTTCTGATTGCACACCTTTCTCTCCATTAGCCCTCCGCTATTGGTCAAAAGTTTTCGCGCTGCGCCAACTTCTTTCTGTCACGCGGCGTGTCAAAACCTCGAAATGTCACCACGTCAAAGTGACATGTGCACATATCATCAATATGCCCAACAAAACTCAATGTTTTTTCGGAGTCGCCAGAGAATGCCCCGTTACAGAAGGAATGTAATAAATCTGCCTTCCAGTTGCTCCGGCACTGGCTACTCGAAGCTGCTGGGGAGAACGGATTTATTTGCGCATAATTTTTACGTGGCAGTATAGGATTGTCGAAACCCTTTCAGCACGTACACAACATCCCTCAGACAACTATTCTTCGCTAAGGATCTGTTTTAGCGACATTATTAATTTTCCGTTGTGCGCCGTCGCGATTTTCAACCTGCCACCGCAAGCGCAGCTAGGGCAAGCGGGCCAATCCCAAAGGCTGGTACTACTCTCCTCATCCGGTTACCTATTTCCACTCCGTTAGCTCAGCACCATCGAAACGTTCTCAATTTCTGCGGGCTCATCATCTCCTGTCAGCTAATTTAATAATCAAAATCTATCAAGGTAAGCAATGCTATTCGCCTTGAAATTTAACGAAAGGGTCCTACTATAAGCAATCGCAGCGTTTGACTGGGTGGTTCAAACAACGCTGCGGATCATCGCCTGATGCTTACGTTGGCGGTTACGTAGCTGTGACCTCAGGGGACTTGGACAAAAACAGATTGGAACAACTTTACGTTACAGGGGCCCCTGAGCCCCCTCCTACGTACGTGAAAACAACTGCATATTCGGATGGTCTCAGTAATGATCCTAATCCAAGCCTACGGATTCCGGAGGCAATCTGGATCCAAGTAGGAAATATCTTGCCGCGTCCGAACAGCTGACTGCTTTTTGATGACAGTGAGAGGGAGAAATGCAAAAGTTTAAGGGAACTTCCAGAAGCGCGATCATCGCCGCTGTTCTTTGTGATAATCGTGGCCGACAAAGAAAACATCGTCGCCATTAGCGGAGCGAGAGTCCGCCTTCACCAGAGTAACTGCAAGAAATAACAAAGTCACGTGACCGCAGAACGGCCAGGTTTCTCCGACGGCGACAGGTGGCGCGCCTCTCGGTGCTTTGATATGGAGTCGAGCGATCGGAGAGCACCATCCGAATGTGGCTGGGCGTGCCCCTTTTCGATTACCCGAGCAAGGCCAGCCTTTTGGGGGTGCTCTTGAGCGATCAAAAACGACCCCCCGAAGATGCCGCAAAACTCTCGAACGTCTACGGACGGGCACGCGAACTGAAGAATCCCAACACTCACTTGATAAAAGTCATCTGTTGCGTGATCTTGTCTGGCAGCGGGGCAGCCTGCGGGGGAACAGGACAGGTCTTAGTCATGGTCAACGACTGCGCCGTGAACGGACACGGCTGCTGGATAGCCACGTCGGACACGGCCGTCTGGACGATGGCCTTCGTGGAGATGCGCCGCGCCTCCGCTTTCAGCTCGGCCATGCAGTCGACACAGGGAACCATGGGTTCGGCGGCCTCGGGGCCCTCGGGCTCCGGGTCGTTACAGGGGCACCGCTCGACCAGACGCGCAACGGCGGGACGCACCTGTGGCGACGCGATCAGAGCTCATTGATCGTACCGACTGCGCAGGCAGACACGGGCGCGCGATTTCTCATCAGTAACTTTTGCCTCATCTGCGGCGCACATTAGACTAAAATACGCCGTAGCTCTGACAGCTTCGAAGAAAACAGTATGAACCTATTATTGTGCTCGTAGGGGGCGTCTGTGTCTTTAGTGTCAATGTGGCAAGGGTTGGCGGCCGGATGGCAAAAAGTAGTTTCCGTCCCCGGCATATCAAGGAGCTCTGATCACGACAGAGAGAGGAGCGCCCCCTACGTGCAGGTGACGATGAGGAGACCATGGAGACAAACGAAAACTCTAGGAGTTAAAGCAGTGGCAAGAAATCATCGCTGGCCATCTTGCCGCTTTCTCAAAAAACAAAAGAAAACACAAAACAAAGAAACGCGCATCTGAAACAAGGTTGATCTACGTACAGGTGATGCGTGCTCCGGTAATGATTCATCCAGACAGTCTAAGCAGCAATACTTTCTAGCAAATACTAGAAAGAAGAACGTGATGCCAGAGTAGTGACTAAAATATTTACATCAGTGCCCATCATGCCATATTTTGTAAAGGTGCGCAAGGACAAGAGTTACGTTTGCTAGCACTGAGGCATAATGGCAAACGATGCTTGCCTTGCTTCATAGTTCAGCTGGAGATTGACTCCACACTTCATCAGGTGATGCTTGGGAAATGCTCGCGATTCGACCAGCCTGATGAGGTTACACGGCACTGTACACTGTGAAACAACGCCTCTCCTTCACACCCACTTCTTATGAGTGAACCACACTCCTATAAGCAACTGAACTTAGGACGTGTCTATTGTGCCATAAGTGTAGCGCTGACCAAATGTTGCCGGCAGTTGCACCCTATTGACTGGTAGAAAACACGCCACTATGCTGCAGGTATATTCTTACAGAATGAGCCTTGTGCCAACATGTCCCCGTTAGTCTTGGAATCTAACCTACTCGAACCCAGCAAGGACGTCGTGCAGTTAGTGCACCGACTGGCGAAGGGAAAACGAGGAGTGGTGGCGTGAGTCACGTGACGAAAAATCGGCCAGTTACATAGCACAGCCGCCAAAACCCTTCCGCAGCGCGTGCAGCGGCTGCTAGCAATTTATCACTCCGACTAAGTTTACGGTGCTGTTCAGTAAATATAAAGCACAGCCTGGTACACCCATAAAAGAAAGAGGACGGAGCAAGCGCTGTATACCGCCCTCTTTCTTCGTCCGTGTTCCAGGTTTCGCTCCTCCATATTTACTGAATATGCGCCAACAAGCCCAGTAACAACTACAGCTGTTATGGGGGCTGTTTCGTCACGAAAAGTAATGCTCCAGTGGAGTACCTTCTGGACGAGGTCGATGGCGGCGTCCCTCGGGATCTTGAGCGTCTCGCAGCCCGCCGACGTCCCATCCGGTTGCTCGACGCCGGGGAAGTGGAAGATGACGAAGTCCTTGTCCACATTGTCCTCCGGCTTCCCGGCTGCTTTCGCCTCGCCTTCCTTGGACGGCTCTTTCTTCTCGGCAGAGGCCGACATGGCTGCGCTCTACCTGTCCCGATGACCTTCGGCGTGGAACGGCCGCTTCTGCGACGAACTCAGGAATCGTGCTCACGCTGGCCTAGCCTGCTCGCCGTGGTCGCGAAGACGTGCTTAGCGCGCGGCCAAGACGAATTTGGGCGCGGTCGTCAATTTTGAGCAGCTTGCCCGGGCCGGGGCAGGGGAAGCCCGGCTAAGCTAGGCTAATAATGGAATCGTCGGTGACGTCACGGACTTTCGTCTTCTTCGTCACCACTTCGCGTGCCGCTTCTGCTGTTGGTTGCAACAAGAACTGCAGATACGTGAGTAGGGCATATGCCAGAAGTATGGTAGTTGCGAGGCTAGAATGAGGATGATAAATAATTTAGTGAAAATTAAAATTAAACTGGAAATAATAGCAAGCTGAATGCGAGTATTATAGACGTTGAAACAACAAGAAATATGACAAAACGAACGGAATTAATAAACGCAAATGCAAAATTTGCCTGAGAATTCACTTCTTCCCGCATAGCAACTTAGTCAATGCACCGTAAACATTTCTATGACTAACGTTTCATACGGATACACCAAGAAAAAAAAAACACAGCAGGCGTCTGACAGTTTGTTGGCTGGCATGCGGCAAATAAATGGCCCGGCCCACTATGGTCGATATACGAAAAATTGGGTGATTGCATGGAGGAGACAAGAATACATTTTAGATGATTATATATATAACTAATCATTAAAAAAGATTATGATTTCAAATCCGGTAATTTAAAAGCCTGAAGAAATAGAAGGAAATTAAATACTGATGTGACGCAAGCGTGGCGTCGAATGAAACTAGATTTTAAAGGAAATTCTTTTAAGGCGAAACAGGAAATTACAAAATTATCGCATACGCTGCTGTTACTGAGGTCAAGGGCCGAAGCCTGAAAGAAAGGAACGACGAAATCCGTCTCGCGAATAGGTGTTTCATTCCAACGTGTGAAGTGTAGCAAAAAAAAAACAAAAAAAATCCATTTTCACACCATATGCACAGTTTGGGGCACTTTTAAAGGGAACGTCTGGCAACCCATTACGCCTGAGTAATGGCACAAAAGCATGCAGCCAATGTGTCACGTAGAGCTGTCAACCGTAGGCACTATTTTGTTTCAATAAAGTGGTTATCGCCCGGTTATCGCCGGCGCGCAAGGAGGAAGCGCAGAAACGTGCGTGCTTGCAGTCACGGAGGGACGCGCATGCGCACAGGCGTCTCTCTCGACAACAGGTATGGTGCCTAGAAGCTATCCACCATACAACAGGGGTGCCCGACCAGAAAGCGTGGAGGGCCGTTTGTCCACGTGTTCGAGTGTCCCGCAATATTTTGTGGCCGAGTGTACGTTGCCACAAAATATTGGATCGGTCGTTTCTGAACCCCTCTATGACACAGCCAAACGCACTTGGCCCTAAAGTGCATATTAAAAATTTTGCGTAACTTATCTTAGCCAATTACATAATTAAGTAGAATATTAAGTATACATTCTCCATGGAGCCCCACATGACGGCAAACCATATGAATTTGGTTTCATTAAGCTGCAGTTACCCACTTTTTTTAAATCCTTGGTTCAAGTTACTTGAAACACCCTGTATATTCAGTGTACTTTAATGACTATATTGCTAACTTTTGTTGGTTTCTAGTCATAATATTTTATATAAGTTCTTAACGCTGTTTAAGGCCCTGAAATCTGTGGAGTCTTAGTATTGATTTTTTCCTGGATAGTGTTTTGGCAATTTGTAATTTACTTTTTATATGTTTATATTGAGTTAATGTAATACGCTAACTGTATCTCGCTTGTCACAAAAGAATGATTAATTTCAATTCTAATATTTATTTATCATTGTATTCTGTTGGTTGACAATGTTTTCTTTGTTATAATATCTCAAAACGACGCGTTGCTTTTCCTCTTGTGCTACATCTAAGCTATTGGCTGTTGCCAAATTTTTTGAACGGAGCAGGAGCCTCTGTCCGGTCCCGACGCATTTCGCTCTTGTCACAGTTTTCGTAAAGATACCGAAGAAGTAAATATGTCTTTCTATCTTTCCTTCTTTGCCTTTCTTTATTCCTTTCTCACTATCTTTCTTCTTCACGAAGGGACCGTACTGTTAGCGAAATGGGCAGCTTACGCTCGAAACGTCGACCACTTCTCTTTTTTCCTGATTGCAGGTCATTATTGATGTTGCTTACAAATAGTGAACATTACTAGTGCTGGCACTGAGCTCCCACTATAACGAAGTTGTATATATAAAAAAACACACAGCGGCCACTAATGTTTTCATAAAAGCCAAATAAGCCGTGCACCATGTGCTCTAAAGTTATGCAATAGAGAGCATTTTGAACTCCCGAATAAAGACTGAGAAATGTCTCCAGCTAAAAGTGTTTTTAGCGAAATACTATAGTTGCTTTAAAGGAATAGCAGAAATTGAAGAGAGTTGGCTGTTGGGCTAGCTGGCACATGTTTCTAAAATCGAAAACACCGCATAGAACAGGACCAAGAAGCTAAGACAGTCTTGTCCCGTTCTACGTGCTGTTTCTTTTTTTATTTTAGAAAGCGAAGTTAGTTTATCTTAGCAGTCAAAAACGCATAAATAAAAGTGATAACTACACAAAGGTTAACGTCATTACTATTTGTTTAGATAGCGAACATGCAATAAAAGTGAATAAAATGGTATTTCGCCGAATTAGACCAGTACATGACGTGAAGTTGTGAAGTGGTGCTTCGTAGCTTTGCTTCTAACTTGCTTTTTTTAACTTTCCACGCTCTTAAGACTGCAAGTAGTCTTAGAAGTCTTCGTTTTGTTGTGTCATTAACGGACTGAAGGCAAGAGAGATGTGCAAATGCAAAAAAAAAAGACAGATCTGAAATCCAGAAGTGTCGCCAAAAAAAAAGTGATAAACAGAAACATGGCACTAAAAGAGTTTGGAATATTCCCGAAAAAAATACGAGAGCGTTCGGGTCACCATAGAGGCTCTCGTCAGAGAACATCCGCAAGCCCCCTGGGGTGCCCGAGCGACATGGCTGAATATGCCAATTTCGAGCCAACAAATCACAATGAAAGGTTTTCTAACCCGGGGACAGATTTGCACTCCCGGCGTGTCATATTTTTTTTTTCTCCTGTCAACGAGGACTGCATCTTACAAACCTGTCCCCGGTGTGCAGATCGACAACTTAGTTTGTTCCTTTTGCTTGTCATTGGTGCGGGGAACATCCTATGGAAAATTTCCTTTCCAAAGCGGGAGAAGGCGTCGACGCTTTCTTAATGCATGCGGCGAGAGTGCGTCGGACATGTGTGTTAAAAAATGATTTGATTTAACCAGATTGTGTTAATGGTAGGAGCAAGAAGGCCAAAAATACACTAACAAGATATGAGCCGACGTTAAAAGCTGGCATCGGCTCTCCTCTTGTTGTTGTAATTTTACGCACTATACCTTTACCACGAATACGTGCGAACTAGCCCAATTTTCCATCTCGCTTTTCAGTGAATTAACCTCAATGCGATGATGTCCGCCTTGGCCAAGCGCCGAATGCAAGAGTGATGGTTTCTCTTCTGGCGACTAAATGTCATTCACCAATGAATAACTGGTAAGGAAAGTATATCCGAACGACAAGCTTCCTTTCCAGCTGTCTTGTCGGGGAATAATTAAAATGAATCAAACGAACTCTGTTGAAGACTCTTACAGTCGTAGAGGTTCGTCAGAGCCACGAGCAATTGCTTGTTTATATTTCCATTATTATTAACTTTGAACTTATTTTATATCGGTTGTCGGCCGCAAGCAAGACAGCTTGAGTGCGAGCGTCAGGAGGCTTTAGACAGTGTACATCGTCATCTGAACGCGGCTTTAAACCAATAGAAACCCCTTGAACTCCAAATATGAACTCTTTTGCGGTGAATATTGCTATGTGAATGAATTTCATTGGTAAAGCGAAACGCCACTTTTTATACATTAAAAATGGTAATTTCCTGTGAACATGTATTGCCATTATGAGCCCATTGCTGTTCTCTCTCTTTAAAAAAAAATATGCCAGGATGCCTAACACCAATAAATAAATAAAAAGATTGAGGCCTTGCTGCTTCCTGGATTCAGTCACTGGTTAGCACTGTGTGGAGTCTCATGACATCATCGTCGCTATCATTACCCCCATTCGTTGCGCTACGTATACCTGTCACTGTCTTTGGGTGGCACATTTGAGCATCGCCTGGCGACCTTCTTTCCTTTCGTCACTTTTCTCCCTGAATACATTTTGCCATCTCATTTTATGCGGCCCCATCGAAGCGTGACAAGAGTAAAAAAAAAATTCAAAATGCCACAGACTTGAGATATCTTTGCGTGGACGAGGTTTGAGTCACTATTATGAAAAAGATGCTAAAAAGTGCTTCTTGATGCCACACAGTATTCGATACAAGCTACGCGGGATTTTAAAAAGCGCTACAATTAATGCAACACGAACGTAACGCAAAAAGTTCGCTTACCGCCCCCATCCCCTTCTAAAAAAAAGATTAGAGGCAATTAAGCTTTCTCGATTTCATCACGCTAAGTTTTTCGCGTTGAGTACAATAGTGAAAGCATGACAAGCATATTTTCTTTCCGCTTCACATTTGGGGATAGAGAAGGGTCATGAAAGAAAAGCGATAGGGTCTAGGTTTTACGCGAATGCTAAAAAAATATTACTGTTCTAAGTTAAGCAAAATACAACTCGGGAAGTATTTCGGAACTTGTGATTTCGTAATAAAAACTGCTTGCCGCTGTTGGAATAGCCAAGAGCAATATTTCTCTTTTAGTGAGATGATGCAACGAGAAGTGGATGGGGGATCGACTATGTGAATGTAAACCTAAAAGAAAAAAATGAAGACATTTAATGGCGTGAAAAGCTTCGCTAATCTAATTTTGGGTTTACGCACAGCCAAAGCACTCTCTTCGTTGTAGTTTAAGTGCACTTTCCTGCACAGATTTTCTGGTGGCCTCTTAAAGGTGAGCCGAGGAAATATCCACGTCGTTACGTAACTGACTTTAGAATATTTGTGTGCTACCACAAAGAAAGAAGGAGGGGTGGGGTGGGGGAGGGGCGTAATAAGCTGCAGCGTATATACATTTATTCGCAGTGAAGTCGTTCTTGCGAAGGAAGGCAATAAATTCTGTGATTTACGGTTAAGACGACCTCTGTAGTCATCGCTATGTCCACAATGTCGCCGTAAAGAAAGAACAATTACTTTGAGATAAAATGCATTCGCTGTCTATTTAAAAATGTTATGTAAGAGAATACGAAGCGAGCATGCAATATAACCCGTGGCAATATTAAAAAGATGTTCATGGGCAGAGTAATGCCGTATAAATTCGCGTAAAAGCAGCTTAAGTTAAATAATTTTCAGGAAATTCTTGTATACAAGTTTAACCAAAGAGAACACATTCGGAATGTAGTAACCAGGAAACGTCCCAAGAATTTGCGGAATAAGTGTGCAAGTGAGACAACTTAGTGGCCTCAACTTATAATTTGCAGCGATCCCGAAGAAGTAAGATTGAATCGGCAAGTTGAATAGACGTGACAGAAGGAAACAAAGTAGACAACCCACCACTCTTCAATTTATGGGCGCAACAGCAACATTTGTTTGTTCTTGCCTCGGCTATTCCGTACGGTACTTCAATAAAAAAAATTAACCATCATCAACAGCCCAAATACTGGTTCTGTCACAACCCTTGCGCTGTGGGCAGAAGCACAGAAATGTGTTTCTATCGTAGGAGAAGGGGGGGGGGGGGAGGGGGGGACCGCTACAAGGTGATCCAGGCTTTAAAAGACGATGGACTTATTGGCTGTATGCCTCTTGCGCTGGCTATTCGCGATGCCTTACAGTACATATCCCAGGACACTGCTCTGTTGGGAACTGTGCGAGACCAACTTCGTCAATGGGCCTTTATGTGGAAACACTATACCCTCTAGCTTCTACATCCTGCACAATCATATACAGACAGAGTAGAACCGAGTATATGCGGTATCTAAGCAGTGGCACCACAGGTTCGGAAAGTCTCGCCGCACGTGAAACACGAGTATAATAAGACACTTTAAATGCATGTTCCTGTCCATTAATTCTGGCACACCTTCGCATCACTTGCGTGAATCATTGGAGTCAAAGAAATTTCGCGCTACGGGGTTGCGTGACATAGGGGAGCACTAATGCAACGTTCACAGTGGCACGAAGTCGACTCGTTACGCCAAGAAAGAAAGAAAGTAAAAAGAAATGAATGGACAAGGACGTTATCTAGAATCAGGACAGAGTGCTTACAGAATAAAAAAAGAAAAACAAATATAGATAATTGGTTCTGCTAGGAGAAGGCTGCTGCATGTTCATGATTTTGTCACACCCCAGAGCCGGAGCAGATCCCCAAACCCCATTAAACCTGAATCTGAGGCCACTAAAGGTCTTCATGTAGTTAGGAGATAGCCGAGAATTATTGTTTTGATGGCTTCGACGGCGCATGTGAATAAAACAAACAGTGACACTGGCTGGCTGCCTGTTTCATCACTCGTCTCTGGAACGGCTTCTTTCGCCATTTAACCCCCCTACTCCCCCTTTACGGTTTGGTTCGTGTTCACCAAATCTTACTTATATTCTTTTCTACCACCCTCTCTCGTCGTTTTCACCTCACTGGAAGTCGAAGTCTGGCATCATCGACCGAGCAATATATATGGGAACAGACTCGGGAGAAAGCATCAGTGCCCCGTTTGAAATCTCGCGTGTAAACGGGTTCTGGATGCGAGATCACGATATACGACGAGATTACCGGCTGTCGCGTGAAGCTAAGAGAAAAGAAATTCACGCAGCCGGTGACGCAATGCGAAGGAAAAACATGGGTTTCAAAGCCGCACCTCATGCTGGTTCTTCTGAAATCCATGCTGTTCTGTGAACACTGGAGATGTCTACAACTACTTTTGAATACATATTTAGGCGGTCTTTAAACTGTCTACACGAATCGTATTGAATGCTTCATTTCCTGACAGACTTTCTTCTTGGTTTGTATATAATACATTAAAATTCTGTAGCACAATAACAATGTAAAGCCATAAGCTGACAATTTTTACGGGTCTTCTGCATTTATGGCTTGTATACACATAATAAATATGTTATTTGTTGAAACCCCGCGTAATATAGACATGGCAGTGCAGCGCAAAGATGTCGAAGGACTCTGTGTCACTCGTTTAAATCTACGCTCGGTCCCGCCTGTTTAAAGTGTTGCGCCAATATGCAACGAACATGCACAAACTCTGCCGTCTGTACGGCCTGCTGCATTATAGGCAGTCTCTAGTGATATTGTTATTGTGGCCGAAGAATTGTGCAGCTTAATAAAACGCATCTACTTTCTCCAGACGGGCCAACAAATCTTCCTAAGAAGTTCACAAGTGGTCGATAAAAGGTTGCCACCGCGTAATGACAGTTACTCAATGACTGCGCTCGTGAAATGACCAATTGCTACAGCCAACGACGCAAAGGGCAACGCAGCTCGGTGGAGCTTCAGTAGCTTTAGTAGTAGAAGCATTAGTAGTAGAAACCGCCTTGCTCTTCAGCAAGGCGGTTTCATGACATAAATAAAGCAATAAAAATATTACAGTCGGCGTTAAAGGGACCAGAGTGTTTATGAGGAGGAAAGTGTAGACGTGGTTGTTGAGGAAGCATAAAGCAAAAGCTTCAATAACGTTTTCGTGATCGGTCCTCTCCCTACTTTAAAAACGATCAGTGTAACAGCTCCTTCGACGAATGTACAGTGTTGAGACGCGTATCTAGCCATAATGAGACAGCCGGTGCTTTGCGCGCATTCTAAATGGCAAATACAAATGGAATACTTCTCTTTAAAACTTCAGCGTTCTATTGGAAAATCTGATGTTCGATCTATTTGAACAAAGAACTATGGTCGAACATACAGTGATGCTAAGTTGACTGGAGCCTACGTGCCACGATAAAAAGTCAACACACCAGCCACTCCGAATGCGTGCATTTCATCCAACCAGAAAATTTGATTGCCTTCCTCTCCATTTTGACACATATCTAAACATGTAACATTTCAACTAAAATACAATTTTTCGGCTGTATTTTATCAGCATGTATCTTTCCTGCGTTAGGTTGTTTAAAATTCGAAGCCCCGCATTCTTTTTTTGAACATTCGCATTCGATTTGGTTACGAAATAGGATTATTCGAGCTATGACCAGCTTCTGGAGTGTTCGCGAAAAAATTGCGATGATGAGAGGCATACCTAATTGGTAGACAGCTAGGGTTGCGCGTATACTCTAAGTTTTGAATGTGAATTGAATATTCCTGGTCGAAATCGTAGAATTTCATTCCTCTGGAAAAGGTCGATTCAATTCGCACACGCATGTGCAAACGCGTCTGTGAATCTAGTTTCTGCAAGGAGCCACCCCTATGGCTTCAGAGGCACTGCACGGTACTGGTAAGGGAAAGCACAATAACCAAGTTCGACGCGTCTAATGCCGCGTATTTGTCGAAGGAATAATTCGTAAGTAAGAACAAGGCCGGAGGGGGAGACACTGCCAGGTCGGAGCAAATCTGAAGGCTCATACGTTATGTGCTACACCGAGCTTTACTTCTTAAAAGAAAGCAAGAAAGAAAAAGTAAACGTCACAAGACGAACGATTGCCGGACACAAAAGTGCGCGCTAGGTTTTTCGGCTGGTTCGATTCGCCCGCCGCCTTCTGTGAAGAAACGCAGCCATCATTCAAGGTGTACAAGTTCGAGAGGAGACTCGACTCGATCGAACACAGAGAAGCTGTACAACGCACTTCCCCTCCGCAAACTGAAAAAAGAAAGCGTAAAGGGAGAGACTTAATAAAATAGTGCTTGTTTTGACATTGTGCGAAGAGACGAAGCAACATCTGCGCTGGATACGATCGGGCAGCTGCGGCGCTCTTGCAGGAAACATTCTCAACTTCATTTACCGCCTGCTCTCCTGACTTGGCTCTGGCAGAAGTAGCGTTCATAAGCAGACGATTAGAAGAAAGGATACAGCAAACTCGGTCAGGCGTATCGATTTACACGGCAGCTACAGAAGTGAAGTGTTCATCCTTGTTCTGTGCCTTTCCTAGTTTTCAATTTGTTGAAATTCAGCACGCTTTCTTTTTTTTCTCTTCAACTAAGGGATGAAGGGATAAGCTGCGGAGAAAAATGTCGCTAAGCCGATATCACCAGAGGAAACGCCGTTTAAGCGAAATGTAATCTCTTTTTAATTGCTTTTTTTCCTTCACTCTTAGAAATATTTACACCCTTTTGGGCTTACCTTGTCCCACAACAATATTCGTCATCTGTGTTGCCCGAGTTTCCTTTTTTGAAAGCTCGGCGCTCGCTACTTTCCTTTCGAGAAGCTGCATCACACTGATAACGCGCATGCCGTTTGTGACTGGGAAGTAACGGGCTCGCAGCGTTAAAGAAAGGAAATGCGGGCAAGACAGATGACGATTATTGTTGTGGGACAAGATACGCCCCAAAGGGTGTAAATATTTCTAAGAGTGTTCTGCGCGAGTGTTCATTGCATCTGTGCGCGAACGTCCATGTCACCAATCCCGCAACAGATCAATTCGTGCGATTCATTTTCACGTGCCAGGATTGATTTGTGCTCTCTCTTAAGCAGGTCGCATTACAATGCTGGCATTCGGATGAACAGCATTCAGGTGGAATGAAAGGAGAAATCGCAGAACTGTGCATGTTTTCATAACTCATACTTTTTCCAATAAAAGCGCTGCTTGCTTGTATAGATGGCCATGCATCGCTCAGCCAACTTATCAAAAAGCACGGCGCATTACCTGCATAATCTTGAGCATGCTGCACTCCTACTCCACTCGCTAAATGATAGTGCACTTTGTTGTTCAAACAGCCATGCTCTTGACCACGTAACAGTAGTCGTCACACGCTATACCAGAAACATTGATGGGGCGCAAAAGGTGGTTCTTAAGCTGCGTGCGATATGACGTCAAAGCGTTTTACGTATTACAAGATATTCTATAGCCTGTCCGGAATGCTCATCGCTCGCGATATCCTCTATTTGTGCTCTAGTTTTATTTCTCTTACTATTTTCCCACCTGATCTCTTAGCGGTTGTCACAGATTACTGGTTTACTTCTACGAGTTTCGACGTCGGCATTACATCTTAATCGGAAGATCTTATAGGATAATGAAGATATGAAAACAATTTCGATCTCTCTTCGTTTCTGAAGGGTTCAACGAAATTTCTAGAACAGAACAATCACTGTAGCCAGGAAGTGCTTTTTATTATGTGTATAAAAAAACAATTAGAAATAAGAAAACTTATTGAAATTAATATTATCGAAAATTATTATTATTATTATTATTGTTGAAAATTATTATTATTATTATTATTATTATTATTATTATTATTATTATTATTATTATTATTATTATTATTATTATTATTATTATTATTATTATTATTATTGAAAATTATTAGTGAAATAAGAGACATACTTTTAATTTATAATAGGTAAGTGACCACTTCGCTTCCTTCAACCCGTACAGCGCGTATTAAAGGAAACAGTCAGACGTCCGCTCTAAATTACAGGTGCTACTTGTATTGTAATTACCCAGACAGCTGTCTTCCTTCGACTGATGGAACGAGTGCCAATGGCTTGCAAAGGATTAAATGAAACGATGAGCTAACGATATGAACAGACGACGGGTGGGTCATGCTGCGAAGCACGGGGCAAATATCATACATCCGGGGGAAGCCTTAATCTTGAAGGAGGCTCAATATCGGTTAGTGATGGTGACGGCCACGACGGCACTTGAATGCGCCTTGCATAGGACGCAAGTAGGACGTCTCGGTCGGAACCACGCATTATACTTTTGCGGCTAAATCGCTTTTCGTGCTTGACGCTGGATGGCGTGGGCATTAATTTCTTGAGCAGGCTTTCAAAGTAACGTTACGCTTCGTTCAACGGCGCGAGTACAGAGTTGCAGTCACATTTTCGTCACAAATGATTAAATGTTCAATTTATTTTGTTGTGTCCTTGAAGCTTATATATTTTCTTCAATTTCTGCCCTCCACATCTGCGCAACGCACAGGAAGTTTTCACATTGCAGTGTCCCTATTAACTTTTGATAGCAGCGGTATTCTGGTACAAAAGAGTCACCAGCGAAAAAGAGATAAACAACGTACGCGTGACAATATCGTCCCGCACCTTCACGGAACTGAAGGCGGCCCACGTGTGACACAGCGGAATATGAGCTGCTCGCCCACTGACGGCTGCGCAACATCGTGTTC
Organism: Dermacentor albipictus; assembly: GCF_038994185.2. Taxonomy (NCBI): domain Eukaryota; kingdom Metazoa; phylum Arthropoda; class Arachnida; order Ixodida; family Ixodidae; genus Dermacentor; species Dermacentor albipictus. The sequence goes on from NC_091829.1 coordinate 13,416,382, forward strand.
ATACGCACTTCGGGAACGTGACCTCCTTGGGGGAACGGTTCGAAGAAGCAATGCGAGATTGAGTGGAGACCCGCCGAGCGGTCTGCCATCCCTTCATTTATCGTCGCGCATGCTAGGACGGAGACAACACCTTGGGAGACAGTCTCGGGCAATCCAATTGGCCCTGTGCGCAGGCTGAAGCAATTAACCGCATCCCTCTTTCGCATCGCTTATTCTCCTTTTGTGTCGCGTGAAGCCAAACTGACCAGAGTCAGGGTGGTACCGGAACTCACCGGATGTCACCCGGCGGCGAGGGCAATTAGGGGGCGTGTGTGGGAGCGAGCTCAGGCTGCCTCTCACATTTCGCTCCGTTGTTTCTAGACTTTCTTTTTTTGACTTTACCTGCTGTTCTGTACTATCCCGCCATTTGGCTCCCATACGCGCGTCCAATCAGACAAAGCGTCTCTTGGCAACGAGCTCCGCGGACCGATTGAGACGTTCAGCGTTAAAGCGCCTAGCCAATGATGCTCGCCGTTGGTATAAATCGAAGGAGAGAAAAACGAACAAACTAGAATAGCTCATAACTGCATGTGAGCCGTACAGCTAGTTTTTATGTCGGCAGATGAGTGCGCAAAAGGCACAAACGATTGTACTGTCTGTTTTTCGTTTTTTTCGTGTGCTATTAGCCGAGTATGAAATACCAGCAAGTCAGAACTTACGTTACTTCGTGGAAGTTCTCGGGGTTGCCAGTGTGTGGTATCATCAAGGATGACCTAAGGACGGGACCACGGTAACCCTCCTATAGTGGCAGTCGGCTGCGGGATTCTGATTCTCAGCGGGAGGTCGTAGGCCCGACTTCGGTCATCACTGCCAAATCAGTGTCACCACTAGCAAAAAAAAATTCCAAAGTGCTTTATTTACCAGAACCACGATTAAAAATACACCCACGGGCACCCTCCATTTACTGCATTTCTATTCTGCTCTGCAAACGAAGTTAACACATATGAGATCACAACTCGCATGGGCTCGTAAACTCACTTTTTATGCACCGGCTAAAGGCGAGAGAAAAAAAAAATGTCCCAAAGTTGAAATAAGTGAAATTACTCCCCCCCTCCCACCCTCGTTATCCTGAAGGGGCGATGCAGTACATTACGTGTATCAATAAATGTTCTTGTTTAGTTCGTACAACAGTCAAATTGCACGAACATTTTGCTCGGTTCTATACAGTGTAGGCCGAAGCACGAAGAAAGCGTGAAGGAGTGAGAAAAGAGGCAAAAACAAGCAGTTAAAACATACTCCTCTGCAAAGCACAGTGATTTCCTTTAGTCTCAGCCCCTAACACATCATTATCCTCATCGCCATCCCACTTATTTTCAGTGCAGAACAATTTCCTCACCCAGCGATCTCCAATTACTCAGCTCTTGCGCCAGCTGGCCCCATCTTACGCCATCAAATTTCCGAATTTCATCACACCACGTAAATGAATGACGCCCTCGACTGCACTTTCTTTCTCTCGGCGGCCATTCTGTGCCTCTCAACGAGCCACGGGTTACCCGCAGTGCGTGTCACGTGACCTGCCCAGCTCCATGTCCTTATTGTCAGCTACGATATCGGCTAAGCCTTGTTCGCTCTCTAATCCCCACCAGTGTCTTTCGGTCTCTTAAGCTTATGCCTAAGATTTTTCGTTCACGACTTTACCCATGATGAATATCGAATAGATATCGTATTAGAGGAAACATGAGCTCAATGAACAGCTCAGCAAGAAACTCGATTTCGTGCAATGAAAGATAGCCTGGAAATACAGATCCTACTGCAGCTGTTCGACATAAGCAGCGAGAGAGAGCACCCTTGTTCATTTTGTTCCTTGACTCTATGTTGCAACAGTGAATACAGCTCGACCGAAAAATACTATGCGCCACCCGCCACCTCCAGCCCCCCCCCCCCCCTTCCTCAATAACAACGAATAAAGTAAAGCGGTTACACACACAAAAGAAGCCGATGATTGCGTTATTCTTCGTGAAACTTCTGACGCCGATGATACTAACATTCTGCAAAACGACATTAACGCTGTCTGTAGATGGTGCGACTTGTGGTTAATGAAACTAAACCCATCTAAGTGCAAAACCATGCGTCTAACCCCCCGTGAACTTCCTCTTCCGACCTATTACCTTAGTAATACTGCCATGGAAGCAGTTACATCCTACAAATACCTAGGTGTCTATATAACCTCTACTCTTTCCTGGTCTTTACACATCGACAGCGTAATCAATAAAAGTAATCGCATGTTAGGTTATATCAGTCGAAACTTCTCTTCCGCTCCGTCATCATTAAAATTAATTTTGTACAAGACGCTAACTAGGAGTAAAATGGAATACGCTTCGTCAGTTTGGGACCCATATGCAGAGACACTAATCCAGTCTATTGAACGTGTTCAAAATAATCCCTCGCGTTTCATCCTAAGCAATTATAACCGCACGGCTAGCGTAACTTCTATTAAAAACATCCTCTAACTTCCACCACTTTCTGCTCGCCGCAAATGCTCTCGCATGGCTCTGTTTCATAAGATATGCTTCCATAATTCATATCTGCGCGATAATCCTATTTCATCCCCAACCTACATTTCTCCTCGCATTGACCATCATCACAAAGTTGGAGTTTTGCAGTGTCGCACTAGAGCTTGTCATGAGTCTTTTCTTCCTAGGACGTGTCAACAATGGAACCACCTTCCCGTCGCGTTGATTGCTATTGAAGACTAGGCACAATTTCGTACGGCCATAATCAACACAATCGCTTCGGGCTTCACATGTCTATGACTACATCACTTGCTGACTTCTTTGTTTTCATTGTTACGTAACCTTTTTTTTTACCCCACTCCCCTCTGTAATGCCTTGTGGTCTTGAGGGTATAATAAATGAAATGAAATGAAAGTTTAACTACGCAATGAAGACCATAATGATTTCATTATTTTTACAACGCAAGAGAAACCATAGAGAGCATGCGCACAGCACCAAATGTGCTACAGATATAAAATATAGTTAGTGACCAAAGTGTTTCATTAAACTATGTTGCTAGTCCCAGCGCATATGGTTGTGCTTTTCTCTCCTATTGAGCATGCGTCTTCGAAGGCTGGATTTCGTCGTTTGTCAAGCTCAGTACGAACAGGTCCAGCACCAGACACTTCCAAGAAAGAATAGCCTGCGGATCCGTCTACACTGTAAAAAAAATTTGCCTTACTTTACAGAAAATTTGCTGGTAATTTGTGACCGAACACTCTTCCGTAAATTAAGAACGGTCATTTCCGTAGAACGGACAACTGTAAAAAAGGAGACCGTAATACAAGATACGAGTGCTTCTGTATCTAGAAAACGGAAGATTCTGTATTCTGAATCTGTACTATAACCGTTAAAGTACAGGTGCTTCCCGTATTTCATCTTGCAGAGCATATCCATTCGAACAATGTGCCATCGGGCACAAAATTGCCCAGGACGTGCGAGAGTCGACCGAATTTCATTGGTGTGCTATTTGCTGGGATCAGCCGTGCCACCATCTGCGTTCAGCATGTGCATACGTGACCCACTGTTTTCAGCGGTCTTGAGCAGAAATGCAATTTGGTCAACGCTCGCACTTCCAGGGTACTTTTGTCCACGATAGTACATCTCCTTTAATGCAAATGTCATGAAGGCAGCTCATAGTCAAAGCAGCAGGTCACCATTGAGAAAATTGTCTTGCCAACACACTGACATGGCTGCAAAGATAAAACACTTTGCACTTTGTGATATGAATGCACTGCATAGCATATACACAAAAAGGTGCAACATTTCAGTCCTCAAGTTCTTAGATCACAGAAGCAACTTTATTTTCTTCAATCACTCGTCTTGCACTTCTTCCTGGTGAAAGTTGTTCTTGACTCCAAACACTTGCAAGGATAAACTTGCTGCTGTTAGGAGAAACAAATAGTCTTCGTGAATATCCATCCTAAAGAAAGCGGCAAAAAAGTTTAATCACAGAACACGAGAAAGCAGTAACTTCTGTGTTAGAAAAACATGTAAGTAGATCAACATTGCTGGCACAAGGGATGTTGCTGTAGCCAAAATTTCGACATAGGTGCTTGTCATTAGGGTAGCAAATGTTTTCCTTGGCTGTGTTGTGGGATTGTGCATATCTCACTGGCCCCTAGCCTCATTGGGGGAGAAGTAACTGGTGCATATAATAGGTCAAGAGAAGCCAAAGTGTTAAAATAAAGGAAGGAAGGGTGTGCTTAGCAGTGGTGATCGTGATGGAGCGGGTATGAGCAATGCTGTCAGTACTTGCCAAGAGTAGGGGTGACCAAAACAGAAAACGATGTACACATGTATGCAGTCATTAATCCAGTAGAACCAATCTTCCCAGAAGACAAAATAGGTATCAAGATAAACAGTTTGCACTTTTGAAAAAGGAAAACGAAGAATTAAGGAAAATAAATTTTGTATCAAGATGCATCTGGTTAAGATCACTGCAAATGGTAAATGAAGGCATATTATGAATATATATTTTGTTGCAAGCCGATGAAGAAAGTATATATTAACCAAATATTAAAAAATAGGGACATTAAAATTAAACTGGATATGACCATAAAACAGTAAAGAACAGCCTGTGGAAAAAAATGGGATGGATAATATAACCAGGTGCAAGATTGCAAAACGTCGAGTGCTGTTTATATTCATGCTGCTGTTGACGGCTTCAAGTTTCTGTCTTCCTGTGGAACCTTTGTCTTACTTGAACAAGGAAATGGGTCATTTTTTAAACAAGCCAGTTCAAATGCAGTTCAAAGCTTCAGCGGTGTTATAATGAAAGAAAATATTATGGTCAGTTCTCCTGCTCATCTTGAAACTTATTGTGCGCAACAAACAGGGACGAAGAATAGAAGAACCACAATGTTAAGCGCTCATCCTTGTGTTTCTTCTATTCTTCGTCCCTGTTTGTTGCGCACAATAAGTTTCAAGATGAATTTGTTCCAACTAGGCCGACTCGCAGTCTTGCTTCAGTTCTCCTGGGTGTGCTTTCATTCACCAGTTATTTCCACCGGTGTAAGTTCAAAATTTAATGGTCTAAATGGACCTTAGCTCCTGGCAAACCATTAGCTGGTCTTTTTTTCAACACAGATGCCTGCACATTATATGTGTTGGCAGGAGTGCTAGCGAACTACATTATACTTGTTGCCACAACCAAAGTGAAACTAGGTAACAGTGATTGAAAAAAAAACCAGCATTCCACAATACTGATTCAAGTCGTCTGGAAAAGTTGCTTAAGTTAACGTACACCCCCTACTCCACCAGACAATTATTCACCACACTGACTCTCATGGTGTCAACCATGCTATTACAACACTAGGCATCAAGTGAGGAGAATTAGGGGATAAGAGGGCACAATGCTTTTTGTTAGAACATCAAATGTGCTTTACATAAATGCTACATTCCAACTAACAAAGGAGCAACCGGTTTGTGAGATAGTGACCAATGCATACAAAAGCTAATGACATTCTGTGCAGCAGAATGTTGACGATGAGGTGTTATGCGCACAAGTGTACTCTTTCACACAAAATGACATCCTGCACTCAAACCTTGTGCCAATATTAGAGTTTGAAAAACACTGTAGTGGAAAGCAAAGAGTGCTAAATTTGTTGAAAATTACTAAAAATTATTCGATTATTCATTATCGTTACTGTTCGTTAAAGATTCACAGATTGTTCCCTATGGGTGCTGTAAACAGGCACCCTGCTTTTACAGTGGTAGCAACAATGATCTGTGGCACAGACGAGAATAAATGCTCATTAAGTTTATGCAAGAGTATATCCTACAAATTACACCCCATTTCACATTCCAATATGGTAGAAGAGGAAGACGAAAAAAACTACTTTCTGGTGGAGGATGCATACCCCAGAATAGAAGAAACAAGTGTACTCTAACCATTGCTGCTGCCTATGCCTGTGCACTAGCAGTTACATATAATATGGCAGTTACAATTGTTTTTCCACAAGCACTGCAAGCTGCGGCCAGTTTACCAGTACACAGCTGTAATAAATTTAGGGCAAGCTAAAGCTCTCTAATGGATTTATCTCATATGACATAATTGGAATGCAATATTCTGCAAATAAGTGAAGCGCGATGTGCCATCCCATACAATGAAACACCTTTGAAGAATCTGAATCACCACCTGCACTCTTAGGCAAAGTTACACCCTTTGGAGTGCCGCTTCTGCCACACAACAATAATCGTTATTTGCCTCGATGCGTTTCCTTTCTTGAAGACGCCACGCCCGCTACTTTGTTGTCGGGAATGCTATCATGCTGATAACGCGCATGCCGTTCGTTACTGGAAAGCACAGGGCTCGCAGCGTTAAAGAAAGAAAATGCATAAAGGCAGATGACAATTATCGTTGTGTGGAAGAAGGGGCACTTCAAAGGGTGTAACTCTGCCTAAGAGTGTGAGCCGTGACGAGGGAAAAGAGTGTGTTCTGTGTAAAGTAGTGCACCTGTATAACCTAAAGCTTTGGAGAATGCATTTAGTATGAGCTGGGAAGGTTCCTAATTTTATATGCACACAGTGAAAACCTCCATGCAGTTTTGCAAAATGCAAACCCCCAACCTTTTTGTTGTTCAAACGTAATGACACGTAGGGCCATAACATGTACATTATGGGTTTCGTTCCCAAACAATCAAAGTGAATAGCACCACCCTAAGTGTTATGTGCCTTCTTGTTAGTGTCGAATGCTGCGATCGGCAGAGAAAAGGATTTCTGGAGCAATATAAAGTATTAGGTACTGTGATATCAGTTCTTTCACTGCTGTTTTAGCATTATCGGGTCCTAAAGTAAAGAAACGAGAAATAAATACATGCATATTTTACGCTACAACCCTCATAAGTATTTAGTAGTCTGGATTATAAAGGATTCCAGATTTACAATGCAGGACAGATTTTATTCCACTGAAAGAATGGCATCATGCCAATGATTCTGCATTTGGTGCTATATTTATTTGCATTTAGTTCAGTTGGAATGTGTGTGTGTATCGCCAGCGATATCGCTTGACATTTTTTATATTGGCTGTTTTCTAAATTTAGGCAAATTCGTATTCGCAAATAACCTTGTATGACACCAAGAACTTGCTTAGCAGGAGTATTTCTAACATTTGCAAGATATGAGGCCCTTGAAAGCGGCCTGGGGTACACGCCGCCCCCTAATCTCATCAGCAAGTTTCTGGAACTCATCTACGAGGTTTCTTATGATCAATGTAAAGTTGCTTGAATGGGGGAAATAGGGAATTTATAACAGGTGAATTATGCAGCATAAGAATGATGTCAGCAAGAAGCAAGCATCAAGAACTATAAAATGAAGACTATAAAATGCAAGAATTATTTGGGATGATTTAAAATTCTGGCATTGGAACGAAATGTCTTTCAATCTGTATATAAACTCTGATTATTCACTCTACTACCACTGCCTTCATTAGAAACATTCATAATCATTATCCTATCTATGCCACATCATCCTAGCTAATATTCAAGCCTTCATAAGCTGCTTTTTTTACTGCTAATTCTCTGTGGGAAAGAGGTGTCCGTATGAAGACCATATCATATACTTATTACCCGTTTTTTTGATAAATGATAAGGGAAAAACTTCACACCAAAAATGCATTGAGCTTGAGCAAGTTCTGCGTTTGATGCTGTTGATTCTTTTTTTCCCTTTGCCATCATTGACCCACCTGGTTAGCTAAGTAGACAGAAAAGCTGCAGGAGAAAGGTGGGGGTGCCAAACCAGACTTGTGCCCCAGGGGACCTTTTCACGGTCACTGGAGGAACTGCCTGTGGCCTCGGCATCTTCCTTGAGGGCCACGGCCATGTCTAAGAAACCTTGTCTCCACAGGCTGCACAAAGAAAGATAATTTGCTGAGCTAAGTCTTTTTCTTAAAAGAACCCATTTAAGTTGTATTCGTGGCTTTGCACCACAAAACTGACACATGACTGGCCACTCAAGACACTTTATGTGTATTCGCAGGCTTATTCCTTGGAAAAACACTTTTATGTAGCACACAATGAGTAACAGTAACAAAAAAGTGTATCAGGAGGCTTTCATATTGCTCTACAACTTTTCATTGACACATTTCATTTAATTATTTGAGATATTTAATAAATAATTAAGAATTATGTAATTAGGCAGAATGCACAATATAATCAGAGTATCTCCAGGCGATGGCAAACATTACCTTCATTTTGTCTAGTTACATCGCATTTACATATTTCTGAATCTTGGTGCACGATAGTTAAGACACCCTGTAGATCAAAAAACAATATTAAAATTTTCATAATCATCTCTTGCGTGTTATTGGTGGCTATGGCTGCTTCAAGTTATTCTTTCAGTGTGGTACAAGCAGTTTTGAAGTGAAATTGTTTTGCATCGAGGGCATGTAATCTAGGCAATCAAGCAAAAGGTCAAGTTGTGTTCACTATTCAGATGTTTAACTAAGAAGCTGCAGGAAAAGGAAACAAGACACAACACCTAATAAACAATGCAAAATTCGAAAATTTAAACTGAACAAGAAACCAGTTTTTGAAAACACAGAAAAAAAGCCAGCAGCTTACATTGAATACACCCTTGCTATGTACTCCAAGTGAAGTTGTTACCGCAATGCTTGGGCACCATATGAACATAACAATCAACAACTTCGAGCAGAATATTAACACCACTAAATGAACTGGCCTTTGAAGATTCTTGATCTGAAATCCTCAACGACTTGTTCTGGCGTTTAATCTGTCAAGCTCAATCTGTATTCTCAAAAGCTGGCTCTCGGCCATAATTTCTCTAAACGCAACATCAGCTTAAATCTCAAGATAGGGTTGACCTGTAAATAAACTGGATAATGCATGGCAAACATCATGAACTCTCTTACATGTTAACCAGAGGGTTCACTCATGCAGCCATGAAATTGTGATGCAGACACGATATATTGAAGCTGGTTTTGTGAAGTGTTTCATGCTTCCAAGGCTTCTTCAGTTGTGAAAGCTGTCTCCGTTAGCTAAATAAGCGATGAGAATAAAAAAAGAACTTCAACATGCTCACAATACGTTGGCCATTTGCAAGTAAACAGTAGCCTTTTTGGGAACCCAGGTTGCCTGGTGCAAATCTACTATGCCACAGTACTTGCGTTACCCAGTACCAGCCACTTTAAAATGCAATGTGTTCAGAACCCTTTCCTTCTGTTTGTCTGCTTTGGAAACAGTTTAACATGTGTTCAGTAGGCGTCGAGAAAGGGGACAGAAAACACTGTGCACCACTGATTTCTAACATGTTTCGCTGGGTGCAGCACACCGCACCGGATGCAGGTGAAGCCAGTGGAAATGCGATGTCATGCAGTCGCTTGTCCTGGAAGCAGGGCATATGGTGGACTAACTAGTGCGTGCGATCAGATAATATTGCTGCCGAAAAACTTTTCTTTGTGGTTTTTCACATTTTAGGAGGTCTCTACATGTCTGGTAAGCACTTTTATGACAATCTGAACCCGTATACGATAGTGTTCTTTTACATCAAGTTTTTTCTGATTTACCAGTGTTTCCATTGCACGCCACTTATGTTAGCAACACTGTAGACACTACAATGGAAAAATTCTGGACACCTCGAAACACTGCTTGGGTAGTTTATGGCACATCAGGCAGGCATGTTAGGGGAAGAAATGCTACACACCCGTGCAACAAAGTGCTGCCGCAAAGTTGTCAAGCACCAACTTCCGGGACAAAGCCGGCTTCAGTCGAGGGCGCTCGATGTGCTGTTCATCCCCTGTAGTAGAGATCAGTGGCGTGGACCCTTTTATACTGGCTGTCTTTTCTGGTCGGAACCTTGGCAACAGCTTCCACCATACTTTTTTTGAACCTGCAACATGTGCAGAGAAAGTCACATCACTGTGCGTTGATTGTATGGCTTTATTGTGCTACACATTCTATCAAATCATTAAAAAATACAGTTCACACATTTTTACTTCTGTATATAGACAGTCTAGTTGCTATACACGCGAAACATTATCATTCCTCTGACAGAATACAACAATAGAAGCGTACACTGTAAAGCTACACTAAAATTTAAATTGATGTGACACCATATGAGCATACAGTATGCTTACTGTATGCTTTAGCCCTGTGTCAAGTAAAAGTTAATTGTCAATCATTTATGGTGTATTCCTACTTATTCTGGGTCATCAAACTGTAGAATCAATGTTCCAAGTTTACACAATGTTGGCTTTTGATTGCCTATGTGATCCGTTTCCTACTTACGCATGCAGTAATCCCACTGTATTAAGGAAAAAGAGAATAGGAAATGCCGTGATAATCTTCTACATTTGATGAGGTCAGGAGCAATGACCAATAGCATGTGGTTGAAGCTACATATATACTCAGTTTTCACACAGCTTAATTATTCAGCAAGTAATAAAGAGCTATCCTGTGTACCTCTGCATGACCAATAAAATCTGACTACTTGACACTGCACTAAGGCTGCCGCTTGGTACTGTTCGGCAGTTCAGCTTTGGTTTTCTGATATACAGATCTGTTTAGGTACCAGTAGTTTACTTGCGATAAAATGGAGCTCGGAGCACTGGTCATTTGCACATAAATAATGCGACAGCAAATACAACACAAGGATAGGAATATGGGTCTCTTGGAAAAAGTACATACACATTATGATTATAATGTGATGTCATGCCACAATGAAACAGAAAGCAGCGCATAGAAGTGGACGGCGCTTCTATGCCACCAAGGTTATTGGACAGACAGTACTTCAGAAGTGCCCGCAACACAATGTGTTGGCGGGCTAGTTGGTGTGAATCCATAAATACTTTGTTAAGTGCAAAACAATGGACACAAGAAAGACGACCAGCACAAGGCGCTACACTCAACTGACATCACTTTATTGCGTCGCTCCTTTATAAATAGTAGAATCTAGAAGAACATCCGCAGTTAGCACCATGTGCAGAGACCACCAACAACCAATCACAAGAGCGTACTCATGCGACGGGATCCAAAAAACCATATTGAGCACTGCACAAGGTTAAAGAAGGCACACTAATGCACTGTGACCCCAATGACTGTATGAAGAAAGCTTCCGATAACTCTCAGGCGGTGGTATCACAGCACTTTTTCAAAATCGTAGTATCACGAAACATGGCTTTGCACTTCCATATTTTACAATGTTGAGCCAAATGGGAACCTGTGCCTGTTGGTATGGATCGCTTAGGTTCGCAATGTTTCGTGATGCTACGATTTTGAAAAAAGGGCCGTGATACCACCGCCAGAGAGTTATCAGAAGTTTTCTTCATACAGTCACTGGGGTCACAGTGCATTAGTGTGCTTTCTTTAACCTTGTAAAGTGCTCAATATGTTTCTTTTTTGGATTCTGTCGCATGAGTGTGCTTTTTTGATCAGATGTTGGTGGTTCCTGCACTTGGTGTTCACAGCAAATGTTCTTCTAGATTCTGCTGTCTACAAAGGAGGGACGCAATATAGTGATGTCAGTTGAGAGTAGCGCCTTGTTCTGTCGTCTTTCTTGTGTCCGTTATTTTGTGCTAAAAAGCAATGATGTATTCCTTGTGTGTGTTTGAAGACAGCTCCACACGCAGTAGCGTATCCAGTATTGCTGCCCAGTGGTTTAGCTCGCCGCAGTTTGAAGTGCCACAAAACATAAGGAGAGAAACCTGCATTTATAGCCTTGTTGCAAACAAGAATATAACGTGAAGTGCATTCTGAGGCCAGAAACTATAAAAAAAAATTTCACGATGCACCGCTATGCAAGGTTTTATAGCAAAGTCAAATACATTTAGTGTAAATATGACACTATGATGGTGCACAATGGTGGTAATCTGTAATAATATAAAAGGTGCCTTAATGTTACAACAAAAGCTGACATTACTTAATAATAGCCCTGTAAAATTTAGCATGCAGGGGCACCGCTTGGTTAAACAATAGTGATGTATTGTCTATGTACACAAGTATTACCCACGCATTTCTGCCATTGTCTAAATGGCATAAATGAATGGGTAATACTTGTATACATAGATATTACATCTCTATTGTTTAACCAAATGGGTAAACTATGTCTGCCTGACACAAGACTAGAATTAAACCATAAATTATATATAGTCACCCTAACAGTAACACCTCACTTGAACTTCACAGTAAGTAGACGCCTGTTGATGCCAGCCTCCCCCAATGCTAAACTGTGCTGCATGCTCTACAGAGAAATTATAGTGGTATCACTCAACTCTGAAGCCATTCAGGACTGCAGCACTGTAGAAGACATCTACAAATGTCCCACTTCATGTATAACAGCCTGAATTGCTTGCACATCTTACCAAGTGCAAATTAAAATTTCTTTTTGTTTAGCATTTTTGCCTGCTAGACCGCAATCCAATGTCATCAATATATTAACATATTACCTCAAAGAACCTAATTTGGCTTGTAGATTAACACCTTTGCATACTGCCACAGCTGCACTCTGTCATATGCGTTGCAATCATAAAGGAGTGCTGGTCCACCAGCACTCCAATGTCACTAACAGTGATCACCTACACAGCTAAGTAAACGGTCCTGATTCAGGTGGCAAATAGCTATGAGAAAAAAAAAATCCACTCACCTTGAGAGCTATAATACTGCAATAACTTGAGAGAGATGGACCCATTGCAGGCAGCAGACCTCTTCTCAGCTCCAGCACAACAGCAACTTGCCTTTCAGTAAAAGAAAAGGATTGATTAGTAATGATAAGTTACCTTGTTTTTGCTTAGTATCAATACAATCTGACTTTCATGCATATCCACTCTCCGCTTTAGTAATACAACTGAATTATTCGTCAAATAAAAGAGTCTATGGTGATACCATTCGCTTCTCTTGTATGTCCAAATGTTTTCGCACTGATACCCCGTTTACTGCTTGCTTAGTGGCACGAATGCCGTGACTGCCCAGACATCATTCGAAGGAACACGTCTTGCTGCACCGCAAACGGTGCAGCAAGACGTTTTTTTCCGGTCACAATTAAAACGTGCACCCAAGCAAGAAAGTAACGATCACAGGTAGTGAGCGACTGCTATTGCCTCGAACGTTTATTTCCGTATTTTAACAGAAGTTCTTGTATCGGATACAGTATGCTCTCAAGCCAATACAAGCGTCAATACAAGAGCTCAACTGAACGCAGTTTTATTCTACGCTTTTAACGCGAGTGAACAAAAGGTTAGAAGTACCTCACGGAAATTGCGATCAAGCCAATCGCGCTACGACTGGAATCGATCTGAAGAGATAGGTTTTATCCTTTCCCCATTCATGCGTGATTTTTGCCCTAAGACGTTGCATAGTGGTCTTTTGAAACAATATTTCTGTTCGCGACACCGGCTTACCACACATCATTTTAACACCTACGTTATGCAAAACAAATAAGATTAAAATGGGCTTACCTCATGAGCAAGTTACCAGCGCGCGTAGACTGTTGAACACCCGTTGAGAGCAAGCAGGCTATCCGTGTCCAAGCGCATACGTGCACCCAAACACAGGACAACTTCTTCGATGCCGCAGCGAGCAGAGTTTTGTACACGAAGTGAAAGACATCCAGCGCAAATATCTCCGAGCGATGACGGCAAATAACGAGCGCACAAGCGGACACAACACAGCAACAAATTCGGAACTTTGCCAATTTGAACGTGCCGAGACCCAAGCAGCGTAACCATCCATCGTTTCTGTTCTTCGCTCCCGATGAGTCAATCTCTCTTCCTTGGGGTCTTGCTCCACCCTTGAGTACAAATCAAGAGATATTTACGGCGAATTAACAACATTTACAACACGACTCGAAAAATGCCGGCTGACTAGACATGTGCATCTCCGTCTGCCACTCCAACGGACGCGCAGCGCGCCCTGCCCCCTGGTGCCGCACTCTGAGCGCGGAGAACCGAAGAGAATCGGTTTCGTTTTCGCATTTGTGCTCTAGTTACTGGAACTGCAATATAATTGCTTGACAATTAATTGAATTCTAAAAGAGGAGAATGCTTTCTCTCCCACAAGTTAGTGCGTTTTATACAAAGGGAGAGAGAATTCAAAAGGAAGAAAGGCAGGGAGGTCAACCAAAGCATTCGCTACTGGCGATAGCAAACCCCTGTGCTACAATGAAGTGCAAAGCAGTGCACTGCGATGCGTCCATAAGCTCGAGTACAGTGATAATTTGGGCGGGTTGGTGCATGTAATGAACGGTTAAATAATGAGTTGTGTCATAACATTACCCATGCATAAAGCACGTGGAACTAGTGGTGTTGCATTCTATAGGTCAAAAAGAAATAAAGCTTGAATCGTTACATCTCGACACTGGGCATTCTTTCTTTCCGAAATATTTTTTTCTTCTTTTTGACAGTATACACAGTACTAGCACGGTAATAGGTCCTTCATCTTCAGTCACCTTCCAGTAGTTTACATACATGTCGGTGCATGTTCGTGTTCTTGATTCTACCGTACAAGAACGAGCGCGCTTACCGGTCTTGTTTCAAGATGAAGCACCAAATGTTTGCGATTACATCTTACCGCAAGAATTAACACATGAACAGTGAAGATTATGCGTAATCGATTTGTCTCAATGAATGGGCAGTTATTGTCAGAGACGAGATATTTTGTAAATATCATGGGAATGAGTTCAACCAACTACATTGCAGTTCAGCAGTGCTCTTTGACACTTGGGTTAATTGCTTGCCGCATTCGAAAATTTCCTCCGACCGTTGTACTTGGATCTATAGGCCGCCAGTCCCCTTCGAGACCATTTATTGCCAAATGTAAACGCAGTTACGGTCATTATACCACTCCCTGCGTTTCGGTACTGATTTAGAGTGCGCACAATTTTTGGCGTATAGAGCACCAATGTCATTCCCAGTGTACCAGCACCTGAGTGCCGCAAGCTTGTTTACGTATGCACGTATGTCCCCGGCTCTTCATTCACTTAAACATATATGCTGCGTTATTAACTACAAAGCGCTTAATTTGAGAACATTGCGAGAACACGCATATATTTGCGCATATGATCAGCGTTACTAAGCCCATATGCATATGCTATGCCCGAAAGAAAAATACAGGTGTACAGAAAAGACGACGAGCAACAAACCGAAAAACGAGTTGTGGCCGCGCTATTGATGATCGTGAACGACCACGGATGTTCCATTGATGAAAAGAGTGAGATCGCGCCTTCAATGTTGGACCATCGCTTTGAATCGAGACGTTGAAATAATTAATTTTGGCCGCCCGATCCACAAAGACGCTCGCCTGGTGTTGATGAACACACACACACACACGCACACACACACACACACACACACACACACACACACATATATATATATATATATATATATATATATATATATATATATATATATATATATATATACATACATATATATGCACATACAGCGCCGATGTCATTGTCAGCGCACCATGCAGCAGCTGAGCGGTGCAAGTTTGTTTTCATTGGAGATTGGAACGTGTATCCACCACACTTCGTCCACTTACACATATATGTTGTATTATAATCTGCACAGCGTTTACACCGAATAATATATATATATATATATATATGGAGAGAGAGAGAGTGCGCGTCAATGTATATCTATACGATCTGTTATTGAAGCTTTCGGTAGAAGGCTGAGTCTGCACGTGTCTTCATAATGTGTACAGTTCGCCTGTTCAATAAATTGTTCTTGGATGGAACTCTGCGAGTACAAGTGCATGCTCATTTAGACAGCATGCGGGTATAGTTTTCGTCGCGAAAATACGGATGTTCGCATAATAATAATACGGAATTCCGTCTGTTTCGTGCAAAACAGGGCAGTTACCGTAATAATACGTGCAAAATGTCCGTTAAGCTGAAAACGGAGAGCACTTTCCGTATTTTAACGGCAGTTTTTGCAGTTTTTTGTGACAATGACCGATTTTCCGTTTTTTTACTTGCAGTCCTCCGTATAATGACGGAAATCCCCCGTATAATTACGGAAATTTTTTACAGTGTACGCTTAAGCCTGGAGACAGTGTTGAGGTCACCAAAGATCTTCTGCTAAGCGTTTAGCACTCGCATCGTCGTGTCATACCGATCAATTAATAAAGGAAAAATAAGGCATCCACCCAATCATTGCAATTGCTGCAAAGGAAACCCATATGGGCTCCTCGAGAAAGCCTCGCAGTTGAATGAAAAAATGCTCCTGGTCCCGGACTCGAACCGGGGACCACCGCCTTTCCGGGGCAGCTGTTCTACTATCTGAGCTAACCAGGCGTCTAGCAGATGGCAGGGCAACGTCGAAGCTATCAACAACTCGAAGCAAAGGCAAAAGTTTGACATAGTAGTTCTGTGGGAACCGGCAAGGTATTATTTCCTTATTTTCCTTTCATTAATTGCTTCTCTCCACCTCACGGGTTTTCGCAGAACTCTTACCTATCTATTGCGTAGCATGTATAGCGCTTTCTTTTAATTATTAATGAACGTCATATTTCGCCGATTCGCTCGCACTGCGGATATTCTACGAAGTCGAACATTTCTAGCGCTGCCAGTGTAATTGCGACCTCTAGTCAGCGATGGAATTCGAATGCAGTCGAACTCGACCACATTCGAGTCGAGTTTTCAAGAAGCGCAAATAACACGGGCAGCTTGTATAGAGCTATACCACGACCATCTGTACAGCCACGTCAGCAAAAGGGCGGGAGTTACGACAACGACCTCCTGGAGATGACAGCATGTATTCAGGTTGAATAGTCAGAGAAAAGACGACTATTCAAGCATGTCCCCCCCCCCTCCCCCATCCAATCTTGTCGTCTCTAAGCCTCAAAGCAAAGTCAGTAGCTCAACACACCCTCCTTATTCAACTGTCCCTCTTATAAAGGAAAAGAAAGCATGAATAAAGAGGAAGCTTAGATGTTGTGCGAAAAAAAAGAAGATTATATACTGACTTGCGCTACCGCGTCTCTGCGAAGCTTTTGAACAACCAGGCATGTGCTGAATTCCGTGAAGCACTGGTCCGAGTTAAGGTTTAGCAAGATAATTACACAGTGTAGTCGGCTATGGGCTTTGGTAGCAGTGACGCACAACTGAGCACCAGCTACTGTGAAGGTTCCGCTAACTACGAAATAATATAACTACAGTTACGAAGTAATGACTACACTTTAAGGTGAACAAAGTTGAGTGGCGTGGACGTGCCGCAGGCCTTGCTGTGAGAGAACGAACCTAACACAACTCCTATGTTCGAAAGAACAGCACAGCATTTGTCTGGGACGTTGTTATAGTATTGTCTTCTGGCAGTCAGCCCCGGGCAATTTCAGGAAGAAAGCAGTAATTGTTTTCTCTGTTTAAACGTAGCCCGAGTTCGACTAAAAGATTGGTGCACTGCAAAAGACACTTACCTTCTATGTAGCCTGAAGAAGGGGAAATTTTCTTTTATGCACCTACGTACACGATAGGCACAGAAAAGGGAGAAGCCGGCACAACATCTCATAACTGTGGCCGTTTTATTTGAACAGAAATACAAAATGACAGCTTCTGCTTCTTCGGCTTGCGTTGAGACTAGAATGTTTTACCAAACCATAGAAGTGCTAGCATGAACCTACGCAGAGGTGCTACAGCGCGTAGACAATATTGAAAGTAGAGCAGATCGCGACTTTTCGGGAGAGTTTGCGGCGGCTTGCTTTCTTTCTTTTTCTTTTTTTTTTGGTGGGCCAAGAGCACTCAGGTAGGCTGCATAGAATCACGATAAAAAATGTGAGCGAGCTTTCAGCTGACAGCCACCAGCTTACCTTAACCGACTGTGCTTGCCTGCATGCTATAAGCAGGTCAAGGTTTTTGAAACCGGTTGTAAGAAAACTTCTAACCAATTACACGCGCGTGGTCTCATTCCCCTCCGCGGTACGCTCGCTTAGCCCACGCGCTAGCGGAGCAGTAGTTGATCTGACATGTTGAAGCATAAGAGTTAAACGACTTAAACACACGGCGTATCTCATCGTCTTTTGTCCGCATCGTTTAGCGATTCGACTCCACTGATCCGCACACGTTTGCACGACCTCGACCAAGCTCAATTCCACAAGCCAGCTCTATTCACTCAATTCTGTCGATGTCACGCAAGAATGGCTGCGACTAGGTGACGACGGCGATGTTAATCTCGTACCGGAAGATCGGATACAGCACTGTGTAAGCGATGTTTGGTTAATCTGCAAGGGAAGTACTAAGCGGTGTTAGGAATAGCCCTTGCAAAGTGGTCGCAGAGCGGGTGACTTTGTTACGCCTTTTAAGTGGTACGAGAGTGCAGTTAAAGGTAAAAGGTAAAGTTAAAGGAGTGCAGGTAACAGACGGTAACATACCAGTGCTGACTGATGACTGAATTCTTTATTAAGAAAGGAACATACATATATGTCCTAAGAAAACAAAGGTACATCACTACGCATGACCAAACAAGAATGAGACGCCGATTATGTTTCCCCAGAATAACTACGGTCGTAAGATCTGTTAGCGCTGCCTCAGTCAAGGCCAAAGACGGAGTGCTGACGCGAGACGCATCATTCGCTGCGATAGCAGCTACCACAAAGAATTCACGTGAACGGGCGTCATTGTAGCGTTTGCGGATCGCGCACTGCGAAAAGTCAGGCCCCTTAGACGACACACATCACACTCACTGCAGTGTAAGGCGAAGCTGTTGCCCGTACAATGCAGCCGTCAGTCAGCGCTTGTGTGTGTTCCCCCTCTTGTCCTTCGTCTTTTGCGCGCTGTTTCCCAGTATGTACCGATTAGCCCAAGCCACCACGGCGTTGCAGTTCATACTTTCTACTAACTTTCGTTTACCTCATTCACACTAGACTTGCACAGCCATGCCCGAAAAAAGTCCTTCCAGTTCCTTTTATCTTTGCTTCATACTTCTTACCCACCGTCTCTCTTTCTGTCTTCTCTGTTGCAGCAGGTGCCTTAAACAAAAATGAGCAGCGTCTGCCTGTTCTCTTACAACACCCTTTAACGCTCACCTCGCCTCAATCTGGGCCGCCCTTACCTTGTCCTGCTTCTACATCAGCAATCATTATTTCCTCTTTTTCATCTTCAACCTGCTTTTTGGAAAAGACGCACACAAATGAAGAAAGAAAAAAGACCAGGCAGACGCACACCTTTTCAAGGCCTCGACAAACAATAGAAAAAGAGGAGGTAGAGGAGCAAGCCGTGAGATAATATTTCTTCGGATTTTCTCCGAGGTTAGCTGACACCAGACGCTCGGCCCCTTTGGCCCGCGGGCTTCGATTTTCCAATACGGCGCAGGAAGGTTGCTGAAATATGGGCTATCTCCTCGCCGGCTGGCGGCGTCTTGTGTGTAGCAGCGTACGCACGTGCGCGTCGGAGAAGTACGGTGCACGAAATAAAAAATAAAAGAAGTCGAATCGATATAAGGGGTAAACCTTCAGATTTCTAAGGAAAAGGTTGGGAGGCACACAGAGCTGGCCTCTACACTGAGCGGATGAAAAAGCGCCCGAGTTCTGACAGCGTTTACGAACGATTTGAGCAGACGTGGATGGCCTGTATTTATATGACTATTGTTCCCGAGACACGTTAAAGATAACGCGCCAATGATCCCTTCGACCACGCGGACCTCCTTGAGACCTTGTAGTTATGGGATATCTCAAAGAGTCTCCACATCACTACGCGTGGTCAAGGCCTGTCTGGAGCCTGCGTCTAGCGTCTGCATTCCAGACCAACCCCGGATTGGCTTGCAGCGTCGCCTGCTTTATGTCCCGAAGAGCAGACCACAAAATAAGTGTTGTCAACGAGTGAGAATTGCGAGACAGAGAAGAAGCTTCGTAGCTATGCCATCTCATTGTACAGATTGGTTGAGACAGTCACTACAGGCATGGCCAGAGTGGCGTGCATTGGTGGTAAACACGAGTTAACTGTTATTAGCCGTGAGGCGATCTCCAAAATGCACGACACATCTCGTATCCGCTGTCTGAACGTATTTCTCACTCCTGCGAACGAGTATTGATTTGTTCGTTGCTTGCCCCTGAGGGCAAAGGACAGCAAATACACCTTGACGCAAACACCAATGAAACGCCCGCACATACGCACATCCACATCCAGGCGAGCCACCCCACACGCCAACTATAGAGAACTTAGCACACTCCGTGGAATCAAATACTGCGGCCATCTACCCGACTGCTAAGATACTGCACCGTTTTCGCGCGATGCTGTGCGAATGAGAACGGCAGAGGGTCCACCCGCACCAGTGAAGAAAACAGAAGGTGGTCATTGGAAGCGCTTTATTATTTAAGCTGCAAGCTACCTACAGAGTCACGTTCATCATAGGTCGAACGTTTAAGCTTAGCAAGTTTTTTTTTTCATTTTATAATCTTTGATTTTTATCTATCGAGAAACTCAGTCATTTATCAGGGCAATTTGAAAAGAAGGCAAGTTGTTATGGCTCTTTAATGCAGTGCGACCTTACTGCCCTCTGTATCTACCGGAAGACATGGCGAGAGAAAAGTCAGAGGTCCATGTCGCCTTCCCCTACACTGTGTCATCTTTCGTGTCTTTACACCACCCTGAATTTTTCATGCCTTGTATTGGCGCACTATACCTCTGAGACGGCGGGGCTTATTTTCGAAGAACGTCCATTCGTCCTTAAATGCCGGCTGCAGGGGCTTCATTTCTTAGACTCCACTCTGTGCGGAGACATTACGTGATCGGAATAACGAAATAGCTAACCACAATAATTTTCCTGTGTTGTTCATCTACGGAAGAGTTAACAGTGTTTGTGAGGCAATGGGTGATTTACACACACAGGCCGGGCTTAGTCAAGCTACAGTAATGCAGCTTTCTCCCGCCACACCCTTTCTCGCTTTGTTGAGAGATGAAATAAAACTTTGATTTGATTTGATTTGATTTGATTTGTTGAAGATTGTGAAATTCACCAGTGTAACTTACACCTGCATGCTGACTTCGGCGTTACGTTTCTGAGTTTGAGGTCGCGTTTTTGACCCAGGCTGCAACAGCCGCATTTCAATGTGGGTGAAATGCAAAAACAATCGTGTACCTAAATCTAGGTGCATCGTAAAGAAACCGAAGAGGTGAAATCTAATCCGTAGTCTACGGTGTGCTTCACAATCAGAACGTGGTTTTGGCCCGTGAGATCTCAGAATTTGATTTATTTGAAATCATGGAGGAGTTCAATTGGCTGGAGTGAAAGTAGCATCTCTTTCCTTTCTCTACTTCCTTTACAGCATGCGAAGGCCGCCATTACAAAACTACACAGATCACATGACCTACGCACTTGCTTGTGGAATTTGCGTGGATGTTGTCCGAATATTTTGTGAACACCGCGTCGCATTTAATTTTATAGCATATAATTACCCGCTGCACGAAAGTTTGGCTTCAGATTGGAAATTAGCGTTGGGTCTGCATAACTTTTGTTTCTTTTTGTACTACAGATGTGGCCATGCTCTTTGAGTGAGAAAGGTACGACGCCTACGTGCTTCTTGTACACGTGAATAACTTCACAATTTATTTTTTAAAAAGCCAGTGAGGTGGGCGTTTTCAGCTTAAATGCGGATAATTCCTTGGTTATCGTGGCACCCTGTCAGTATTTCTTCCAAACTTTCTATGGGGTTTACTCATCATGTCCATCACTCCCATATTTGTCGTGGAGAATTAAACGTTGCTTTGATTGATTGATTGATTGATTGATTGATTGATAACTCCCAAGTCTAGCTTACGTGAATTTGAAGCATCACATGATATCGCACCTAATATTCAGCAGTATCGATCGTTCCAGTATTTTGCTGAAATGTGTCCCTCATAGAAAAACGAGATACCTAAAGGATTACATAATGCTGTCTCCTTTACAAGGTGTTAGCTCCAGGACTATCAAAGTGAAGAAAAAAGTATGTGGACGAAGTGTGGTAAGCCGGTTAGGTGGCAGAGGCAAAGAGGTAACGGGAGAGTTTAGAAGAGCGCTCCGGACCATAGTCAGTTGCCCTTCACCTTTCGAAGCGGCAGGTCGATGTCGAGTGAGCTTCTGACCAATATTTTGCAATGTGGTGAAATGGTTTAAATCACGAATCTAGGACATCAGAGAGGTGCAACGTAAATCTCGACGTAATGTTAACGACGTTCTTGTGCCTTTACAGCTCTATCTCCACTCAATGTTTTTTATGTATATTTCCTTTCTTTCTAGTGCATTTTAGTTCAGGCTTTGTCGTTCATTTTTATGCCTCTGTAACATTGAGTTTACCTTTATATTTATTTTTTTTAACTTTTTCAGTGAAAAGTAATTTTTATGTAATATATAATTTATATCCAATATTTATATAATATAATGAACTTAGCAAACACTTTTTACACGGGACGGAGACGATGTTCTCCGCGACATAGGAAACTATATATAGGTAGACCACAGGCGTTAACACTCATGTTACTCCAGGTCGGGGCATACCCTAACGCCGCACTGTTACACATAGTCTATCCAGAGGTACAATCGACCAATTATTACTTGCGAGCTACGCTCAGACCATGCTAACGTGGAACACGTGCTCTGGTGGTTTCCCACGTTACGCGACGGCTTCGGCGTCACGTCGTCCAAATGAGAGGCTGCCCTAAGCAGCCCGGATCTTGAAGCACAGCTATGGGCTGTCCATCGGGCCCGCGACGCAGCAGACAGGATCGGCCTTTCTGTTCCGACGTGGGAGTGGTCCCCTACGTGCTGAGGTGCGTTCGGAAGGAGTTTCACCATACCATGCCTATAGCTCTGTCCGCTCGAGTCTTGGCCAGCTCTTCGCAGTGGGTACACGTGTCACGAATTGGAACAACAACAACAACAACAACAACAACAACAACAACAACAACAACAACGACGACGACGACGACGACGACGACAACAACAACGACGACGACGACGACAATGACGACGACGACAACAACATAACCATAGACCACGGTAACTAGCAATCTTGAACTGAATTCGTTCTTTCGGAAGGAATATACTTTCCACAAACACATCGGACAATCTCGAAGCACGAATCTTGGTACGTATGTCCCCATTTTTCGTAGCCTACTAACGCAACTGCTGGACAGATCAAGCGCCAGGAAACTTTGATCTTAATGTTAATGATGTTAATAACGTTGATGTTAACGATCTCAATGTTACCATCACAGGCAACATCACTTGGAGCATCCCTATAACATCTGTTCTTGTATAGGCTGGAAAGCGGCATTACTGAAAACTTTCATTCTACGGTAGCCTAAAAGTAAAAGAAGATTCGGGAACGCACGCTCTTTTCAGAATCCTAAGTATGAATACAGCTTACCTCGCCACCCTTATAGAAAGTGCTGGTCTGCGCTATCTGTGAATATCAAATTTGGTGTTCGCATACTGACGGGAACAGGCTAACTTTGCATTACTAGGGCTCTATTCTTCGTTCACTATGAAAAAAAAAAACATTATTATTGAGAATATAAAAGACTAGCAGTTTGGCAAGATCGCCTGGATCACTTTTGCAGCCTGATTTTATGACCTCACTTCCTATGCATTATTTTTCCATTGAATACAGAAGCATTAATAGCAAGGATCGCGATATGTTCCTTTTCCTTGAGGCAAATATATAACATACAAAGAGGCAAATAAGTAAGACCGAATAACATTCTTAATAGGGAGAAACGTTCCGGGAACTGAACTCAGCGTGCGTTGTGATCCAAGTATCACCAATTTCGGGATTAAAGCAGTCGAGGCACGGAAACGAACAAACTGAAAGCAAAACGACCAAGAAAATAATAATAATAATGCACTTGCGAGAACAGCCAACTAGAAACATACTCCAGAGCAGGAAGTTCAGCTCCATGCTTCAGCGATCGGTCTTCCGCACAATGCAACTTCCTATCTGACTCAAGCCCTACACCGACCTTCTAGCTATATTCTACACATACCGTGTTTCTTTTTTTTTTGCCTTTTCATTTCCCTCGGAGTGATGGATCTATTTCGATTCTGGCTGCCACTTTCTTGATTGACACTACAAGTTCTGGTTTTGCTCAACATCGCGTTCTATAATGCAAGCACAAGTAATCCTTTTTTTTCATGATTGCTTTTCGTAGTTCCGTAAAAAGAAATGAATTATCTGTGTTGTGGCCACGGTACTGATACCGTTCTAAAGAAAAGTTTGAGTTAGAGCCTTACACGAATGAAGTTGACGTCTCACAGAAACGGTAACTAGGGTTACGTAGTGTTCACTAATAATATTACGTGGGAATCTCTATGCCGGTGGTGTTGTGTGAAGACGTGAAAGCCGCACAACGTGTTTGACAGAGTGGGCAGCCGGTGGCTATCACAACGAAAGGTTCTCGCTCACTCCAGAGTGTCTACGCAGAAAAGGACTCCATTCGCCAAGGTCTTCTGGCTTGCACGATACACTGATAGCGGAGCCTTTGATCGCTGGATTGTGCACACATTTCTTGTTCTTTCTGCTTACGTGCTTTTTATTAATCTCATTTTCCAACCCGCTCTTGATGTGTGACCTAACTAAACATAACTACGTCTGTTTAACCTTCCTGCCTTTATATACGACTTCGCTTTTCAAAGTTTCCAATTTTCAGTAACAATGCAACGACGGTTATTTTTGTGTAACAACTATATCGACGCGCTCGGACGCCACAACGAGACGTCATACAGCTCAGAAAAAGGCGAGAACATACAAATATATAAACTACAGTTCTGAGCCTGTTATTCACAAAAAGCTGTTACGCGAGAATAATTCGTAAGAGAGCATGGCAGCCAGTTCTGATGTACATATTATTAGCGAAGACGATCGCTCACTTTCAAAGAGCATTTACGAATGAAAAGCTTTGTGAATGCGGCCCCTGGTCATTCGGTTATCGTTAGCTTGTAATGGTAACGGAAATGTCATGTCTTTCTTCAACAAGGAGATGTTATGGCACCTACTGGCAGGCTCCGAAGCGAGCTTCGTGGTCCTACCTTTAGCACTTATGTAAGCGAAAGCTGACCAACCGATCTAGAAGCTCGAGTCGTAGACACAAAGCAGATTGCGAGGATAAAAAGCTTCGCAAGTAATTCCCTAAATGGTAATACAGAACACATGATTATATTAGGCGGTCAGCCCTTTATACAACCATTTGTGATAAGCGACTAGCTTTGATAACTTGGCATCTGATAAAACCGGTTAGCGAAGCCAGCGCACTACAAGGAAGAGGCATCATGCAAGGAAGTCAAGTTATTAAAGCTAGGCAGCGAATGTACTTTCTGTGAAAACCAAGCAATGACCATTCCTTGTGCTGTGGTTCGTGCGCTTAAACCCGCCTACTCAAAATTTTCGATCTTCGCTTAAGTGAATTTGCTGGCCCATGGTAAATCTTTCACGCCTACAATTATATATTTCCTTACGTTTTCGCCTTAATCACGAAGAGCCCGTACGCTGTCACCAGTTCTCACGTTCTGTCGTTCTTCTTTTCCTTGCCTTTGCGCAGTGGCCGTGGTGGTGTCCTTCATCATCTGCTGGACGCCGTTCCACGCGCAGCGACTCATCGCCACCTACGCCGACCAGACGGCCGCTATGATTCTTCTCTTCACTGTGCTCACCTATATATCGGGAGTGACCTACTACCTCAGCGCCACGGTCAACCCCATTCTGTATCAAGTGAGATTTCATTTTTCTTTCGTTCCTCTGCCTCCAGGCGCTGTCGCGTCTGTCCGAAAATGCGTAAGCAACGCACACTTAATCCCGGCAACATTACACGGAGTATAGATTAAACAAATTAAGATAATATAGATTATATGTAATACGTATTATATAGATGTATAAATACGCTTATTTATATCAACTTTTGTGCATGGTAAAGAACCAATGGTGGTGGAAGTCGATCCCGTGCGCCTTAATATTGCATATCTTATAGCCCTCATGTTGCTTCTGAACAACAGAAGGAAACCAAGGACAGTAGGTAAATAAGTCTATAATATTTTTAAAGCATATCTTTCTTAGGTTGACGGGAAAAGTCGATTTTCACTAGAAAGAATGAAGGTCAGACATCATCTCTTTCCTTTTTTTTTTAAATCTATTTGCCTGTAGGTACAATGATTTCAGTAGGGCTTTTGCGCAGGAAAAGTTCTGGAAATTTAATACATTCAGTCTTCGATTCCTTTGCATAGTAATGCAGTCCACAACACCTCTAACTAATCGACCAGACCTGACCAGACATTGTCAATATTTATGGCTTCAGGGCGACCTGCTGCGCAAACTTCCGCATGGCGTCGCTACCGGATATCGCGCATGCGCTATAGATTCCTGGCTTATCACGACTCGTCTCTTGCTTACGGTACCCGTTTTACGCTTGATGAAACTTGTATTAACTAACACAACTAGACCCAGTAATTCCCAACGCACCATATAGGCAGCGCTCAGTTTGATGCTTCAAATTTCTTGTTTAAACATGCGAAATCTAACGCATGGCCTAGTAGAGTTTTCGTAACCTGGAACGAGTTTTCAGTTGTGAAAAGTTCACCAAACAAATAGTATAAAATTATTCGTTACACTAGGTAGGTTTTAATTCAAATAGTATTTTATTGTATTTTCTTTCAGACAAACGTGCTCTCCATGGCCAGAAATAAAGGTGGAAAAGTTGTTGATAGATTTGTGATAGAACGAAAGTGACTCGTAATTTCTTAAATGTGGGACAGGATTATCCGAGCGTGACCCTCCCTTCCACGCTGTCCACGCGCTCGCAGGTGATGTCGCTCAAGTTCCGGCAGGCGTTCGTCGACACGTTCGGCTGCTGCTGCCCGGAGGTGGCGCGCAGCAAGGCCAACGCCGACCTGACCTTCGCCAGCTTCTACAACCACAACTCGGCCGCCTCGGTCCACTCGTCCGCCCGGACGCACCGGCGGCGCAGCCTGAGCACGCAGAACCTGTCGCTCTCGGCCGCCGCCACCACCGTGTCGCCCACGCAGCACGCCGCCCCCTGCAACGCGTTCGCGCCCAACGGAAGCGCCGTGCCCGTCCGAAAGATGTCCTCCTCGTGGACGGACCTGCGCAACCTCGCCGGCTCCACGGACGCCGAGGGCACGGCAGGCGTGGCTGCGTCGTCGAATCGAACGCAGCAATGCGCGGCCGCTGCCGATCGGGACGCGTCGTCCCCGCCCGACGTAGTCAGAGTGGCCGAGGTTTGATGACGCGTCAAACACTTGTGTTTGTAACGAAGTCGTTCGCGCTGCAGTTTCCCGGTCAGTTGCTAAGTCAGCCGTCGCCCCCTACGCTGGCTCATATACCTTTGAGTAAATGTCGATAACTGTACCGTCGAGCGTGAGAAAGGCCGCGGGAAGGAACCGACGCGAGCCACTACCGCATGCTTCTTGTCTACTTCGGAAGGAATCGGGAAAGGCGAGCACTGCTCCTCCTCAGTGTGGTGAACTGCGCTTCGCGTTGGTGCGAATGACTGTGTGTCAACTGACAATGGTTCGTCACCGACGACGTTGGCCTTAGTGCTCACTGATTTGTCCTCTCATCCAGAGTCGTCAGCGCTGCCGAGACTTGATGATAAGGGCTTGGTGACTCTTTCGGCAATGTGCTGTGTATTGTTGTCAGAGTCAGGGCACGTGCGCTGGTGCAATCTTCTTCACGGCATCAGCTTATAGCTTAGACGACTGACTCCTTGATTTGAATAGATGGTTTGTAGGTGTGATTGCGGAGACAACGCAATAGGTGACAAAGACATAGTCAGATAAAGGCACGAGCTTCCTTCTTTGTCTGCAGGATTTACTAGTGCCAGCTCTTTAAAGAACAAAACATGTGAAAGTTCAGTTCTGGCAAGTTCGAGAGGTTGACATTAATGAAACTACGTAGACAAGCTCGATCGCTAGTCTGCT
The DNA here is from genome assembly GCF_038994185.2 of Dermacentor albipictus. Lineage (NCBI taxonomy): Eukaryota > Metazoa > Arthropoda > Arachnida > Ixodida > Ixodidae > Dermacentor > Dermacentor albipictus. The sequence goes on from NC_091829.1 coordinate 13,444,270, forward strand.
GTGACGAATTGGTAGGCAAGTGGAGTATACATGAATGGACGATCCTGTCACATAGGTCAGTTGAGACATTTAATGTGAAAACATTATATGCCCCATTGCTTGAAAGTCCGGTGTTCGTCGGCGGCGTGACCGAGTGATGGTACCGAAAAGGGCCGACGGCGCAAGGAGTAAAACACGTCGAAAATTCGCTGATTGACGTCAAATTTCTCAGGCAGGATCCGGCAAACAAAGCAAATTAATGGCTTTAAAAGGAATATTTGGTACATTTGTGTCTGGGTGGCAATTGAAGCCGCGCCTCCGGGGTGCGATACGAGCCCGCTTACCTGACGCCACGGCGACTCAACGGTTCTGGCTGACTAGAGGTGTGCCTAGTGCGTGCGTCATCGTACACGTCACGTCACTGCCATCTGGCTGACTAAAGACGTGGTCTATTGCATGCTTCATTGGGCACCTGACGGCACAGCCAATGAGGATGAGGTGGCGCCACGTCATGAGTGTACAAAATGAGCGCGCTGCCTCCCAATCGAAAACATTCACCAAAGGGACTACATTGCTTTGGAATTCTTAAGCGTAAGCACTCTTAAATTTCTCTGCCGAATTTTCTTTTTATAGAAGCTCAAGTAAGAGACGGTTTGGGTCTTGTAAGCCCCATTCCTTCGGTGTGTGTGCGTGCTTAGCTGCGCCTATGTGTTGTTGTCTCCGATGCGATGCCTTTGTAATCGTATTGAACGAATCCTTAACGTTGTACAGTGCGGCGCGATAAAAGAAAAGGGGCTGGTCTTGCGTACCTTGGGGGAACTTCCTCTTTTTCCCAATCGACGGAAGCCTCTTAAATGAGTTCGCATCATCTGTCGTATTATATGCCGTGGACCACGTACTGACCACGGTGAGGATCAAGGACTAGCCGGACTGTATAAAGCAGAAAACTGATCTACCGGCTTCGTAAGCACTGTGCGCGTAACCGCGGTCGGAGAAACCCGTACTGCGTTTTGTACCCAAGTTTGACCAGGATCCTTCTATTGACTAAGAGCGTGAAACATGTTTATCAATAATTCCCCTCATCGCTTTTTTTATTTATTTCTAATGCGATAATCGATGCTCTCGAAACGAAATTACAGTGTTGTTGCCATCACCGAGTCATACGCTGACATATGCGTCATCATTTTCTTAGAACTTGAGGTTGAGATCGAATTAGGTTCTTCGATCTCCGTATGGCATTGCACGAAGTTTCCTACAATATAGTATTCAGCTTTATAGAAATACCTGTATAAAAAGACGATTATCAGATGTAGTGCACTTTACGAAGAGTGTATAATTATCTCTGTAACAATTTGTCGTGTAGAGTTAACACAAACGTAATTTATTTTCTATTAATTTGAAACTGTCAGGTCCTACCAGCCACACTGGCTCTTTCAGGGCTGATGCGTTCAGCCTTCCGTCACAGAAACAGGCTGGTGCTCTTTAAAACCTACCTGCAATTTTATGGCGTATGTATGGCCTTATGCAGAATACAAGAGTATTATTACGAAGGTTCCGTGTGAGCTGTCAGAAGCTTAAACTTGTCAAAGCTGACAAAAGGTTACATCTCTGAAAACACCTAAAGTGTTTTCAGAGAAGGATATGTGCTGGGTGACATGCAGAAAGTTCGAACGCATTGTCCGCGTCATTGTGTTATGAGAAGTACGGGCCTTAAGGCTAGCGTGTTTTACGCATGCAATCAGAATGACCATCTTATAAGAGAGGCATTACCACGAGCTTGAACAGGTGTGAGGCTGGCCATTAGAGCTATAACAGAGATGCCCTTTTTTTGCCACTTCTACTGCCAAACGCCCTCAGCAGAATAAACAGCAGTGACACTTCTTTTTCATTTGATAAACATATTTTCTTTCTTCGGGAGTATTTTGCTGTTGGTGCTTTATGATAACAGTCCCAATATAATTTTTTTTTCTTTGCAGCAGCATCTGTAGAAGAACGTGTGTCAATATATAGAAGTGCATTAGCTGAAGAGGATGAGGTGCTCTTGTTCCGATATCTTCAGCATCATATTCTTCTGCTGCGTCGACTAGCCTATTCTGCTAGCATAGTCAAAGTGGTATACTAGTTCACCGAGTATTTGCAGTGCACATGCAATGTTGCAGTAACTACAATGAGATTTCCAGGGTTCGTATTAAGTGGTTGTCATCAAAAACATAAGGTGGATTTATTCAGTCAATTGAAACTCATGTTTTACTGCAGATAAACCTTACGGTATTGATAGTGTCCCTGGTTCTACAAAGAAGTATTTGTAATTTTCTTCCTCTCTTTCAATACTTAGCTATAAAAACATCACGAATGATGGATTAGAAATCGGTTAACACCGATCTTGATTAAGAGCTCGAACATCAGATTTTAATGTCTCGCGAATGCTTTGCCTGGTAAGGTATCAGTCTGATATCAGCTCCGTTGCAAAGCACAGTAGTGAGAACATCCATTCCTGAACGTTAGCTGTGCGAATTCTGTGATACTCAATCATTTTGTACGTCATGAAACTATGGATACGAAATACTTATCTCTGCCATCGTAGACAAAAATGCGGATAGAAAATTAATGCGCCGATGTTGCGAAGTGCCGAGATGGCGGTCACGCATGGCGTGTTCACTTCTGTATTCCGCAAGAAAAAAAGAAAAGAAACCCGAATGAAAAGTTGATGAAAAGCTAATGGTCAACTATGATTGACCAGCAAAGAAAGCTATATAGAGTGGCAACATTGAATGTATATTGTAATAAATTCCCGGGGTAACATATACACGCCGTAATCGGCATAGCAGGTGTCAAAACCTGGGTTACCTGAAAAAGTAGGGTTGAAAAACGTTTCTCGTTAAGCTTATCTACCCATACGCTCGTTCACGCTAAGCCACAGGGATAAAATGCTCAAACGCAGTAGCCTTGCGTAAGTTCTCAAAGAGGCTGCATTTTTCGCGGACCACCCTGCTTATTTTTGCATTCACTCTATATACACATTGTGAGCATGGGTTTCTCTGTTAAAGCTTAACGCTTGTAAGCGTGGCTGACAGAGCATTTCAGACGCTATTACGCGTGGCTGACCTTCTTTCTTAACATGATATTCGTTGTCGCACGTACCTTCTAGTGTCTGCTAAGATTCTGTGAGTGTGCGTTTACACATGTGATCCTTGAATTCTGTAAACGACACTACGCTGCATGTGCTATACTTTTGTTGTCAATATATGAGTACCTGGTGTCACGTTCAGCCCCATTCGCTGTAAATGATGTATAACTGTGAGTCGTGTATGTGCTTGTAGTTTGTATGGCTTGTAGCCAGCCATCTGTAGCGTACCTGGTCCTGTATACGCCATTTCACGGGTCTCATAACCACGGACGAAGGAACGGATGAAAGCATGTATCGAAGTCTGTTAAAATCCAATAATTATTGTTTTTTACTACTCCTCAACAGTCGATAAATTGCAAACAGCAAGCGCGCCGAAACTTCTGTTCAGCGTGCTTGTTTTTGTCGCATAACCTTAAATCTACAGTTTATTGGCAGTTTGAAAAATGGCGCCATGAAACGAAGCCTTGAAAATGCACCTTCTTTTTCAAAACGTCTGCCTGAGTAAGCTTATTAGAAGCAAAAACAATAGCCCAGAGAACTTTACGCCTGCAGTAGTAGGGAAAAAGAACACCGTCGTTTGCGCTATTTTAAAATACTTGAAAGAGTGTAAACTGGAGGGCTTCGCTCTAGCGGCGTTAAATCAGTGTTTCTTGCTGTTTCACGACCTTTCTTTATGAACAGAGTTACATGAAATTATCTCAGTGTTATAATACACTAGAATCAGAACTTCAGTTATAGGAGAAAAGAAGCTCGATAGGTCTAAGTATCAGAAACTTATGCCACTCATTCTTCGTCAGTTGGGGTGTTTTGCTGCTGCGCGAAGTCTGAGTTAAAAGCGACATTGAGAAAAGATTGTTGTCTTGCAATCACCCAAGTTGTTAATGCGTCACAAAATATTTATTCCGTTGTGTACCGCTTGCTATGATGAAGGAGATCCCGTTTCGTTGAAGTGGAATTGCTAATGTCGTGTCTTCGGTGGATCTCAGCAAACTTGGGTTGATCATTTTAGTTTCAGCTAATTATAACCTAATTATAAAATACACCTGAATACCTTCCTAATATTTTACGTCTGGGAAAATGTTGCATTTCAAAATTCAGACCGCACATAATTCTGAACTTGCCAGTCATTCGAAGCTGTGAGACAAGGGTCGGTATAACGACAATATTATTTTCCCTAGGTTCTATGATCTTCTTGTGGCCGATCGCGATGATAATGTGATCGCATAGCTGTTCATCTCACTGACAAAGCGGTAAAACAAACAGATTTGGACTAGAATAGTTATTCTGTCAATACCTAGCGCTAGTTTCGAGATATCGCTCTTGGCTTCAGGGTAACTGCATTGATATTCTGTATTTTTTTCCCCCAGAAACCATTTCTTGCGCCACAAAACAAAACCACATTAAACACCCATGTTTATTTTTCATGGCAGACTTGGGGGATAAATATGCGTAAAACGTGGAAAGATGCAGGATTCATAGTTAATGGACATGCCTTGGGCACTGATGTTCTCATATTTTTTAGCTAACAACATGTAGCCTAGACCAAGCATTGAAAGCGTCAACCTTTGAACAACAGCTAATTTCTGATTCAATACAATGACGTTTGCCGTAATCAGAAATGCCTTCGCACCACCCTTCATATTGAATATTCATTTTGACTGCGCGTTCTTCAAGAATATTGAATCTTAGTTAAAGCAGGCGGCACATGGACATAAACAAATGCATGCACACTTTCCTTATCTCGCGCGCACGTATCGTAAAACTTCAACCAGGGCAGTGTTACAGGTACGCTGAAGATGCCACTTCGTGGTTTGAAATTGGCAATTTTCATGTACAGGGCGCTACGTAGAATCCGGTATCAAGTCCTTAGGTAGGTATATAGGCCCTCGTTTCCCTGCATCACTTCCTCTTCTTTTTTTATTTTGTTCTTCGCCTTTTCAAGTGCTGTGGTTTGTCTCGGACATTCATAACTTGTAGTCACACAGTAGCCGCTCGTCCTTGTTCGAACTCGCGAACACAGCTTTCAAAACATGAGGCGGGCAATTTAGCCTTAGACTCAATATCGAGCACCCAAAGTACAATACGCTTCAAGTGTTCTATATAGGATGGAGAAGTCCGTTCATTTTAGTAACTGCTGCGCGGAAAGAAAAAGCGCGACCGATTTCTGTTACAGCGTGTTTTCTTGGGTGGCGAATGCCCGCAATAGAATATAAATTAGATCACGTAGTCTCCTTCAAGGCGGCATGTTATCGTACAGATAGGAATGCTGGATGATGGCGTTTCCAAGTCACCATAGTTAAGGAGATCTCTTTTGACTTCCAATTTTTGTGAAGCAACTTGCTCCGATTTACGTAGCAGGTGAATACATAGCTTTGCCGTAAATGTAGTTGCGTGTCGTAGGAGTATCTTTGAGGTAATTCAATCGTGATTTGTAGTTACGTGCACAAAAGTTATAAACACTAAAAAACGCGAGGAAACTCGTGTTTCTTTTTTCTTGCGTCCTTTTGTTTGTATGGTTTAACATGGTGGTGGTAAAAGAGAACGTAGCACAATTCGGCTTGACGCACGCTTTTTCTGAAGGTCTCTTAGCATACTTGAATCAATCATTTGTTTGAAGATCTCTACACCTAGCTTGCTAAACTCTCGAAATTGCTTGTTCTTTGAATTTAAAGCAAGAGAAACTTTGTGCGTTGAACTGCATAAATTTCTCCCTAAAAGGTGATGCATTCAGAAGTGGGCACTTACTCCAAACTATGTTCTTGATAGGTCTTTAACAAAGCTTCCTGAATGTGGCTTCTAGGTATGATTAAAATACGCAAAAATCTTGGAAGTTTCTTGACAAATACCACTTGCGGAAGCTCCTATAATGTTTACAGGCACTAAGTCTACGTATGCTCAGGTTACATTTATGCTCTGACGCGTTCGGCATGGTGACAGCGTGTTCCGAACCACGCAGCCAAAATAAAGCAAAATTTTGCAGTGAAGCATTACTGTTGATGTTAAATTAAGAGAATAATTGCTAACAGCGAACGTCCCGAGACAGTTACCGCATTATTATTCAGCTAAACTGTTTCCGCATAAATGATGGAACAAACCCGGCACTAAATGAAGCTCTGGAAGCTTCTGCTTGCACTAACAAAACCAATCATTACTCTGTACTCCATGCTAGTCTAGGTACGTAGTGTTCAAGCTACCTGTTATCTATGAATCTGATATTTTCTCGTTCTGTACTTCATTTCGCCTCTCAATGTAACTATGAATCTAAAGACACAAGGGAAGCAAATATGATTGCTACTAGATATTTGCGAAGGTGAGAAGTCATCTTCCGAAACCCTTTTCAGAACGCGTTCCTCTCGAGCTTATGAAATATCCAGACACATCAATGTAAATACCATACTTCAATGTACCATTACGATGTCGTTTGAGAAGCTCACAGAAAAAAAAAACACTACGTTGCATATGTCATCGCATGTCTTGCGCGTGTGTTCGGATGTATTGTCTGCGTGTTTATGTATTCATTTGAGGGAACAATGACATCACGTCGGTCTTGTCCCAAACTACTTTGCCGTGTTGTTCACGCGTTGACGATATGATAGAAATGTGTACCACAAGCATAAACTGTGAACTGGCTCTCGTCGCCGCTATGTATGTACGTGTTCTCGTGGTGTGCAGCTTCTCACTGGAACACCGACCTTCACTCGGCTGTTCTCGTAATGCCGTTTTTTGCCCGTTATGAATAAATGACGTAATGTTTCAGTCGTGTCCCTCGTCTCATCGTTCCGCTTACAACTAACTTAGTCTTCAGATTTGTCCTGTTGCTCATCCTTTCGTCTTTCCTCCCCTCCTTCCTATCTTCCATTTACGTGTTGCTGTCACCTCCCTTCCGAAGAGTAGGCAGGCGTTGCGCCCCTTCCGATGGCAGTTGTCAGCCTGCTCCTTGCTTTCCCTTTCCTGTTAGCTGTGTATATGTGTTCAAAACAAATAATAATAATCCGCTTACCACAGGCGTGAAATATTTATAGGCCGCGAGATCTGAAAAACAAAAAACTTTATATTTCTCCAGCCGAGGCATGTAGCCTGGTATTTGAATTGCCAGCAAGTACTAGTGTATGCGAAAAACGTTTTACTAAACGTTTTACTGGCTATGGTTCCCAAGAGTTCGGAAACTGGGCGTTTTCTCAAATATTCCGATTTGTCAAGTTCGAACTTTCACGAACAAGATTCGAAAGTTCGTCAACTTTTTGATAGTGGCTGTTCATGGTGAGTGTCTCACTCAAGGAGCAGAACGTGGGACGAAAGAGAAACAAAAATTAAAACGAAAACTTAAGCTATTTTCGAATGATGGGCGAGCATTTGCACATTCTATATGATATGCGCGGCTGATTCCGTACTTGCAATTCCATTTCGAAGTAGTCGTCGAATATAAACGCAATAAATACGAGCACCAGACGTCCTGGCGGATTATTGGAACGTAATGATGCTGCAGATTTCATTGCTTGTCGAGTAGCCCCGACATTTTTCACGAGGAGAGTGTATTTGAGTGCTTTAACGTTAGCAGACACAGTTTGATCCGGAGTCACCTGGCAGCAATATTACCTTACGAAAAGCAGTTGTAGACAGCTGAAATTAAGGTCGAATTGAATTCACTAGTTTTAGAACGAGCTCAAGCTATGATGTTATGAAATGTGGGAAGAAATTCTGGAAACGCAGTAAACGTTTCCAAGCAGACACAAGGCTCACTACGACGTTCAACACATTGATCACAAATCAACGCTTCTAATTTACCTTTCTTATAGTCACACAAATATCAACGTTAACCACCGTTAAAGACAAGTAGAAAAAAAGAGAAAACATGCAGGTAATAACCCAATACTGCTGGAATCGACCATAGGAGCTCGCGCTAGCGTTATTAGAAACCTTCATCTGCGGTCGTGAAGAGCTGTAGGCAACATATTTCACCGACTGCTAGTGGTGCGGGAAAGTTTTACATCTAATCTTCTGTCCTACATTGCCTGTCTAAGTCATAAAAAATGTAATTCTGCGGAGCGTTTAGTTTCTTGTATTTTCTCAGAACTTGACCAATGTCACCTCACTCGCACAGCTCAAACTTCGCAGTGCGCTCTTGGGCGCAAACTTCAGCCGTAAGAAAAAGAACGACACATAAAACAGTGCCGCCGCATGTGGAAAGCGCGGATGAACGCGTAGAATTCAGCTCTTCGTCGATATTACAATCGCTTGCCTGCGCGATCATATACTGCTTAGAGATGACGACGCAGCACCAGCTGGCAGCTTGCAGCGTCTGTATATCAGATTCTTCATTTGCAGAATTTCTGTTCCTACTTAAGTACGAACTCGGCACAGCTGTCCGTTATTCATGTACGAACAATAAACATTTGCCATTCGTACTGCAGCTAAATCTCCCACATCTCCCCAGTCACAAGTATACGCGCGATGAGAACCATAAAAGCCGTGAAATTTGCATTTCTAAATGTAAACCCAAGAGTAAATGTTTTCACTAAAGCAAAATTGGCAACGAACCTTTCGTTTGAGAAAAAAAGAAAAGTTTTATTACGATATATCCCATTTTGTATGCTAACGTTCGAATACACATGTTTCTAAGCACGTGTTCGCTAATATATTTCAACGGTTAAATATAACTTTTATGAGAAAATTGCTTTTCTAAGCAGGCATCGTTGCCGCCTGCACTCCCTTCACTTGCATACTATTGTTAGAGGCTTTTAATGAGCAACTAGCGTGCGAGTGTGAAACTCAATATTCCGTGCTTAGACAAGCGAGCTCTTCCACAATTCAGTGTAAAAAATAGCTAGTCATCATGCAACAACCATTGTGGTTGGCACTAGCGGTTACGGTTGTATCCATGAGCGAGGCTTGCGAGGAGGACCGAGCAAACTACTCCGTCTTCTACGACGTTGGCACCGAAGAGGAAGCGACGCTCTTTCCGTGTCTCCAATGCTTTGCTCGGCCTTGCGTCGGCGACCGAGAAAAACTGAGGACGCCCATTGTTGGGACACGGAAGTATTGCTGTAGAAGGTGCTCCCACGTCGCGGGTAAGTAAGCAGTCCTTCGAAGCATAGAGACCAGTTCCACACACACACACACACACACACATATATATATATATATATATATATATATATATATATATATATATATATATATTATATATATATATAATATATATATATATATATATATATATATATATATATATATATATATATATATATATATATACAATATTGCCTCAAAAGGATGAATAATTGAAGCACGGGAAACTTATTGCAAAGCCCATAGGTTCGCTATTGATATGCTCGAGTACGGATTTTGGTGTAGGTCATTTAGCAATTCTATAAATAATTGATCGATTAGTACAATAATTAGGTTAAGACACCTAACCTTCTTTCCGCAGGTGTACTGTCGACGGCCAAAAATAAATAGTGACAACTTGTTCCACTTTACTTTGATGTGGAACTGTGCTTGGGAATTACAAGAACAATCTCGCTCCACTTCGCTTCCAGCTATAAGCGGGACGTTTTTTCGAAGTATTTTCCACACACTTAAATGAAACGATGTTCCGCTCAGGTTCCAATAGGTGACGAGTATGTGGAACAAGTATGTGGAACGATGTCCCAGAAAACTAAGCATGGTTCCAGTTACAAGTGTGTAAAAGCATGTTCCAGATAATAAATACAATTAGGAGGAACACTCTTCCGCTGACAGTGGCTATGTGTAAGAAATTTCACGTAGTTATTCTTGTGTGAATTCAAAAGTAGAAAATTAGAATATATGGGACGGTGCTCCTTATATTTTGTGACTTAATGTAAAACGTCATTTCAGTTCAGTGAGGAAAAAGTTTTACAAAATATTTCCCGATTATAGATGGAACCTATATAAACGGGGCGAGATTAAGGTCTAGTGCAGGAACCATTGATAATGACTGTTAAATACGGCGTGTTCTTTGAAACACAATGAAGTTCTGTTCAGGGACACCTTAAACTTCTGTCAACCAAAAGATCAGGCACGATATTGTAAAGGCTACTCAACAATAGACCATATTCATACTATCAATCAGGTGACAGAGAAATGGGCGGAATATAACCAACCCTTATATATATAGCTTTCATTGATTACGAGAAAGCGTTTGATTCAGTTGAAATCTCAGCAGTCATGCAGGCATTACGGAATCAGTGTGTAGACGAGCCGTATGTAAATATGCTGCAAGATATTTATAGTGGCTCCACAGCCACCGTAGCCCTCAATAAAGAAAGCAAGAAAATCCCAATAAAGAACCACGTAAGGCAGGGAGATGCGATCTCTCGAATGCTATTCACAGCGTCTTTACAGGAGGTATTCAGAGATCTGGATTGGGAAGAAATTGGGATAAAAGTTAATGGAGAATACCTTAGTAACATGCGATTCGCTAATGATATTGCCTTGCTTAGTAACTCAGGGGACGAATTGCAATGCATGCTCACTGACCTGGACAGGCCAAGCAGAAGGGTGAGTCTAACAATTGCAGATAACTAAAGTAATGTTTAACAGTCTCGGAAGAGAACAGCAGTTTACGATAGGTAGCGAGGCATGGGTAGTAGTGAGGGAATACAGCTACTTAGGGCAGGTAGTGACCGCGGATCCGGATCATGAGACTGAAATAATCAGAAGAATAAGAATTGGCTGGGGAGCGTTTGGCAGGCATATTCAGATCATGAAAATCAGGTTGCCATTATCCCTCAAGAGAAAAGTGTATAACAGCTGTGTCTTGCCACTACTCACTTACGGGGCAGAAACATGGAGGCTTACGAAAAGGGTTCTAATTAAATTGAGGACGACGCAGCGAGCTATGGAAAGAAGGATGGGTGTAACATTATGGGATAAGAGCAGATTGGGTGAGGGAACAAACCCGAGTTAATGACATCTTAGTTGAAATCAAGAAAAAGAAATGGGCCTAGGCAGGGCATGTAATGAAGAGGGTAGCTAACCAGTGGTCATTAAGGGTTACGGACTGGATTCCAAGAGAAGGGAAGCATAGAAGGGGGCGGCAGAAAGTTAGGTGGACGGATGAGATTAAGAAGTTTGCAGGGACAACATGGCCACAATTAGCGCATGACCGGGGTAGTTGGAGAAGTATGGGAGAGGCCGTTGCCCTGCAGTGGGCGTAGCCAGGCTGCTGCTGCTGCTGTTGCTGCTGATGATCATGAAGTTCTGTTGACAGGCGCCGTAACTAAGTTCCCAAAGAAGCAAGAACAAGCAGTCTACACATGGGGATAGAGTGCCGTGATACACTGCGACTATATCACGTGATCCCGCAACAGTTAACCCACATGACCGCAGATTACGCCGTCGTCGTGATCGATCCACCTTTCTCCCCTCGAGAAACTGACCGGGCGGACGCGACAAACACCGGGAGGAAGACAAAAAAAATCTTCGCTTTAATAAAGGAACTATGCGCTAGAAGGCGGATATTCCTTTGCGGTGAAGATATTTACGTATCGGTGCTTGTGCCTTAGCGAAATTCCGTGCAGAAATGAGCTGGTCACTGGCACATTTTAAAACTATAGTACATATCCCTATATAAGCCGATATAGATAGGCTAGCCTGGCAGCAGGCCTGACATGCTACTGCAAGAGAGGTGGCGAGCCAATAAAGAAAGAGAGTGGATCAAAACAAAAACAAGGAAAACACACGCACCAACACACACGCTAACACAAATGCACTAAAAGAAAAGTTATTTACAGGGTGTCATCGAAGGATGCATCCCGCAGAAACGTTATAGCTGCTGTAGGGAAGTGCAGTTGAGATTCCGGATATTGCTACGATTCAAGAAAACCCCGCAGCTGAAGTCGCGTATCACGTCGCATGTTCAAACCATTCCTCAAAACAGCCCTCGAAGTTGGAAAGTGACTGCAAATGCAGATTAAGTGATCTAAGTCCTCGTGAACAACGCAGGCGGGATACGACGCCGTGCTGAACAAATGAACTTTAAATAAATAGGGACTTGTGTAAACGAAATTCAGGTGAATGCGATGAAGGGACGTACCATAACACCTATCAAGACAACGTGGGGCACGAAGGTTGCACTTGGGGATCGAAAAAGATTATGGGGTCCACATGGCCGCTCTACGTCACACCACAGGCCACGCTGAAAGCGTCACGTCGTTAGAGGCTAACTAACCACCCAGTGACTGGAGTAGTGGATCGTCGCGAAGGACGTAACTCTTAAAGGAGTACTGAAGTGATAATTCCGACTCATTCTTTTGCCCGTTAAGTGAAGATTCTTAACTTCTAAACCCCAGAAAACATGCTGGGTAAGGTATCACGTCAGTACACCTTTAATAAACGATATTCGGAGAATTGGAATATTAAAAATTCTTCTAGAGCTCGCTTTGATTTATAACTCGTATTTTCTCTGCACATAACTATATCTAAATAACTATATCTAAATTGCATCTATCTGCATCGATCTGCATGATAGTTATTGCATAACTATCTGAACTGCATGTATTTGTGCATTAGTCGAGTGTATATATATTCACTCCTGCTAGGGCCTCCTGATGGCCTGCACTATTCTCTAAATAAGTAACTATGAATATAAAATAAAATCTTATTTTGACCTCGCAAGCCTCATCGCTTTCCAGAATACGTGGCCTCGCACATTAAGGTGACCTGACGTAGAACGTTAGCACACAGCTCCTATCGTGGGAATTTCACGCGGATTTCGACTTTCACTGCATGCTCTACCCACTTTCAAGAACTCTTTACTATACAGACTCACAGAACCGGTGGAGCTAGGAACGAGACACCGCATAAACGTTTCCAAATCGCGTCTGCGAAGGATTCTCGTGGAGAAGGTTTAAGCCTACTTATCCCGAATTACTTCAACTTCCAGTGGCTGGCTCTGCGTGCAGCCTGCAGAGGGACGAGTCGGCCGTCGTCTGCCATAAGGGGAATATCTGCAGCGTCACCCAAAAGGTCTGCGTTGAAGAGTGTCCGCTGCCACCCATGCCGCAAAACATATAAGGTAAGCCGCGTTTAGTAAAGCAATGAAGGGGGCTAGTTGGTGAACGTTCATGGTTATATTGCGCTCAGTTTTACACAGACGATATTAAGAAAGGACAGGACGTGGACGGACGTAGCGCAAACTACCAACTGTTTAATAATGTTAAATAACGCGCTTATATACAAGGAGATATGGCGCGAGGGGGGGGGGTTATAAAAGATATGACAAGTTAACGGAATGTGATCATAGTTCGGGTCAGGCATACGTGGTTCACTGGCACCCGTTCGCCCTGGCAAACTCAACCTCAGCTTTGATAAGCGCGATGGACGGAGTGCTTACGCACATTTCTTTTTCTTTTGCTATCGCAAGCGCTACGTCCGTCCACGTCCACGTTTGCGCTACGTCCGTCCACGTCCTGTCCTTTCTTAATATCGTCTGTGTAAAACTGAGCGCAATATAACCATGTAAGCCGCGTTTGTAGGAAGTGACATATACCCGCATTGGTGAGCGTCCCGTGCTGCATGGGGGAAAGAATGACGAATTTCATATTAATCTCCGCAAGTCATGCACCACGTTTATTTTCTTACAGCCGAAAGCAAAATTAATTACTCCAGAGTGAACCAATGTACATAAGCTAAACACAATAATGGAAGCTAAATCAATGTGGGCATCTTGCAATCCATCAGTGTTACATTAATCAAAAACAGTTTCAAATTCAAAAGGTCGGAGGTAGTTTCCAGTAAGAAAGCTAGTACTTATACCCCCTTGACTAACGCAGAAATCCACAAAACAACGTACTTTGGTTTCCGCAGGAGCGAATTCGTAATTTAAGGAAACCTTACTCGACCAGGAATTTTTTGTTCATCTACTGAGTTCGCCTTTGTTCCTTCGTGGCTTCCACTTGAAGTCAGGAGGATGGAAACGTGAGCTAATGTATCACAGCTCTCTTCTGAAGCATATGGCAAATAGATACGAAGTGAAGAAACAAACAAACACCAGGCGCCGTATTGAGATAAACCAAAGCTGCGAATTTTCTTTTTCAAAATTTTCTTTGAGGAAAACCGGCTCATCCATCGGCGCGATGCCCTAGACCTCAGAGGAAGACGACCGGCCTGCTCTAGAAAAGACGGCGCCAACGGCAGCCTGTCCCCGGCTTTGCACACGGCTCAGAACCAGTGACGTCGACGCAGACGATTTTGCAGACGATGACGCCCAGGCGCCCCGCGAAATCGCTGCGACGAGCGGCCTGCGTGCGCAGAACGTCACTAATCACGTGCGCGCCTGGGCATCGGGTTGCCGCAGGTGGGGCAGCAGCCACCGCCTCGGGATCTGGGTATCTGGTCCTCGTCCACGAACCGAGTCGTGACCCGCATCTCGGTCTGGCCGTCGCGGTCGTAACGACGCACGGAGCGGCGGCGCTGGATGAGCTCCTCGAGACACTCGATGCAGTGCTCGGCCGGTCCCGGCTCGGAAGCCGGCGGCGTGCAAGGCGGGTAGTAGTCGACCGAAGACTCGCACTCTTGCAGGACCTGGGGGGTCGAGGAGCGGCGTCATGAACGTCTGACGGCGCTGGTTGCCGTGGTTCCATGGTGATTACGATAGCAGACACTGGCACCTATACTCACAACAGGGAACAGGGTGGAAGCGGCCGGTAGAACAATAAGAAGTGAGGGCAAAGGAGGAAGCGAAACGTTACTCAAATACCAGGATTCGACGGGGGTAGGTCTCGAAATTGCTCCTGAAACGGAGGGGGGCAAAGATTTTGGTAAAGCGCAAAACATACCTTGTGGCTTTGCGCAGCATACTTTTTTCCTAACCCGAACAAAGCACTTTTCTTCTGGGCGTAAGACTAACTTATGATTTCCCGTTTTTCCTGTATCTTTTCAGTTCTACCTTTTCTAGGTGCACCACAACCAAGGCCTCGGTTTTCCATGGGCACTTTCCGAAATAGTTGAATAAATCAATGAATGGACGTTCTGAAACTACACAGGGGCCCACCGTCGCCGGGCATCGAACCCTCGACCTCGTGCTCGGCAGCAGTGCGTGACAGCCACTGAGCGACCGCTGCGGGTAGAAAGTAAACATAGTAACAGTAAACGTAAGAATAATAAACCTAGATATTTTTTACGCCAAAAGTTACCTAAATATAGAGCAATCAGAAGAAGGTGTTGTTTAGTAGTCTACTATAAATGTGGCAGAATGAATTCAAAGCTGTAACAATAGGTAAAATTTTAAAAATCCGTAGACACCTAAGCACTCGTTATGAGTGAACGCGAAATCGTTAGTGTCAACTCGAACACCGCTGAGCAGTTCTTCGAGTTTTGCGCTTCGAGTAATGTTTTCGAGTTTTGCTGTGGGGTATGCTATTGAGTTTTGCGATTAAATTTGCACGGGTCATCTTTTTTCGTAGTTTCTATGTTAGCATGCTGGCTGTAGACGGGAATCAATTGGACAATATTTCTGAGAAATCAAGGATGCTTCACGCCACGGATGTCCCACGTGACGAGAGACCAAGGAAGTAGCAGCGGCCGCGAGGTCGGCCGGCGCGCTCAGCAGCTAAACCCAGTGGGAGGGGAGAGAGAGAGAGAGAGAGAGAGAAAGCCTGTGTTATGTTACACTGGAAATGGCACTTAGCAAGTCGGACACGTCTGTGGCTAAAGGCCGAGTCGTAGCCCCTAGATAGAATGATAAGTGCTGTGCTCGTAAAGTGATTTGGATATGTCCGTAGTTGTTGCCGTTACCCTCTGTTGTAACTTGGTGTAGAAATTTTTTTAAGGAAATACCGAAGCGGTTCCACGCGGAAACTGGACGACATTTGATATAGGTTCGCTTCAGTAATACAGTGCTGACTAGAGAATGGCCACTGCTTGGAGGAAGCATTTCTTAAGTATACGTTACGCGTCAGTAATAGCTGGTCTTACTGCTGTTTTCCTACTGCTAATTGAAGATCCAAGCTTTCATAATTTCACGATTCTGCTAGGTAAATGTGCATGAATCAACCGACCTCCTACAGCCCCTCCGCAACCACTCACCAGCGCGGGCTGGCGGTAACACAATTCCGTGAGTAAAGAGACGACCCGCGCCGCTTTTGTGAGGCTCTCTAAACGCCACTGGCGTTAAGCACACTTCATTTTTCAGCTATATCAGAACTATTTAGAACAATTTTCTTGAGTTTCTGCAAGCGAAAACCTGTCTCAAAATTCTTGAAGTGTCAGAATAGATGAAAGGAAAGTACGTATTATACCGGGCATTTTTTTTTCAAATTTTTTTTTCAGACTACAAAGAATTTGTCAAAATTTGCTCTTGGCAGATAGCACAATTCTAGCCCTTCAGCTTGGATTGTTTTAA
This sequence comes from Dermacentor albipictus, assembly GCF_038994185.2. Taxonomy (NCBI): domain Eukaryota; kingdom Metazoa; phylum Arthropoda; class Arachnida; order Ixodida; family Ixodidae; genus Dermacentor; species Dermacentor albipictus. The sequence goes on from NC_091829.1 coordinate 13,460,742, forward strand.
GAGACGGGCATTACTTGCACTAGGGGCATTACTTGCCTCTCGTGCATATATATGCATAATCGACTAATCAACAAAATGTCACTAGTAAAAATTTTAAATAATTATATCACGAAACATATCGTAATGTACAGATTGTAGCCTGCGAGTACGCAAGGCGTATCCACTTGGAACGAATTTTCAGGATGACGCCAGTTTCGAGATATCCCTTTCAAAGTGTACGACGAAACATATGGGCACTCGAGATACTTTTGTGCTTCAGTGCATAAAATGGCGCTTTGTTAAAAAAAAGTAAGTGGAACAAGAGTGCATTTTTACCGCAAGTCTGATGGCGCATGTCTCGAAACCCATGTCATCCTCAGAAATCGTTCCAAATGTATGTACCTCAAAAACTCACCGGCTACAATTCGTAAACTACAATACGTGCCACGAAATAATCAGTTAAAACTCAATTAGTAATGCTTGTGAATTATACAATTGTGGATTTAGATTTCTCGCACATGTCCACCGCTTGGGGTAATCAAGCTCAAAGGCTACGTTTATGCGATCTTACACCTTTAGATATTCTGTAGAGCCTAAAAGAAACACCCCATATAGCGTGCATTCTATAAAAAGATTCGAACGTCTTAAAATTACGTTGCGTTAACAAAACAGCGCTTGCTACACAAAGTTATAAGAAATTAGAAAAAAATACACATTGTCACCTGATACCACGATCGCACAAACAATAGGCTGATTAAGGACATCACTGACAGAAAGCCTGCAGAATCGTACGACTGTATAGCCTTAGTGTGACTCCATCCACGAATTCACTTACATTCTCACGTGAAAAACTGAAGAAATCAAAGCATGATAGAGTTTTCTTTACTGACTCGTATCTCTCTCCGGGTAAAGGCAGCAATAAATAATCTATTCATTTCCGCATTAATTAAAAAAAGTGAAACTGAATACACTGTAGCAGTGGGTGACAAATAGGTGGGCACGCAGACCGAGAGAGGCGAGCATTTCCGCTCGAATCCCTCCTGACCTGAATGGTCGGCGATCCCTTCCTGGAGGCACCGTACTTGGAGCGGCCGCCTGCCGCGCTGCCGGAGTCCTGCGCCTTGGGCGGCGGCTTGACCTCCTCCACGAGTATGGTGGTGCCACGCGGTACGACGCGCAGGATCTGCGGCTCTTTGTTCATGTTCTCCAGGGACACGGTGGTGCGGCAGCTCGAGCCGCCGCTGCCCATGCACGACACTATGCCCGCGGTGCCGCCGTCGTACAACGAGTTGGGCATCTGATAGACGGTGCCGCGAGACTGCGACGCTCCCGGACCGCACGAGATCATGATGTTGGACCCGGAGCCCTGAAGCTGCTGGCCGTCCATGTAGACCACCGTTTTCTCGCCTTTCTTCTTGACGCGCGTGTTGCTCATGATGCAGGCTGCTCTCCTAGGTCCGGGTTCGGTCTATGGTCCGCACCGTACAACCGGTGTGGCTAACCACTCCAGACGGGCGTCGTCGGCAAAGCAGTCCGCACGCTCGACGCCTCTGACGCTGAGGGGGGCTGCCCCCGACGGGTAGGGAGACGCGGCTGCCTGCCCTTACGCTGCCGGGGAGGGAGCGTGCGGGGTGCCTTGAACGACGACTGGTCCGCACCAGTCAAGCGGTGAGCACGCGACGGAGGCGGCCTCTTTTGCTTCCTCTTCCAACGGCCGTTACCCTGGCGGAAAATTGTTGTTGTTGCCTTTCAGATGTGGCACGTACCCACGAGGGCTGACTGCGCGCCGTCGAAACCGAGGCTGAGAATTTCGCCCGCTATCCCTTGTGGTACTGATTACAAATGTCTGCATCGTCGCATTGGTGCCCGTGGTAGACTCTTGGGGCTCTATATACTATTTCTGTCCTCGATGACATTTCTCAGCAGCGAGATCGAACTGTGCATAATTACCTTACGAGCACATGGGCAGTTAGAGAAGCAGAAACATTCCTCTGCCTCTATAATTAAACTTCTGCCACGGAAGGGGTTTGCTCAAATTCATAGCAGCTCATTTTTAATAAAAGAAACTTGGCTCCTTCCGTGTATACAGTGCATTCGATAGTAACATGTTGCTGGGTGAGTTATTTCATACTTGTTGTAGTTTCATATGAAGTGAAACGGTACGATGTAAGAACAAGCCTGTGCTATTCTTATTTCATATGGTTTTATATTCAGTTACATAACAGCTCATTCAATGAACACACAAGAAAACATAATTCTGTTACGCGAAAACTCAAACAAACCCCTTTCACAGCATTCTACCATTCATAGACCAGCGATGGCGTCCACCATCTGCGCGCGTTGGCGCATGAGTATCTCTGAGTCCACGGAGCGGTGCATCCACTTCCTTGAAACACTTCCAGATGGCGCTCGCCTGCGCTGCATCGCGGCGATTAGTAAGAGATAGTAAGAGGCGATTGGAGGATTGGTGGAAGAAAAGTAGGGAAACGACAAAAGACGGAGGCGTACAAAATAACAGTTCGCAATAGGGGATCAGAAAATTTGGGCGTGGTAGTTCATAGTGTATTTTTTTTTTCATTGTTCAACCTAGGTAGGACATGAGGCAGTATAATAGCAAGAGCTTGGTGGCGCAACTCACCTACCCGTTCCAAAGGGGACTGTCATAACATCCATCCATCCATCCAGCGTGGTACACGCAAGAGGCCGCGTTTCTAGTAGAAGCCCGCCTTCATGCATAGCATTCGCCGCGAGCGTTTCCCGGTAAACATTACGGTTAGATACGCTGCAGTTGCCGGGAAGCGCGAGAAGCAGTCAGGGATCTTTGAATGCTATCGCCTTCAGGCTCAACTCCGACGCGGTCTATTCAAATACATGTAAAACGCAAGAACTTTTTTCTGAAATAACCCCTAAACCAATTTTAATGAAATTTGTTCCATTTGAGAAAGAAAGTTAAATTATAGTGACTTTTAGAAGCGGAATTTTGATTTAGGGCTTGAATTTTGTTCAAAAGCTTTTTAAGAATCCGGATGTTTGAAAGAAACAGTAGCACGAAGTTTACAAATTCATAGCTCTGCATCAAGAACAGATATCGCGGTTCTGTAAACGGCATCCATTAGACCTTTGAAAGCGAACAAATTTAATACGTCATTTTACATCTTACGTGAATTTGTTACGTTGTTTACAAAGGCTCCGCAAAAGGCGTATTTCCATGTTACTAAATTTTTTGAGATTCATGTGTAACATATCGATTTTGTCCGCTTTAGATGTACTATTAGATGTAATTCAAAGGATTGTACTATCATTTTCCATTGCCGAGTTACAGAGTTGTAAACGTTATAGCTTTGTTTTTTATTCAGTCTTGTCAATTTTTAATAAAATATTGAAGGTTTAAATAAAACATTCGAAACAAACAGTCACTATATTTTATGTTTTTTCTTTTAAATGCAACAAACCGCGTCAAATTTGGTGCAGTGATTGCTGAGATAAAGGAATTCTCCTTTTACATTTATTTAGAAAGGAGCACCGGAGCTAAAGCTTCCTCTAAAGGCGAAGCTTAAGCGTCCTCCATTTGTTTTTCTTTTGCTGCCTGCCGAATAAAATGGTTGCAATGAGTGCCTGCATAGTGTGGCGCTGTGTTTCCCCAAGAATGTGTTCTTGCGCTGCGTTAACTATGTCTTCAGCTGAAGAGCAACTATAAGTAGAAAAGGTGTTATCGTGTGAAGTGTGTGTTGGAAGGGTGTTTGTACCACTGCTTGAATAATTCAATTCTGCCATACGGTACCTCCTGTTTCTGTTACCGCCAGAACAATTCATGTTAAAGGGTCAAAAGCGTCCTAATTCGGACGACTTTCTTTTTAAGCGACACTTTTGCAGGCTTCCCCGCCTCCCTTTCCCCAGTTTATGGGTGCTAGATGCAGCTAGCTGGCTTGCAGAGTAGACAACTTTGCCCATTGGGTACGTGCCAGCTCTTGACCGACAACCCAGAATGGTAGATCGGTCGCAGAAGTCTTAAATCTGTCCATACTAGATATGTGTCGTACTGCTCTGTGCCGACACTTCACAAAATTTCTCTCTCGACAAGCGCCACATATTGCCATGATCCCTGTAACATAGACCGCTAACAGCTGCCGGCAATGAGGCTGTATACTCGTGTCATCGAGTACTGCGGCTACCTTGACTTAAACAGGCTTCGCGTCATTTACATTTCATTTCCACCCTGTGTTTGACCTGTAAGTTTTCCCATCGACTTATATCCTAGGATACCTTCTTCCTGTCATCCGTGTACGCGGCATCGTGTGCAAACAAGTCGATTTCGACGATGAAAGGAACGTGCTGTACTATGGGAACCCTTCTGTGAGCCGCACTGTGTCACTTCTCCAGCTCCTGATTGTAACAAGTCGTCGTGGTTGTTGCATAAGCTGGAAGTAAAAATCTTTGCGTTTAAGTTGCACTCGTAATGCTCAAATCAGCTTAGGATAATTTATTTGAGTATTCCAGTCCGAGACTGTGTGACCAAACGACCCTTTTCAAAGCTATCCTTGAGTAAGAGCTAAAATTCGTAGCCATCATGCGCACAAAACGGGACTTGTTGAGGAATTTTTTCTTCGAGGATGCACTATCAGTGTTGGTTACAGCTGCAAAAGCCGTGAGAGCCGCAACGTGCATTATTCTTTTTGCTTGCAACTTGCCTGGTCGCTAATACAATAATCGCATTAAAATTGGGACGTGAAAGGAATGCGAGTTGATTAATAAATGAAGCGCCATCTATCATTATGGTTTGGGAATAAGCTCCTGGCTTTCTCTCTACGCTTACAAAATCCTTACAGCCCCATTAGCGCAAGAGAACTGTTTAATAATTTACTGATTGTAACTGAAGATACAGATTTCTCTTGTAGTGGCTGACGGGGAGGTGATTAGGAAGCAGACAAGTTCAGTACCAACGAAAATGCTTAGACCGGTCTGGAAATTCAGTTCTGTTTTAAGTAAAAGTATATTATTTCTGGCAGGTCTATAGCACGCTCTAATGGTCGCACTAATGGCAGAAAGGAAACCGAACGAATGAAGAATAAATATGAAGAAACGGTTAAGCCTGACGGTGCACTAGACTACGGTGCTGTAAGGCCTTCACTAATGGAAAGTACGTTGCAATAGCTTTGAAACGCAAACGGAAAAAGGCTACAACTTCCCAAACAACGCACAAAGAGTGACCACAGTTCTCACAAGGGGCACCAATTACCGTAAGCCATATACGACCCGACGGGACAGCCGAACACAGCGCGGAAGTCGCCGGCGTAAGTGGCGGGAATGTTCACGGCAACATCCTTGCCAGCAGACCCGTCGTACAAGCACTTGCTCAAGGCCCAGTTGAGGTAGAAGAACTGCGCGTGTGACAAGGTGAGCCCCTCGGTCACTTCTACCGGGACGTTCGACAAGTCGTCTTCTCTGCTAGCACGCTTCATGGAGACGAGAGCCAGAGCGGAGGCCACGATCATCTCTTCCGATTCTGCGAGTCGCAGCTTTCCAAGGTATTTGCTGCCGAAACATTCCGTAAAGCCGCGGATCTTCGAGGTAGTGTTTGCGGACCAATCTCGCTCGTAAAGCAAGGCGTGCCACATGAACGCAGCCAGCGCCGCGCCTAGCTTCGGGAAGTGAATCGCGGGCAACCACTTAAAGGCTTGTCGCAGGGAGAGGTAGTAGCCCGGATGAACGTACAATTTGCGGCCGCGTCTTGTTGGAGCCGTTGCGGAGCTGGCGACGGAATCCGGCAGGTCTTGAACGAAGCGGGCTCTGTTGGCCAGGAATTCGTAGCGTTGCGTGGTGTAGTAGTGGGCGGGAAAGTTCGCCGATGTCGTCGGAGGTGACGGCATCGCCAGCCCGGTAGGCAAGGAGTCGCGAGGCAAGACCAGGAGCATGCTGTCGATGATGTCGATTGCGTCGCGCTGCTCTCCTGCCTGCTGGTCGAATATTTTCTGCTCGATGAAGCTCTTCAATACGGCGACCTTGGTTGATTCGTAAATATTAACCATGACGACGTTCTTATCTGCGGTGGCGACGTGGTCGACAAAGTACTCGTTCCACAAGTTGCTCAAGGTTTTCACTTGAGTTTTGCAGAAGCTTGTTTTCTTTTCTTTGCCGGGAATGGCGACAAACAACTGTTTCACCAGCCTCGCCGAAGCATCGGCTACGAGGAAGGCGCTGGACAAAGGCTGATGACTTGGAGCGGCAAGTGTAGAGACGAGGTATGAGATTTCGTCAAAGCAGTTTACCGTCACTACAATACGTGACGCCAAAGAAGAATCCACAAACAGGCTGGAATTGAGGATCATTTCAATGACCCTGGGTTCCACGGTGTGGAAAAGGGCTTTTAGCAGTTGGGCGTCACTAGTTGAGGCTGAACACAGCTTTTTTGAAACAGCCACACTTTCAAAGCTTTGCACTTCTTCCCTCGTAAATTTCGTGTTTAGTCTCTGGTTAACGACTTCCATTATGCCTTCACAATGGTCACAGGCTATCAGATTCTCAGGCTCTGCAAGTTTTACAGTAAGTGCCTGCACGAGTGACTGTTGAACGATCTTTATCTGCACAATGAAGAATCCCCCATTTGCTAGCACGGTTGAGAAAAAGGAGCCAACTATGGCGCGGCTGGTCATGTTTGCCTGCACTACTCCAGAGTCCAGGAGGAAACTAGCCACATCTGCGGCGAGCTGGGTTAGGTTGCTCGCTCTCATGGCATCGTTGCAAATCCTGTAGTAGTGCAGCAGAAGCTCACCGGCCGTGCTACGAGACAACACGGTGCCGTCAAAGATGCTCCTCTCAAATCCACCCGCAAATTTCACGTCAGTCATATCCATTCGTAGCACGTTGGGGCAGACGTGCTCATACAAGTTATTACACGGGTTGACTGCCGTGTCGACGACAGCGGCGAGTTCCGTAGCTTCCTCCTTGCAGCAGAAGGAGTAGCCTTGCTGAGTCTTATTACTCTTCTTTCCGTGGCCTACGACTGCGAATTGCAGTCCGAGAAGTATGACGAAAATCACGAACAATACGTCGATGGCTACCGCGATAGAGAGGAACTCGGCGTCACCACCAGTGCGCAACATTCTCACGGAACCCCGGTACGTCATGGGGCGGTACGACATGGAAGTCCCGGCAACGCTCTTGGACGCTCTTGTGGCTTTGGCATCCTGCGGCCCGGTGGTACCAAGCTGTTCTCCTTTATCGCTATTCGTATTTGCCATTGTTGAATCGCTCGCACCCGGCGATTCGCGGTTCTTTGCAGCGGTGTCCAGAGGGCCTGTTTGTCTTGACAGCCTCAATAACATTGCATCTTCAGGAGTTTTCGAGACTCTTCCTCGAGCACGTAAAGTATTCAGAGGCACTGTCCCGTTAATTTGTACGGGACTTGATTCGCGTGTATTTGTTGGAGCCCTGTATCGCGGAGGTCGCTGACCCGTGGAAGCCCCATCACTGATGATGGCTATGTCAGTTTCGTTCAAGAAGGCCCAGCTACTTGCGTCTGGAGTGCTTGGCAAAGTTTCATATTCGTCCTTCCAAGCGTACCAAGGAGTGCTTTCGCTGAACTGGCTGGGTGGCTCGACATGAGACATAGAGCTCACGATGACGGCTGTGGTTGTCTCTAGAGATTTCAAGCGATCAACCGGAGGCTCATATTTGTTATCCAGCGTGCTTCGAATGGCAGCTTCACTTTGCTGGTTCCCTTCCTTTGCTGGTACCGCAGCGCTGACGTTCTCGCGATCGATGATTTCTGCGGGTTCTTTCCGAGTGCTCGGCGCTCCTTCCGTGCGATTGGGAGACAAGGACTTGAGGGAACCGCTGGGACTTGCCGAAGGCTTCTTGCTTGACATCTTTTGTGATGCGCCGTCAACACAGCGACGCCGAAGGCGGCTAGTTGCTCGGCTCGGAGATTTAGATCGCGTTTTGCTCAACGTCTTGTGCCTTTTCTTGGCCGCTTGTTTGCGCTTGGATGGGACCGAAGAAACTTCACTTCTTGAAGCATCCATATTCTCTTCGTCCTTGCCCTTCATGACTGTGTCAGTGTGTTATCTTAAATGTCAAGGGTTAGAAGCTTTGGAACCAGTTTCTTTGTCATCTTCTTCAGGTTCCCTTTTATGACACACACCCACAACGTCAGAATGGCGAAGCAGCTAATGTTTCCAGTCGTAAGTTTAGCCAAGTCAGGAAAAAAAAGGATTAACACAGACTTTTACTGATTTCGCTGTGCGCTGCAGAGGCACGCATCTTCTAGTTTGAATACATATCGCGTTTGCTATTTTATAGGACTGAAAACGATAACATAGAAGATACCAATGCTGATATTTCAGAGGTTGTCGGCTATATTGGCAAGCAAGCTTAGGTAAAGCAAAAATTTTCTTGTGCAAGGAATTAATATCTAGTGAGGAGCAGTGGGAGGCTGCCTTACGCAGCTCGAGGCCCGACCTTCAGGAAGCCATCCTGGAGTGGGTTGAGAGGATAGAGGCCTACTTCAAGTAGTTCCTCCCCCCCACACTCTATTACGTTGCCTCCTTCCCTTTAATGAGGGATAAAGAAAATTTTCATCATCATCACCTTGTGACGTTAACAGGCGTGTACGTGGTCTAGCTGTCTCTCTTCCGCTTCCGAAAACACGCCTTCTAGCAGAAGAGAAAGCTGAAAATTATTTTCAATGCAAAAAAAAAAATACGTCAATGTATAAATGAATGAATAATTGTAATTTATTCGTTCAATCAAGTGAAACAATCACAATAACATGTACTAGGTTGAGTTTCATTGACTATATATATATATATATATATATATATATATATATATATATATATATATATATATATATATATATATATATATATATATATATATATACATGCTTTGCGGGTAATCGCTGCCCCTCTACTTGCTGAACAAAAGCAAGAAAGCTGGTGAGAGTGGCAGGAGAATAACAAACGAAGCGAGAAAAACAACAGCAGGACATATTTAAATCCCGTCAGCAAGAACAACTACAGTAGCAGCAGCAGCAAAATGATTTCCCAAGAATTCGTATAACTTGGGAGGCTGGTTGACAAAATAGGTACGTGAGACTGTCGTTTTCTGTGAAAGGAGCTAACATATGAGCGATTTTTTTTTCCACCCGGCGCAATAACATCGAGTGTGCGTGTCGAAGCAAAGCGCCTTTCTGAGAATTTCATCGAGCGTGAAGGCGCGTCAACAGTTAAACCGGGCTTAGCGGAGCATATAACGCCAGCTGTCCTTAGCAGGTCATCAGCAGATGTTCCGGGATTCAAAACCGTGTTTTTTTTTCATACATTTTTGGAGCAGGAAAGAACATAAAGCGATTATACGTAGTTTTAGTCCCACTATGAAAAGAAAACGAAATGCAAGCCAACAGTTGCCATATGCTAAACTACTCAGTGAAAGCACGTTCCGGCCGATCTTCCTACTTGTTGAGAAGACATGAAAACCAGGCCGAAAAGATTATCGGCCTCAGAGATATTTCTAACGGCGAGTAAGCAAGGTGAGTTTGCATGCGTATGCACAACTTTTTATGTGCAACTGTGCGCACAACAACGTATGTAGAATCACTTAAATATAGGCCTAAAACACAATGCGAAAGTTGTGACTTTAAGAATGTTGCAGTGTAAGGCGGCTATGTAGTTAAAAAAAAAACTCTCCAGCCGCGACGGCACATCTCAAGTAGGTGTCACCAGCAAGGACGGTGTAAGAGAAGTTTAGAATGAAGCTTGAAGGCGTCGAAGGCTAACGTATATTCGCGGACATCATTGTGATCACGCGACCTCGAAACTAATTTGTCAGGGACAGAGAAATCCAAACACAGATGCCCCAAGCCATGCAAAAAAAAAGAAAACGGTTTCTCTTAATCTTCTTGAGTTGAAGATGCGCTGTGACGTTGTCGGAGCCCCTCAATCAATTGCGGGAGATGACGCAGCTAGTGAGTTAACGAACGTGCGGCGTGCGCGTGTATTTTTTTTTTTTTCAGGCTTGGTAGATCAACAGGTTTAAAGTGTATGTTTTCAGGAGAGCCACGATGGACAGCGCTTCAACCACGGCGTACGCCTTCCTTTTTACTGCCGCCTTCATTGTCGGACCGGCGCGACGTTCGGCAGTGGCTTCCAAGGAGCCCGACGTGTATGGTCCTTACAACACCTACTACAACATCAAGCTCCTGGAGACGGGAAAGTGGACGTCCTGTCTCCAGTGCTTCGTTAGGCCTTGCTCCCCTGGCGAGAGGCTCATGCGTCCCATGGACGAGATGAACCTGTGTTGCAGATTCTGCAGGACGCGGCGTAAGTACGACGTCAAGTCCGAGCGAACCGCTTATGTTCTAATTTAGAGGTGGTGCTCAACGTGCCAGACCAAACCGCGGTCTATAACAGACACTGCAGTGGATGTCTTCAGGTTAATTTAGACGGCGTGAGTTCTTTTGACAGGCACTAAAAGCACAAGACATGTTTGCATTCCTCCACCCATCGAAATAAGTTGACGTAGGAAATAGAGCACGAGATCTCGTATTATGGCTCGTGTTTCATAATGAATTAAGATAGTAAGTACTCACAGTAACAAGGAACTAGAGACACATGCACTTGCACATTTTCTTTAAATTTTTGCATCGGAGGTATATGAAACTCTACAGCAATAACTTTAGCAGGCTGTTCCATTTTTAGGCACCAGAAAACATGATAAATCTATTCTTCAATCTGTTAGTCTACATTTGTACAAAAGATACCGAGCAGATGTAGAACAGCATTAGGCGAATAAGTAAACGTCACATCCAAGTGAATTCTACATCCCCGCTTGCAAATTCAGCCGAAAATTCGCGTATTAAGAGCCTCTGAATAACAGTTCCCTTCATAGCCCCAGGTTCGTGTAATACACGCCATGAAACAATTAAAATGCGTGATACGCTGGTGATCATGTCATGTCGCTTATTAAAAGAAAAAGGACTGAGTAAAGCAAATTCAGCCGTGAAATCAGAGGCTATTTCCCTGAATGCAGTCGTACATATTGTACATGAAAGGGAGTGCGTCGGTTTTTCACAATAACCAGATCAGCTCCTATTAGTGAAGTATGTTAAGGCACAGCATATCTTGAAGGACATCGCGTACGCGTAAATTGTCCCTATTACGACGGCAGAGGCGATCCGGTAACGAAGAGTGTTTTACAATTTAACACGCCTTGTATATTTTAACGCACCTGCACCGCGACGCTTAACTCGGCCTTACCGAAATGAAGAGAAAATACGCGAGATTGGAGGAAGGACCTTGTATTCTTCGCCACGCCATCGAAGTTCACGCAACTGAATCACGCCACCCGGCCAAACCGCCGCTGTGGCGCGTTCCTTGAGTCAGCAAAGCGGCCCAAGCCGCAGCAACAAGAAATAGAAATTAACGGCAAGATCTTTGGAGCACATTGTTGAACGCGCGTCCAGTAAGGTCTCATCTGGGGAGTTTTTTTTTAATAAGCGAGGTTCCATTGTTTCAACGGAGACAACGCGACGGCGTGCGATGTCCACATTAATCATGCGCGATTGTACACGTCTCTTTAACATACCACCCCCGAGCACGCTATTAAAACAGGAATCGCCGGTGAACACTGAAAGAACCCCCCCGTGTTCATCATACACCTGTGCTGTCCTCACCATTGTCCTCGGCAAGCCGTGGGTATTAATATGGTATTCAGACGGTCACGTTGAGTTTTGCTTTAGCGTTCGTAGCGGCGTGGGCTCCATTATGGCAAACTTTCGTAAGAGCTGGGCTTCTGAATAGAACCCGCTGCAAGTCCTTAAATTCTACTTCATAGTTTGTTTCATTAAAACCTTGCAGCATTGTGGACGGTAGTGCTGGCGTCTGCAGTAGGAGGGCCTACCTTTCCCAGCTAAGCTCTCATAACTGGCCTTAACCAGTTTTCTCACCAATCATTACAAGGCATCACGTTGGAAATTGACGCCAAGTTATGAGTCGTTCTTATGACGGATACACTTTGTAAGTACACTCTTAAAGAAAGATCACAGGAGTTCCTAACTAGTGTTACAGCCTTTGCTACCTTAGTATAACGGCAGTTGGTAAGGATAGAGTTGGTAACATAACCGTCTAAGTAAGGTAGTCACTGTCACTAATGGATCTCAGCTACCAATTCCGTACGCAGTTAGCACCATCACGCTATTTCTGTATGCACGACCACATTTCCATAGAAATTATACCACATGTTCCTGCAGCGACTGTTTTAGATAAATAATAGTAATTTGAAAGAAAAATTATAATTGTCCCTGAACAAATATTGAGCCAGGGCTAACAGATGCCATCGTACAATATTCAGAAATACAATTACTAACCAGGACATTTCCGTAATTACCTTGGTGATTATTGTCTTTGTAGCACATGCTGCAAACGCAGAATTCAGTGCAGTTATAGAGCTCAAATTATAATCACTTGCTAGAAGGCCCTCGCGTTACGCCAGTTTAAAGAAGTATATATACCCAAAGCTTGCTACGAAGTCGGGTATAAGCCCGATAAAACCTGCGATGAATCCTGAAAACATTCTCTGCATTTGCAGGGCAAGAAATCACTCTGGATATTCAGCACTAGCTCTGGCTGTGCCACAGGTTCTGCCATAGATTGTCCTTTAGTATCCTGTGCTTCTGGCACAGGATATTAATGACCGACGTACAGGCTTTCGTTAACGGACGATACATTCGTTGTCACACCACAGAATCATGCCGAGTGGCGTGTTTATTACCGTAATTAAAAAATAATTATTGCGTGAATTTTTTTCAAATGTTGCGGGTTCTAAATTTCCTTTATATAAGCTGTGAAACGGACATACTACACAGTAAATGTTTTTGTACTTTCCCTTCCAGGACATGGTGAGAAGTGTGGCGCCTTCAGGACTGATCCAGCAGTCGTCTGTCCACGAGACCACTACTGTCGTATAAGCACGAGACAGTGCGAATATCGACCATGACACTAAGCTGCTGCGGGATATTTCGTACGAGAGCTAAGCGAATACCGACATGTCCAACTCCGATGTATTCGATTCCACTGTAGAGCAAAATGAATTTCGTTACTGAAATGTGCTTAGAACGACAGAAATCTGAGGTAGTTGGTAAGAATTCATAATGCAATGCTTAATTCGTAATGCGCAGATGAGTTTTGTGTCTTCTTTTTGTTTTCGCCTCAGTGCTTCCTTCAGTTGATAGTCGGGGTTCGTGTTGCCCACTTCTCTGGTGTTCGTGTCTATGCACGCCTTACCCCTTCTTTGCACTCTGAAATGTGCAGAGCTAAAGACAAAGACTGCTATTCTGAAGGTAAACGCAACGAGCATGCCACGCATTAGCGATATGTTGAACGTATGGTATCACCGATATGCTCTTCGACTTACCCTCAACACTCTAAGGCATATTCATATGCATATGCCCCATTACGCGAAAATCCGTCGTAGTCGTCGGCGTGGTCGAACGATGGTACCGAAAAATGGCCGAAGACGCATAGAGCAAGAAACCTCAAAATATGCTCGGACAGACATCAAATTTCTCAGGGAGGTTATAAACAAACTAATGACTTTGAAAATAAAATTTGGTACATTTCGGTCTGGGTGGGCATTGAACACGGGCCTCCGGCGTGCGAGAAGAGCACGCGGCGCCGATGCCACGGAGGCTCCACAGTTCTCGTTGACTAAAGGTGAGCAAAGTGCGTGCGTCATTAGGCACGTGACGGCGAAGCCAACGGGCAGGAGGAGGCGCCACGTCATGAGCCAATAAAATGACTGCATAAAACAAAAGCATTAATGTGGCCTTGGGCACCGCTGAGTGGTCCTACGAGTTATGAACTCCTCGTTGGCAAGGACGCATGGCGCGTTTCGATTTGGCCCTACCGAGGCGCAGTTAGAACGCAGGCGAGAGCTTGCACGGAGAAGGAACGCGCGAGAATAAAATTTCAGCACTACCACACATAAACATCCTTAGGTGTCTCTGCCGAAGTTTTAACCCTTACCTTAATTATTTTAGCATTAAAACCACGTCACTTCCAAGTACTGAAGAGTTTAAAATAAGGTTTAGTGCTGCCTATGAAAAGTTGTTTAATGGCTTCTTATTACGGAAGAAATGTTTCGTAATTTAGGTGAGTAGCTATAAAAAAGTTGTAGAAGAACCTTGCGCAGTAGTTGTGGCGGGAATGAAAAAGGCCTACATTGGAATACCTATTAATTAATGTTAATTATGCTCTATTAACCCTGATTCTTGCATTAAGAAAGATCCACCCACGAAAACTCAGCGCAGCTGACCCTAACCGCTGAAAGAGGGCTCAACCATCTGGAGTCACTCCCAATTTATCAACTTTAGTTGGCACACGTAAATTCTCGACTAATGGGACAGTAGACGCTAGTTGCTTAAAGCGAAAATATTACCTTTGGCTGAGCAGTAACATCAGGATCGCCTATAATATGCACGTAGGCTTTCATGTTTCCCCTTGAAACCAGGATAACGTACGTGTCTTTGCTATCGTTATATTTTGTACATATTGCAAAAAATTTTCTCTGAAACCTTCACTAGTACTTTCGCTAGTGCAACCACGATTACTATTAACTGTATGGTTGTCAATCTTACAGTGACCTGTGCTTTTGTTATTTTTATGCCAATAAACATCCTTTAGTATAGAGTAAACTTTAAAAACGCTCGTGCACCACGCATTGGGTGCACGTGAAAGAACCACAGGTGGTAAAAATAAATCGAATGACTCCCACTACGGCGTGCCTCATCGTCGTATATCGTGGTTTAGGCGCGTAAATCTCCAGAAATTCGTCGTTTTTTTAGTAGAAAGTAAACGTAATACCCCGATCGCACTGCTCGCTTTCGATTGCGATCAACCACTCGCTAGATCGAGTACACCGACAGCGAATGCCACCCTTCCGAAGTTTGCGCAGAGGCCCCAGTGACCATTGGTAAATTGGATCACCGTCGGGCTCGGTCCGGCTGGAAAGAGGCCGCACGGCCGTGGCATTATGCAAAATATCTTAGCGCGATGGCCCACGCAGGCCTCACACGCTTTGTAGGCATTCGTCTGACGATAAATGCGGGCCTATCCTGAAGGCATGCAGTCTAACACAACGTCTCAGAGCACCGGTTGCCGTGAGAAAACTATGCAAGAAAGCGGTATACGTAGCGTACGGGCCACACGTTTGATAAACAACAAATCCCCTTGTCGAAAAAAGTAACTTCGGCATGACAGACGCATGCATGTAATAGAGGCCTAATAGTCGGAACACTGCTGGACAATTGAGGTTCGTTCCCTATAATCGGTCACGCATTTCTTAATAGCATTACAGGTCGACTTCCTCCCCTCTGGAAGTATCTAGGAGTAGCAAGCTCGAAATGTGCGCAGCGTACGTGATCACGTCACAGTGTGCCCGAAATCCTAAAAAAAAAGCATAGAAGCGTCACTTCCACAAATGGAAGAGTACGAAGTTTGCCGTGACTCACGTACCTGTCGAGATGTCAGGATCGGCACAGTCTAAGCGCGACATCGTATACTTAGAGAGTCGGCAGTATTTCTTGCGTAAATGATGGTCGAAACTCCTATGAAAACCGACATCAATATGCAGACTGCTCACGTTGTAAGCAAAAAAATTACAAAAGGCGAAACAAAATAAGCGAGCAGCAATACAAAAGAGCATCTTTTCATTCCACTTACAATCCATTACCGTAAACGAGAAGAAAGGGGGTTAACTGAGGGTCGTGATTTTTATTAGTCGTATCATAAGAAGCCAACAAACACTGACACCAAGGACAACATAGGGGAAATTACTTCGGCTTAGTAAATGAAATAAAGAGACGATTAAAAAATGGAAATTAAAATGGATGAAAAAACAACTTGCCGCAGGTGGGAACCGAACCTATAACCTTCGCATTTCGCGGCTACATCGGGCTACGTTGATGCCTTCAGATAGCATATGCGGGTTTATTGACCAGTTGCCTTCACCCAAAAAGATCACGTTCTCGTGACACCTGCGGCAAAAACGACGTTCCACGTCCGCCGCCAAGGTCTGTGAGTGGTGGCGCTGGCTAACACTCCCAGGGTTCTACTAGGACACATAAATAGCCAAGAAAGTGGATGGGGAAACAGCGCCGCGGTAGCTGAATTGGTAGAGCATCACACGCGAAATGCGAAGGTTGTGGGTTCAGTTTCCACCTGCGGCAAGTTGTTTTTTCATCCACCTTAATTTCCATTAATTTATCGTTTCTTTGTTTCATTTACTAAGCAGAAGTATTTTCCCCTATGTTGTCCTTGGTGTCAGTCTTTGTTGGCTTCTTATGATACAATCCATTACCGTGTAAGCCTTTCTGTTTCTGACAGGCCCTTGTGGACCACTGCAGCGCAACAATGGTGGGAACTGTGTTCGTTTATTTTCTGGCGCTCCCGTATTCAAAAATGATTCCCGCATTTCCCATGTTTCCCATTAATTGAACCGTGGCAGCTGGTAAAAAATAAAAATGAGAATAGCTTAAACATGTGATGGTGCGTGCGATCCCCGTTATTATTTCTGTTTTTTCAATTGCAGTAGCTGTTGCAGATTCTTTAATCTCCCGTTCTGTCCGTCCTTGGGCTCAACAAAAATTAATGCATTCAGGCTATCACTACGTGCGTATTATGAAGAAGCCAAGTGAGAGCACAAACTAAAGGAATTGATACAATATTCAAGAGAAGAAGGCAGCACATATGGTAAGAGAAACACCCGCTGAGCTCATTGTCATTGGGCAAGTGAAGGCTCTCTTGCGTGACACACAGTTTATTACCCCTGGTACCACATTTTTTGTTTGTTCATTTTCTAATCCAACATACAACGAACCTAATGGCCCTCTTGTAGCGATCTTAAATAGAGGAATCTCAATAGCCGTCTCCTCTGAACGCGTGGTGTAAAGTTCAAAGTTCGCTGCCTCTTCTTTCTTTCTTTCTTTCTTTCTTTCTTTCTTTCTTTCTTTCTTTCTTTCTTTCTTTCTTTCTTTCTTTCTTTCTTTCTTTCTTTCTTTCTTTCTTTCTTTCTTTCTTTCTTTCTTTCTTTCTTTCTTTCTTTCTTTCTTTCTTTCTTTCTTTCTTTCTTTCTTCCTTTCTTTCTTTCTTTCTTTCTTTCTTTGTTGTAGTTAAAACATATGCCCGCAACTTCCATAAATCGCCTCCTTCTCTATCTTCCTAATTAGGCCAGCGGCGATTTCATCGCGACTCGAAGCGATTAATGGATTGTTTTGTTCGTTCGTACTTGATAAAAAGCTCTCATCGCTGAAACCCCAACACGCCTGCTAGAACAATCGCAAGAGCTTAAACTTTTAAAACATTTATGCAGGTGATAACACCAAGTGGTCATATATTAGGAAGGAGTGTAATGCATTTTATAGAATACGCGTGCTGCAAGACCGACTGGTTTCTTAGCAGTGCGATCTCTGCCACTATGAGTGAAACTGTATGTCGCGCTGATATAGAGGCTTGCCACCATGTGCCAACATTGAAGGAAGGCCAGAGTAACATTGTAGTTCAGTTCAAAAATCGACTGAAAAGGGACGCATTTCTGGCGAAGGCTAAGAATTGACGCATCACGAATAGATGCATAGACGTGACAGAAGCGGCCAGTGAAGCTGACAGTGCTCGGGCGGAAAGCAGTGCTAGCAGGCCTGCTGGATTGCTATTTTACGTGAGGGCGACCTTGCGGCGACAGCCTAGACATAGGCTGATAATAACGGCTGCTAACTAAATTTAAGACGAAATGTTCTACCAGGAATATGCACAACGAAACAGTATAAAGGTGTGCAACCAAACCAATCAAAACGTTGGTACAGTACTTCACTTGACAGCACGCTCCTTCGCTAACAAGTGTGATGACTTTGCCCTACTGCTCTGCGGCTTGTTCAACTTCAAAGCAATTATGGTAAGTAAGACGTGGTGCAATACACTTAACAGCGTGCCTGATCTAGATGGATAAACCCGCTATTCATTCAACCGAACTTATCGACGAGGTGGGGTAGTAGCTATTTATGTTCCGAATACTAACGTATATGCCATTGTTAATGATGTCGCAGTAATAACACCATATTATGAGGCACTCAGTGTACGTGGTAATGAGACCATTTTTACCGTTTGTTATCGCCCTCCTGCGGGAAATGTGGCATTTTTTAAAATTTTATTGATTGACTTATTGAGCATGCTTATTATCAAAAGTACCGACTGATTCTTGGTGGAGACTTTAAATTTAACACCTACCCAGAAAACCAGAACGCTGTGGAACTGCTAAATGGACTGACCACGCTTGGCTTTTGCAATGTCATTACAACGCCCACACCACTGTCAGTGACCAGTTCATCTGTTCCAGATCGTTTTGTTACCAACGCTGACAGAATTGTAACAGCGATATTCATGTAATATGCCTGGCAGATTTAAACGCTTCTGTTGCTAGCAAGCATGCGCTCATGCCCAGAATATTTCACCGAACCATAACTGCATCGGCATTGGATCTGTTTAGATGCAGAGTGCGAGATAATGACTGGAGTGCAGTGCTAACAAAAAACAGACGCAGAAAGTGCGTACAACGAGTTTTTGTAAAATATACAAGCACTGCTTTCCTATGAAATTGTTTAGACCATAAAAACGAGCACGGAAGGCATGGACTAACCTTGACCTGATTTGTCTGATTAAGCGGAAAAATAAACTGCAGAGTTGTTTGCTATAAACGCATGATCTATCGATTCTCGGGGATTTTAAGAAGCTCCGTAATTGCCTGACCAAGGATTTAAAGAAGGTGGAAAAGGAAAATTACGAACACTTTTTCCAAAGTGCACGCCCACCTAATCATGGGTGGGCGATTATAAATGACGTACTGAGAACGCATCCATGGCAACATGACCTAAACAAAATTACTATTAACGGCAAAACACTCTACGGCGCTTCTTTATCGAAGCACTTAAGCGCACATTATGTCTCATTGCCACTAAAACGCTCACCTCCAATCAATTCCTCTTACGTGCTTGACACAATTATTCTAGGCGCAGTGTTTTTTCAACCAGCAGAATGCTCAGAGGCGTACCAGACGTATAAGTCTTTGAGTAAAAGCAAGGCCATCGACATAGGCTGTCTACTGATGCTTGGCTAACACAAAATGATGTGTTAGCCAAGCATCAATATCTCTGTTAGAAAGCGAATTTCAACATCTTCTCAACACGTTTGTCGATATCAAGTAGTGCCTTTTGTTGTTTGGTTTTTATGGCTTCCCTATCTCTTGATATGTTTAACGTATAGTCCTTAGGCCTTGTCATGTTCGTATTCTGCGGTGTTTGCAATCACTTATATATAAGTTTATAGTTTCAATAAAGGTTTAGTTGAGAGTTAGCGCTCGTCCTTTCATCTTCTAGTCTGTGTGTGTTTCATTTCGCGCTACAAACGAAGAATATGTTACCGTACCAACTCGCCCAGCTTTCTATCCTTTTGCATTATATCTTGATTCTCGTTCCATTCTTGCCAAGGGCGGCAGCTTTACATGCCTTCTCAATGAATTTTCGTTCCAGTCTGACGTCATAATGATATCTCAAACTTGGTTTCAAAGCAACTGCGATGTCATCCAACTGGAAGGCTATACCTCATTCTACATGAACCGTCAGAATATGCGAGGAGTCGTCGTCGTTCTTCACGCTAAAAATGGCTGTGATTACGAAATGGTACCAGATTTTCCATTTATAAGTCATGACCACGACTAGCTAAATGTCAAGGACACCGAAAGGCTCTATGGAGCTGAACACTGGCCGGCAGTATGGAGACTTTGTTAGGTTGTTCTGGTAAGCGTTTTGAATTCTGCTTAGTCGAAAATGTCCATTTTCTCTGTGGAGGTGACTTTAACAGATATTCTAGAGGATAATAAGTACCGTATGTACACGACATAAACAGTCTGCTACTTTCATCTGGCTTTCCTAATCTGATTACTACACCAGTCAGGGTTATTCTTTCAGCTTTATCTGCCCTCGACCTTCTCATCACAAATATAGAAATGCCCGTAGGCAGCACCAGTACAATTTCCTATGATAGTTGTGATCATTTTCCAGTTTTTGCAGTGTGTTCAATTGTGCCCATCTAAAACAACCGATAAATTACTTACTTACCAACACGTTTCTAATGACACGGTGAATTTATTTAGTAAGGCTGTAATCACGCACGACTGTAATATTGTGTTAAGGAAAAAGAACGTAAACGAAGCATATAACTAATTTCTTGAACCCTTTGAGCGCATTCACACTGCGTATTTTCCATTCAGACAGGTCGGACATTCAAAAAAGATGCGAAAACCGTGGATCACGAGCGGGCTCGTCAAGCTGATAAAAAGTGAAAACCTCATTTAGCATACGTTCCTGCATTATAGATAAGAAATTAAACTGCAGGAATTTAAGAGACAAAGAAATAGAGTGAGTAAAATGATAAGGCAAGTGAAAATAGATTACTATCAACGTGTTTTCTGGAATTGACAGGAAACGTCCGGATGCGGTTTGAAAAGTAAGAAATAGCGTATTAGGTCGTGAAAGTAAAAATAAGATACCCAAATCGATAACTGAAAGTAATTGTTAACTTAGCGGTAAAGCGCTGTCAGAACACGTTAATACTCATTTTGTGAACTCAGGCATAGTGGACCGCCATGAACCCCGAGTTTCTTATTCACTGAATAATAGTATTGCAAAAACTGTATTAATGGAACCAACTAATGAACACGAAGTGTCTACAACGATTATAAATTTAGACAACAGCAACACATTACACATCAATAATTTACCAATCAAGCCAATAAAATACGTTCAGAACACTTGCACTTCACTCATGCGTTGGCTCAGATATTCAATTTAGCAATAGCGTCGGCTACTTTCTCAGATCGTAAGAAACGAGCTAAAATATCGGTGCTATTCAAACATGGGGACGTAAATAAAGTCTCCAATTACCGGTCACTATTGCACTACCAATTTTTTCCAAAGCACAAAAAAAGAATTATTTCTACACGCCAGTAAAATTTCTAGACAAACATGACGCTATAACAAATTCATAATTTGGCTTTAGAAAGGGAACATATACCGAGACACCTCTTTTAGCCCCGAAGGAAAGTACTGTGCTAGCTATAGACGGTGGAAATTTCACCCTTGGGCTTTTCATTGGCTTCAGCAAAGCGTTCGATTGCCTCAATCATGACATTCTTATATGTAAGCTTGCAATGTATGGAGTTCGCGGCAATCCACTTGCCTTGATGAAATCATACTTGGAAAATAGGGACCAATGTGTCTGTATTGACAACGTCCAAGGTTCTTTCTCGTCAATTAAAGATGGGGTCCCACAAGGGAGTGTTTAGGCCCACTGTTGCTTAACTTACATGTTATCGACTTAATAAATATTGATGCTACAGTTAATCTCTTCGTATATGCAGATGATAGCAGTTTACTCTTTATTGGAAAGGATGAAAACGAACTAATTATGAGGTGTAATGCCCGAGTGGTCACAGTCAAATGGGATTAGAATTAATCCTGCTAAGACGAAAGCTGTTATCTTTAGCGCAAGAAATAAAACTTTTAAACTGGAAGACTCAGTAATTTTTTTAGATAAAAATATTGAGCTAGTTAATGAACATAAAATACTTCCTATAGCATTTTCATGTCATAGCAATCAACGTCGCAGTAAGTTTTCTGCAGAAGCCGAGGGGCTGGCTAGCTGTAGAGCTCTCATGCCGGTAAGAACCAAGCTACAAGTTTATCATTCATTGTCTACCTCCCAATTTAATTATTGTAGTTTAGCACGGGAGACCACAACATAAACGAACAGGTATAAAATAATTACATCACAAAAGGCGATACTCCGGCACATTGACAACACCGATACCCGATCGAAGAGAAACGCTTTGTCGCAGAAGTACGAAGTCATATGGGTAGATCGATACTACGATTATTGTGTTTTGCAGATATATTATTTCGCAAAGGAAGAGTTAAAATTGACTTACATCCAAAGCGACCCTGCAGTGCAATAAAATACCAGTACATCTAAGAAACCCTCATCCTCGGTATGTACCACGTTTTCGCGCTGAATGTAAATTATAATCCATTAAGCACAATTTGCCAAAAATCTCTAATAATTGTGTTCACACTACTAATTTATCTCACAGGGAATCGGAGTTCTTTTGTTCACTTGTAAACACATATATTCATGTATAACAATTCTAATTGTATGATCATTTTTGATTTTTTCCTTAATCTCATCAGATATGCTTGAAGGCTGTCTGTTTCCGTACTGCATGACAGTTTTCTTGTCAAGAGGCTTATATATGAAAAAATATAAAAATTGGTTTTGTTTAACTTTGGTATGTGTTGAAATGCTTCAGTTTGTTCGGTGTTTAAGTTACAAAGTGCTGCCTGATATCACGCCGTCATGTACACTAGCGCCTCCTGGATCCAGTCAAGCTGCTTACAGCAGCTTTTAACCCAGGATGACGTTTCTAGTGTATACTAGAAGAATTGAAAAGTTGAAGTTGAGTCTCTTTTTGTTTTGGGGTTCTGAACGTGTAGTTTCAAATATTTTTCGTTTACTGTCACTGCTAAGTAATATTTTCTACCGTGAATTAGTAGCTAGAGCTCATCCGCGCATGCAAGACATCACGGGCTCGCGCATTCACAACGCATGTAAAGTTTAAAACGCAACGAGTAAGCGAAAGGGGTAATTAAAAATACAAATTCTGCGGCGAACTTCAACTCTGGGCACTTGAGTAGAATCGCAATTTGGAGCTATAAATCACCGCATCGACTGCTGAACTCGAGAATGTCTAATGATACTGTTGAATGGAAACAAAATAAGAAAAACTGAGGTACCATCGCCAGACGCGGCGCGGTGTGATAGGGATGAGTCATGACTTTAATCCATGCATGATCACGCAAAAGCACGCTGACTGTGCATCTACTGGAATCCACTGCAACTTACAAGTTCAAGGATCCAGTAAGAGAACAAACGGAACAGCAGCACGAGACGCCCGGCAACAACTATAAAACTTTTGGAGGACACAGCAGAGGTGTTGAGGTGCTCTGGTTACAGCTTTTGTTGAACTTACTGCTTTTTCCCAGGGTTACAGTTTGTGCCAAGGAGAAAGCACGAGTGTCTACAGGATGTTGCTGAGATCCTTTTCTGCCTTCTCTTGCTGCTATTGTAACTAATATATGTCGCAAGGACATGGCATGCATACGATTTATTATGGCTGAAAGTGTGAATAGAATTCCAGTTCGTAATAACATTAGCCTATCGAAAAACCCTTCATGTAACTTGCTTTTAATTGTTTCACGAATGGATACAATTCTGTAGTGCGTTTGGTTTGGTAGTCTGCATGACACACACACACACACACACACACACACACACACACACACGCACACGCACACGCACACGCACACGCACACGCACGCACGCACGCACGCACGCACGCACGCACGCACACACACACACACACACACACACACACACACACACACACACACACACTTACGCACAAATTCAACCCCATTTCTCCCCCCACCCATACATGCCGAACATGAACTTTACAAAGACACGTACCAAATTTTATGACAAAAATTGGTGCCGAGGGTTACCTGTCAAAAAGCACCTGCCGAATTTCCATGAAATTGAAAGCCGAATAAAGCGCTGTCTTGTACATGCCGCCGAGTACTAAGAACCGCTCCAGTTAAACGCGAATCCCTTACCATAAAGAATATAGGCATTTGAAATACTTCGCTGTTTGGGAAGATGTAACGCGATAATTTCTCGCAATCCTCCCGGCACCACACAAATTCTTCGCTCGCCAACCGTGCACAACACTGCAGCGCATGTTTACGACATGGCGAGCGATCGGTACCGAAAGGTCATGAGTGAAGATCACCACGTCTCCGCCGGGACTCAGACCGACGATGCGTGGCTGGCTTCCAGAAATGGCAAGGGGACGCACCACTACACCGCATCGGTTGCCAGAAGGAGTCAGACGCGAAAGCGACCCAACGTGCAAGCGTGGGAACACTTCTCGTGATTTCCCTCGCCTTTTGACGAGCTTCAGTACAAGCGAAAGTTTTGGCGTAAACAAACAAGCAAACAAACAAATAAACAAATAAACAAACAAACAAACAAACAAGGAGAGTGGAGTCTGACGCCATTACTTGTCGTCGTTCAAAATCAAGGACAGCGCATTTCCACACTTCTGTTCCTCGTCTGCTTCGTCGTTTCGTGCGTTTCATTCGCATGTCTTAGAGATGAAATAGCAGGATGTTTTCACTTTCGCTTGTTCTTTGTTGTTATATTCTCTGCGTCTGCTTTCGCTGACCCCCTCACCTCCCTCCCTGTCGCCTAAAAAAAAGGAATAGAAAAAAGAAGAAGCGCTTTTATACTTTAATTGTGCTTGGATAGAATTTTTGCGCTAGAACAGCAGGAAGTAGCGCTTGCCTGCTATAATATTGTCGTTCTTCGCCTGAAATATACGAGTGGCTTCTCAACCCCGAAATTACAAAAGATAGTGAAAAAGAAAAAGAAAATCTGCACTGCTGAATGCATGAATCGGGCGCTGTTCATTCGTGAAAATGGTCCTTTTTAACGACGCCCATCGACTTGACAGCGCCCACGCCTCCCTACCAGCCGCGTGTTCGAAGATAAGAACGTGCCCTATATTTAGCTAGCGATGTCCTTCTCATGCTTTTTGTATACCGTCAGTGTCGTCAAATTCTCGAAACAAAAAGTAAAGGACGCTTGGGAATATAAAGAAAGAAAATATGCACATTCAGAGATGACGCAAAAGCATGTCATCTTGTCCCCTTAAAAAATACACAAAAATAGAGGCCACAAATTTGAAAGGCGATCGACTAAATGCTACACTAAAGAAAAGAAAGAAAAACAACAAGTCAATGAACATTGCAGCACCACCCGTGCGCCCTGCGTGGAGAGTTCGCAGCCTGTCAGGAGGCAAGGGCGCGAGTTTTTTACGACCACCAAAGGCTCACTTACGAAAGATTTAGCTCTGCCTGCAATTCAAGTCATTAAGCATAAAAGCATCCTTGAATCAGCAAACTCATGGGAATGAAATATTGCCCTTGTCTATTGTCGAGCCTTTGTGTAAAGTGTAAAATGCAAGTGGTACGTGTCACCGTAGCATATATTGCGCCCTTGAACATTGCACGCGAAATGCGTAAGCGCTTTTGTTGGAGTGCACTGGCTCTGCGTGTTCGTATACGGTAACTGTGCAGTGACAAAACAAACAAAACTATGATAATTACCCATGACATCACAGATTGAAGTACAATATTATTCCGCGATACTTCATCTGACAATGTTGGCGAGTCAGATAATGTCTGCGCACTAGGGCGGGTGTACGAGAACAATCTTAACGTACACTGCCAGAGCAACAGACAATCATTACCCACCACACTGCGCAGATAAGACTTCCGACCCTCCACCAAGTGCTTAACAATTTGAGCCGTTGTATGTGCTGTGCTGTGAGCTTCGTGCTAATTCATGTCATGTGACAGACAACTGTTTACACTTCAGGTAGAGTAGCCACCCTCAGGTGCCGTGCACCTTTAGCTCTGGTACCTTTCTTGAAATTTGTTGAGAAAAAGCTTGATGCTGGGAATGAAGTTAAATCAAATAGGACATGTCTTACAAGCCAGTGGTGGACATTAGACCTGTCGGGACCAGTACGCCGCCTTAAAAAAAACTTCGAAATTTAGAGCCACCATTTCTACTGCATGGTTGCTTTACGGATGTCAAAATGCACAGTGCAATCGAATCATTGACTGGTGTTGTCCCCAGTGGTAGCATGCTTACGTTCATTGCAGTTCGAAGGCCGTTACCTGTGGCCTCCAGTTGGGGTCAGGGTATAACAGTCAACTCAATTGTACGGCAAAAGGTTCTCTAATATCAACACTATCGACTTTATTTTTTACCTCGAAACTGGCGGAGTTCGAAAAGCAATGTCTTCAAATCGAATCGAATAAAAGTATCCAAGATAAAACGACCTGCGAATATCAAACGGAATACCGAGTGTTTTCACACTTCTAAGCAAATGAAATATAAAGTTTCCGTGGAGTCCATTTAATAAAAGAAATTGATGGCGCATGCGTTCTTTGGAGACAATTGGGGACGTTCATGGTATCAGATCATGAACAGCAAGTTACCATTATCCCTCAAGAGAGAAGTTTATAACAGCTGTGTCTTACCAGTACTCACGTACGGGGCAGAAACTTGGAGGCTTACGAAAATGGTTCTACTTAAATTGAGGACGACGCAACAAGCTATGGAAAGAAGAATGATAGGGGTAGCGTTAAGGGACAAGAAAAGAGCACATTGGGTGAGGGAACAAACGCGAGTTAATGATATCTTAGTTGAAATCAAGAAAAAGAAATGGGCATGGGCAGGACACGTAATGAGGAGGGAAGATAACCGAAGGTCTTTAAGAGTTACAGAATGGATTCCAAGGGAAGGGAAGCGTAGCAGAGGGCGGCAGAAAGTTAGGTGGGCGGATGAGATTAAGAGGTTTGCAGGGACAACATGGCCACAATTAGTACATGACCGGGGTAGTTGGAGAAGTATGGGATAGGCCTTTGCCCTGCAGTGGGCGTAACCAGGCTGATGATGATGATGAGGATGATGATGATGATGATGATGATGATGATGATATCAGCAGTATTTCTTATCAATTTCCGTTAGCAAAAAGTAACAGACAGACAGACATCGTTATTTTCTAAATCTATGAGTGTGTTCAATATCACCGCATGGTAAAGGAAACAACGCACTTTCTTTTTGACGTCAATCCGCACGCCTGCGTCATTCCGCACGCCTACGTTCTCCGCATAGGCTTGTTAAGACATGATTTCAAAAGCTTTCCTCCGCTGGAAGTACTCTCTCCAGCTGCTTTTTCAGCGAAGTATGCACGCCGTGCCAGGGTTGAATTAAGAGCGATGCGCCTGAAGAACTTCAGAGAAGCTTGGAAGTAGCGTTGTCGTCATCGCATAACGTCCGCACTCGGGCTAAGAGAAAGGAAGAAATATGTTTCCCCTGCCAGCAGGGATAGTGCTGCAGCAAGTGAAAATGTGCTTATGAAATGAGGAATCCACTCATCACGTCCCTGTGGTAACCATACTTGACGCGGAGAGTGTATCTGCTCATTTGCAGCGCCGTGTGTATTCAGCCATCTTATTTCCGTGTTTCAGGAGCTCACGACTGCCGAAGTGCGTAGATGACGGCCGCCCGTGTCGGTTCATAATAAGCATGTCAGTTTGTGGAAAGTTGCGGCAGGCGCGCCCATTCGAGTTTTTCGCACTCATGTTGCTCCCGTTTTGAGAGACCAGCTTGCAACTTCGTCTTTGATCCTGTATTTTGCGTTAAAAGGTCAAGAGAGCGTAGAAAAATAAATAGATCAGCAACAATAAGCCTTCCGGCCACGGATTACAAGCCCAGCTGATGAATACATTTTCGTAATATAACCGCTATACCAAACAATCACAGCCTAAATATTTGTGTCTTATTGACAAATAGTTTTTCATTTGCGTATCTATACGTGCCGTCCTGGTCACAGTAGAAAATTCTGCAGTGGAGTCTGACATCCTGTTGCCAAAACTCTGTGGTAGTGGCAACAATTACTGTCGTAAAGTTGACATGTTAACACGAGGCCAGTTTTAATGAATTGAGCACCCAGTATTCCAGGAGCAAAACACACGGAAGTACCTTTCCTATCACCCTTTGCATTGCGGGGCGCCCTGTGCTCTTCAAGAAATGTTATGCTACCTATCCCTCTAGAGACTTTTTTTTTTTTGCAATGCTCCCGTCTTACATTTGAAGCTTATTGGTGTTACGCGTTACAGTTATTCTGAGGTCATTGCACCGAATTCCGTATTTTATTTCTTTAGCGTATTCAGCCCCATTATGCAGTTCTATATTATGCATATATTATATACACACATACACACACTATTGCATAGCCCTCGGTGTAAATATGGTTAGGCTGGGTTCATGTGATTTGTCAGCAACGCATTTTGTCAGCTATCTTTTGGTTTACGGCGACCAGTGTACTGAAAAAGCATTCACTACGTAATCTTAAAAAGACATTTTTATTACGTCTCTATCGACCCGACAGAAAAGGCCGCAAGTTCGACACGACGCTGGACCAAGTACCGATCGAACTCAGAACGAAGACGGGTCAGCGCATCCAGAGGGTGGATTCTCTCAGAGTGCTCGGACTGGTCCTCAATGCAAAGGGCAACAACGCGCAAACGATCGCGCGCCTGAGTGCGAAGACGGAGAACATGCTCTGCCTTGTTTCGCGAGTGACGAGCAGGAGGGGGGGGGGGGCATCAGCGAAGCCAACCTCATAAGGATCTACCACGCCTTCCTTAAGAGCCATATCAACTACGTGGCTTCTGCGCTAAACTGGTCACGTTCGGAGGAGAACAAGATCGACGCACTCATGAGGAAGAGTATCAAACGAGTCCTCGGCGTCCCCATGACGACCAGCATGGAGAAGTTGATGCAACTCGGGGTCCACAACACCCTGAGCGAAGTCGTCGAAGCGCAGAAAACGGCACAGATCGTTCGCCTCTCTACCACCAAGGCCGGCCGCCGAATACTCGAGATGGCGGGTCTGGCAGCCATGACCGAGGAGTCGTGCGCCGTCCCGCTTTGCCAGAGTGAAAGGGAAACCTTTCGAGTCTCCCCCTTCCCGAGGAATGTTCATCCACAACACAACGAGGCCCGGCGCGCAGCCAGAGCCCGAGCACTCATCAAGACTGCCCTGCAAACCCCAGAGCTCTCGTCCTTTGTCGACGCGGCGCGGTATCCCGGATCAAACTCGTACGTGGCCACGGTGGTTGACCCCCAGGGCAAGATCCTGAATGCGGCGTCTATACAACGTTCGACGGCGTCCATCGCAGAGCAAGTCGCAGTGGCGCTGGCTCTGTGCGAACCCGGGCGCACGCATATCTTCACGGACTCCAGGTCGGCGGCGATGGCCTTTCTCGCCGGCTCTGTCTCGGCCGAGGCTGCGGCGGTGCTGAGGACCCGCAAAACAGGCACGGCCCGTCATGTCATCACTTGGTTCCCGGCTCACATGGGCCGGAACGTCTCCCCCGGCTCGATCAACCCTAATGAGCTGGCCCACGACCAGGCGCGAGGTCTCATCAACCGCGCCAGTCCGAGGGGCCCGGCTTCGCAGGGGATCGACCGAACCACGGACCCGCTGCTTACTTTCCACGAGATCACTACTCATTACCAGCTGGAACGCAGACAGTATCCGGCTCCTCACCCGAAGCTGGGCAGACCCCAGGCCTCGGTGCTGAGAATGCTGCAGACGGGCTCCTTTCCGTCTCGCTCGAGGCTGAGCCACTACACTCCAGGTGTGGATCCCCGCTGCCCAGACTGCGGCGACGAACGGTCGACCTTGAACCACATGCTGTGGCAATGCTCTGCTTTGCGCCACTCGCCTTTAAACCGGCAAGAAGACTGGGATGGAGCCGTCAAGAGCAACGACCTTCAAGTCCAGCTTCGGGCTGTCCAAAGGGCCTGCGACAGGGCTGAAGATCACGGTCTTCCGCCCCCGGCGCAGGTGCGGCCCGCGACTACGACACGGTAGTCCCTTAGGACCAATTAAAGTTTTTTGTCTGTCTGTCTGTCTGTCTGTCTGTCTGTCTGTCTGTCTGTCTGTCTGTCTGTCTCTGTCTGTCTGTCTGTCTGTCTGTCTGTCTGTCTGTCTGTCTGTCTGTCTGTCTGTCTGTCTGTCTGTCTGTCTGTCTGTCTGTCTAAGAAACGTGTTTCTGTCTACTTCCCGAGTACAGCTTTGCATAATTAATTATCTAAAAGCAATCCGGGAAGATGGACGCTGAACATTAATGTTTTCTTTAGTTTCCCCCAGTATATTGTATTGTCGAATCATACTACCATGGCCTTTTTCTTTTGCATACTAAACCATTTCATTCCGACCTTTGTTTATATCTACAGGGAAGGCACGCCACCATCCAGAAGGTTTGATTCCATTCATGGTTTCAACAAAGTCTCCTAATATTACTTACAAAGATCGATAATATACCACCATCATTATTCCGTAGAAGCTGAAGTAAAATCTGCTCAACGGGAAATTCGGGCGTCCTTGTAGACTTCCACGCACTTCTACACGGAAGAGCCGCTTAAGAACACAGGAGAAGAACAACCGCTTGTGCGCCAGTTCATCATCAAGTACACTGATGATATCAAAACAATGCGGGCGTGCCCACCTGCTTTCTTTTTCGCCTCTTCCTCTGTGGCTGACAAGAAGCATGCTTATCAGTTTGCTTGTAAACATAACATAGTTACAACGCTGCGTACGAATTCATGTATTCTCTTTTTCGCAAGTGGCCACTAGAGGGAACTGGCATGGTGCGTATCGAAATAAAGCAAAACTCATCCAGCTCTCAGCGGTTCCAGTAGCGCGCGTCTTTGAATTCGGCGGTGTTATGAGACAGCTTTCTTCCAAGTCGGCGTCGTTGTTCGTTCCAAGGTCCTTTATGTTAGCGCAGCCGCGGCGCGGCGAAGCCATTGTATACTCTTTCTCGCAATAACTGTGCAGTACAGCTCCAGCTCGAGCTGTTCAAGAGCTGTTTCTACAAGGCTTCTCGTGCGTATATAAAAGACACTTTGTAATTACTTCACTGACGTCATCACTGTAGTATCGCGGCCTACTGCGATTGGTCTGCTAGTTCGTCAGGGGGCCACAAGGTATTGTTACGTGCCAGCAAGATTGCGACTTTGCTGCCTCCACTGCAGGCACTGCAAACACTTAAATTTGCAACACATGCCCTACACGGAAAGGTAATGGATAACTCGCCAAGGAAGACATTCTGCTCAAAAACAAAAGATCGACAAGTGTGTGGACAGCTATTTGTAAAAGCTTTGCAGCCCACAACTGTTCGTATGTTAAGTTCATCAAGTTACTGGCTATCACGGTCAGTCACGTGAGAGAACTTGGCGACGACGAAAGCGCAGCCCTACGGTGGGCCACAACGACAAGTGAACAGAACTGCGAATTATGCTATTGTTCAGGCCGACTCCAATTTCCACAGCAATGCACAGTTTTCGGTGGTACGCATTACAAAAGGAAACGCCGATCCGGTCGTGAGCATGGCACGCGGGATAGAAAACAAACCGGGCAGGCTATTCATCGAGTAAGGATGGAGGCGTTGGTGTTGTTGCTTACAAAAAAAGGCCAGAGTGCACGAAGAAGAACCCTTGGTGTTTATGCTCGTTGTTGTAAACATGTGACCCAGATGATTGTGCCGTCGTGCTTAGCAGCCTGCGCGCAACCAGGAAAATACGTGCCGCAGAAAGTGTATTCTTCAGGCGGGCTCATTTGGTATAATAAATACAGTTTTTCTTGAGCTTACACTTTTGAGCCCTCTTTCGGTGAGGCTGATTTACCTTGAAAAACCACGCTCTCGTGCACTTTATTTCATCTGCTGAAGTATTGCGTCCGCTAAAGCCTTTTGGTGCTGCAATCATTATGTCACAAGAAAATGCAGTTGCTTGCTCATCTGTAGAGGTCAGTTATGTACCGTTGATACATTGGGCAAATGCTTCGGACGAGATTCTTTGGTATGCTGACAGGTCAGTGGCGCAGACAAATGTTAGCATTGATCACTGGAAGGAATGAAAGAAGGAAGAACAGTTGATTGCACAAAGGGGCATTGTCGCAATTCTTTTATAGTAGTCAGTGGTACTGGTTCTCGTTATACGTATAGGTATCTGTGAGGAAATATTGCAGGTGAACGTTGTGGAACATATTTTAATGCAAGTTGAACAGGCGTAGTGGCAGCTGACTTCTCACTGCAGTGCCGTGTCAAACTGACTTCAACATGACGCGTTCGGCGGCGTCTCGGTTCTCTGTGAAATTCTGTGAGGACCCATGGTGTCGCTGATCGAGAAAATCAGGAACGTTTCTACTGTGTTGCACTTACACTGTCAGCTTGAACAGGCGCCATACTTTAATACAACCGCCAGCGTGGTATTCACTGCCAGTTTCTTTGTTTCGTCCGTGGTGCTAATGAACATCTGATGCCACAGGCTGCAATTTTCATGCGCATTGATGCAGCAATTGCGGCTCCCACCCAAAAATGCCATTCCCACTCCTCCCCCACCCCCCCAATTTTTCGCAATCCTGTGCGGACGGGCGTGTACCTGTCTTGGCTGCTTAATGTATAGTCAACCACAACATTTTACGGAGGACGAGATCTGAGAAAAAGCTGAATATCTGCGCAGCCTCGCAACGCAGCCTCGCAACGCAGTTTAGTATTCGCATTTACAGCCTCTACTCGTATATGTGAAGAACATTGTGGTGTTGGGTTTTACTGACAACTTTTACAGGCTGTTCGGAAATTGAACGTTTTCTGAGATCCCGCGGTCCGTAAACTTTTGTGATTGACTGTACACTCTCTTCTTTGTCCCGTGCCGAGGACAGTCGTCCAAGAGTCGCATTGAACACTGCCATACAAGTGGTGGCTCTCAATGAGGCTTTCAGGCCTTAGACGCGGCGGAACGACAGAAAGAGCGAAAAAGAAAGATGAAGTGCAGCCTTTGGGAGATAGCTTGTAGCCAATCGCAAAGGCCAAGAGAGGGCGCTTTTCGCCCCTTGCTCTTCGTTAACTCGACATCATTCTTCACCCGTTTGCCCCCTCTCTTTTTCTTGTTTTCCTTCGGTTTCTTCGACATCTCAACAACACCTCAAAGCGACCGTTCTTCTTTGCAAGAACACGCCTCCGCCCCCCTCTCTCTCTTTTCGACTTATCTTTCGCGCACTTCCATCCAAGCACCCTTCGGACGTCCCATTACACGACGTCACGCTCAAATGACCCGCTTTTTACAAGATGGCGTGCAGTGCTTTCGCGAAACTCGGAGCTGCCTGAGGGAAGCCTCGTGCGTGCTTTGCCTTGGCTTTCCCGCCTTTGTCGTCGTATAGCGCAAGGCCTGCCGTTTCTTTCGATGAAAGTGCCCGCGCGTTTCAGAGCACGCGCACAAACACACGCCACCTTTTCGCGAGCGCGTTCC
This sequence comes from Dermacentor albipictus, assembly GCF_038994185.2. Classification (NCBI taxonomy): domain Eukaryota; kingdom Metazoa; phylum Arthropoda; class Arachnida; order Ixodida; family Ixodidae; genus Dermacentor; species Dermacentor albipictus. Next base: position 13,493,834 of record NC_091829.1, read on the forward strand.
TTGCACTCTGCACGCTTTTTTTTATAGTTCGTTTACCAGTTAGCCTCGTGGCTGTCGAGGTTTCGGCGTCCTTTCGGCGTCCCCGCTACAAGGGACCACAGTTTTCCCGGGCAACCCGTGTTTATGTCATCAATCTCGGTCAGTTCCGTACAGCGCGCTGGAGAGTGTCGTTCGCCAAGGCACGCCACTGCGATTGGCTCGAGCCAAAAAAGAACGGAAGAATGAATTGACTTGTTTGCGCCAAGAAGAGGCTCTTTTCGTGTCCTGTGTAGTTTCTTAGCTGCTGTATTCGCAGGGGCATAACTGATTGCAAGAAAAACCAAGCAACAGAAAAGCCAAGGAGCCGGTTGATTTGTGTCGGGGCCATTAGAGGCTATAATTCAAAGCATGCTTGAGCAAACGAAAGGCCCAAATTATGAGCGTACTGGTTTGGTCGAGAGCAGTGTCGGTTACTGCGGTCAGCCGCGTCGGCGTTTTCTGGTTGTTTATAGCCGTCACCGTACGAAATCATACGAAGAGCGGACTTTACACTCCTGCGTGTTTGATGTCACATCTTTTTTTGAGCTGTGTTCCGCGCATTCATGTGAACTGAGCTTACGTTTGAGTTCGTTTTACGTGACTTCTGTTGTGAGCTGCTTTTAGTGTATTTATGCTCCCTGACAGCAAGCCTGACTCTTTAGTCCTTGCTACCTTTCATTTGTTCACAGCCGGCTTGCTTCTTTTTTTCGAGTACACGTATATCTATGTAAAACCGTGCGCCCATCGCCGCCTAAAGGCGCCAACACAATTAAACGCAACAGTGGAGAAGACTGCTGTAACGAAGAATCCGTCAGATGCATGGTACGCCGCTTCTTCAGCTATTGGTCTTAAAATGCTCAAATCTAACTTTCTCCGCACGCAGTTTGTGTTTAGCAGCGTGATTACTGATATGCTCGTCATATGCCATGTCCACCCTTGTACGATATTATCAATCACGAAGGACTTTCCACATATTGCTTACTGACCGCATGGGCCGCACATCGTGCATATTAGGCCTATAAATTTGCTCCTATATTTGCAAACATTAACACTTATAAAATTCAAGTCAGTAAAGCTCGACCTCTTGCAATCATACGTGTACTTGAAGACGCATACAAGAAGATTAATGTGAACATTATCACTAAAAACTCACGAAGATGCTATCTTGTTTGCTAGAGAAGATCTGCTCCATCTAATGTCTGCTCCTCTTAATGTGTTCTATCATAATCAAAATGGCGTTTTACTGCTTTAGTCTAATATGCGTATAGGAGACACCCTGTAATGTCTTTGTTATGTTTTTCTTTGCGGTGACGTCACGCCGTGGAGTGATGTTTACAAGGTGCACTGGATCGAGTGCTCGACTACCTACAGAGTAACACGTGCGGGCGTCTTGAAAGGCGTGCGGGCTGCCGGCATACAGCCTTCAGCATGTCGTCGGCTTCACGCCACTAACGTGTTTACAATCGTTATGTTTAGCACAGCAAACTAAAAAAGTGGGCAAATAATAAAAAAAGAAAGGCAAAAAGTAGAAAAGTGTAAATTTTCAGCAACTCTTTTATTATTATTTTTTGAGTGCCCGCCGTGTGGTCTAGCTACAACGCGCGGGTGAGTTATTTATTTTAGGTGAAATTGAAAATGTTGGCAACTTCTGTGTCGCCAACTTTTCCACAAGCAAGAAATTGTTCAGTGACCAAAAGGTGATAAAATCAGGTGACATAAAAAGCGTTGCTGCTATAAAGGACATTTAGTAAAAGTGCATGCTTCAACAGTCAATATTGAAAAAAAAAAGAAAACGGTACATTAAGCATTTTCTGCAAATAAACAGAAGTCAACCAATCATGTCAATCAAATATTACAAAAAATAAACAAACAAGCACAAGGACATACCAAGTATTCCACGTGTACAATATCGTTTCCACTAAAAAAAGGATATCGAAGCTTATCCGCTTTCTACTAAAATGTGTGTTAAAGGCAGAGTTCTCGAGCCGTCTTCATGCTTACAAGCCGGCAAAGCAAGCTTTTACTGCTCGCACAGAGAAATCATTACAAGCTCTACATACTGCATGTACTCTGTGAAAATCCTCCCATGGGAGCTTAAGAAACATTGAAAGCAGGAATGATGAACCACGAGGACATCTTTAATGGCACACGTGGCTCGAAAAGTCGATGCGGCAAGAAGTAAATGCACACTACCAAGAGAGACAGTACATGAGCACTATTTCCATTCCTCGCCGTGTTATTTTTTTCTTTCAAGCTACCGTTATTCATTTCATTTATCAAGTACTGCCGGCCGGCATTTCAGGCTTTAGGCAGGAATGGGCATTGAATAAAACATTGTGGCGGTAATGTAACTTCAAGAGAATCATGTTTAAGCAGGCCAACTATCAGATATTTTACGAGCATTCCTTGTGCAGTTGTTTAAGGCGAATTTATGTCCCTACATCGCTTACAGCTAGATGCTTAGTAAATGGCACAACGGGTCCTCTCTGCTCGTGCACGTGGATCTCCGAGAAACAAGAATGGAACTCTCCGCAAATATACCGCAATGCGCACTTTCGTTCACTGTGAAATACTGCGTTTACCGACAAAATATGAACAAACGCGTTTCTGCAGCAAGACTGGTCTTCATCAAAAACGACACCACTCATCCTCGGCGGGGTTTTAATGAGCTCCATCTCGGAGAGGAACGGGCCTTGGTGGGTACGTGGGGCATGGCCGGCAAGACCCATGTGCACCTTCAGGTACGAACCCTTTTGATGCGCTGTGGCAGCAATGTGTTCTTGACGCCAGAAAACTTCCGGTAGCACGTTTTTCCCACCCAACTTCGCCAATGAAAAAAAAGCATATTTTGCACGGTAGTTTGACTAAGCGTACACGCTTTTGGAGGAGTCCAAAAGTGAACGTGTCCTATGCGTGGAACGTATGTATGTAGCTTTCTGGTGAATTTGGAATTAATATTAATTTATTAGGCTATGTTCACTCGCTTAGCCACACTGATGCCAGCTGAAGAGTCCGTATATTGGCAGGCCATTAGAGCTCAATTCTATTCTATACTCTAGATTTATCAAGTGATCCAAAAAGTTCGGCAGCATGTTACACGGCTGTAAAACGTGAAGGAGAAAGCCTGCTGGCACACGTGGTAATGAATTAATTTATACAATCGGAAGGGTCAGACTTCTCGTAACACATAACAAGCCGCAGTGTAATGCAAACGCATGGCGCTGTAGGTCGACCTCCTCAAAGACACATGCGAGCACCCAATGCACTACCTAAAGGTTAATTCGTTCTTTAACTCCTTCTTTCGTTTTTTCTGTCTTTCATTCCGTCTCTTTTTCTTTTCTGCTCTTCCGGTCGTTCTTTCTTTCGTTCCTTCATTCATATTAAGCCATTGCATTTTTGCTTGCTTGCGAGGGTATCAGCCATTCTTGATGATGATATTTTGGCTTCACTAGACTAGACGCCGCTTTTTTCGGGTATTAGTCGTTGCAACAATACACTTAAGGCAGTCCCCTTAAAAGGGCAAAATTAAGTCTTTAGGGGCCAGTGTGTAATAAACGACGGCAGGGGTCTAGTATATTACACGTGTACACCAATGAGCATGTGGTGCCTACTAATCTGTGATATGGCTGTCTTTAAGACACATTTTGCTCAGCAACGTCATGTCTCTATGAAACTATGGCATCCTGTTCCGCAAGAGAAACGAAAATGCTTTCTCTTAACACAGCCACAAAGACCATCGCTGCACGGAAGTAGCTTAGAACCACGCACGATCGCTGCATCTCTCACCCGTCCACTTGGCTGGCCACAGTGCCTTGTGTACGCAAAACCGAGCTCGTTGTGGCCAACGCGGGATGATTAATCGTGCCGGCATGGGAACGGCTCGGCGTCGTCGGTGGACACGAGGTCGTAATTTAAGACGGCCTGCGGAGCTCCTTTTCCTCCTCCTCCTCCTCCTTCTGGACCATGCTTTGCTTGTTCCAAGGACAGCGTGTTTGCGCCTCTGTACTTATTACCTCCGATGGAATGGCCACCGTATTCTCGATATTTGCAGAAGCAGGGACGATGTGAGCACGATGCTCCATCGTTTGCTGGAGCACTGAATATCGGAATGTGACTGTGGTGACAAAAACGTGTAACTTTACAGTGACAAAACTGAACACGCCAACGTGCTCAATAGAACGTGGTCTAGAATTCGAGCCCTGGCTAACATCCAAATGAATGTCCAAATCTAACTTTACATCGTTGTCCGCCAATCCCTTTCCTCGATAAAAGTAATGGTTCCTTTCGTGCATAGTATCTTTTTTTACTGAAGCAACGAGAGTAATCTTTCCATTTTAAAGTAAATTGCTATGGATTCATGCCGGATTGAGTTCTACGTCGATACACGCGCGCTTTTTTTCTAAACCAGTGGGCATGCAATGAAGTCGCCGTTCGCACAGACCAAAAAAAAAAAGACTTTATTGTGCCCAGTATCACGCACGCACAAGCCCCAGAGTTTTTCCATGCCATTTAGAAGACTGTAACATTGCTTCCTAACGACGGCTACGCGCAGCCCTTTCCAAAATCACCGACTATACACGTGGCTTAAGTGAGCTAACCAATGACAATTTCTGGTAACCTGAAGGGCTGGTCGATGCACGCGGTTTTCGGAAAGAAACACGTAGCACATATATATCCAAGCTGAATCGCAAACATAAAAAGAAATACATTAGGAGGCGTGTAGCGCCAGAATAAGGAGCCAGACTGTTCACAAAAGGCAATGCAGGAATGACCCCCCCTTCCCGTTTTTATATTACTGTCTTACAAGGCATGCACCATTGGCAGCAAGGGCAGCATTTCAATCCACTCGCACTTCATAGCAGCGTGAGCTGCCTACAGGCAGCCCTCTATATCACTCCGATCTATGCTGTTGGAGATCAACCGTTCGGTTATATGCATGTAAATTGACTTATATTGTGTTGATATATCTTATTATGCATTCGTATATCGTGTAATATATTTTGTTGCGCTATGTTTGTGTTGATTACATTGTATAGACATTATACTGAGTATAGAAATAAACTGTGGGGTTTAACGTGCCCGAAATGTACAATAGGCTATGAGAAATGCCGGAGTTTGAGGTTCCGAAATCATCTGGGATTCTTCGTGCGCCCGAAGCATGGTACACGAGCATCCTCGCAGCCCGTGCCAGTCTGAATGCGGCCACCGTGGCTGAGAATCGAGCCCGCCACTTCATCATGCTCGACAGCGCGACGTCATATCCATCTACACCTTCGGGACACGGGTATTGTTTAGTTTACGGAAGCCCACATGCATGAAAAGAAGACGCGTTCAGATGGGCACAATACTAGCCCCACGATGAGCATGTGTTTCAAGTGTTCTTTTTTCTTACGTTACTATTGCCCTTCTTTTTGCCACCAGGCACTGCCACATGCATAGCGTCAAATGGCGGCAAGCCCAGTGTGGCTGCGAGCGCTCTAAGCTGGGGAATATATTTGAATAACTTGATTTGAGATTTTTAGTTTCTGTGTGTCGAGTGAGCATGTCTTACCTTCGCTTTTTTGTCTTCATTGTGGGTCTCAAAAGGTCATTTTACATTCGCTCTACTTTAAATAAAGAACGGAGCAGCCAGGCCTTTCTCTTTGGCCTGTTATATATATCTCAGGCCTGTTGAATTAAAACATCAGGGTGATCCCCAGCCTGCTTTGTCGGGATCCTTATGCGTACTTGTATTTAAAGTGTCAAGTACTGTCACCTATTAAGTGACCTATGTCAGACATCTCACGCTCTCCGAAGATTTTGCAACCCATTGTAGCGTTGCATGCACGGGCATTGTCCCTACGTACACTGGCTACTAGCCAGAGCGTTAAACATCATTGTGCTTACGTTTTCTTTTGCGGATCGGAATGTTGCAAGCCCCGAGGCATGGCGAATCTGACAACTACTCGCTCTTTCGATCTTAAGATCTGCTCGGTTGGTACCAGGTAACGCTGGAGCTGAATTTGTTATAAGAACATCGGACTTCTTTGGTTCAATAGACTTGTACGATAGGCTGCCACTGTCCTACGGGTCTGACTCCTCGTGCGCACATCCTTCTATTTATTTATTTATTTATTTATTTATTTATTTATTTATTTATTTATTTATTTATTTATTTATTCGTACAAGTACCTGAAGCGCCACACGGGGACATTACTGCATTGGAGAGAGAAGTGCAAAACGTAAGCAAAACTTGAGCTGATTCAAATTAAAAAAAAAGCAGACAGCAAGGCACAAACGCAACATAAAACAGAAAGAAAAAACAGAAAAAGCGAGAAGAAACAGCATAGCAACAGGCTGACAGGCGCATTCACATCATAAAAAATGAGAGAATGGTTTGTAGCCCGAGGCGAAGTGATATGCGCTAACGACACGTTCGACGACAAAAAAAATGGCTGAAACTCAGACCACGTTTTAGCTTGAACAATACTCTTAGGGAGCTTAATCCAGTGTGATGAAGTAAGCGGGAAAAATGATTTGCGGAAAGACATCAGTGCGACAGCGTTTTTCAAGGAGATTAACCTCATGGTTACACTGCAAATAAATGAAATGGGGTGGAAAATGTACAAGTTATTTATTCCTACGAAGCCGGAGTAAATTCGGAAAGAAAAAAAATTTGCTAATTTGGTTGCTAAGGGGCGTTGTACTAGTGTTTACCAGGCACTCTGGCAAACTTGGTTTGTTTATTCTTTTTTTATTTCATACCACTTAACTCACCTTCCCTTAAAAGTTAAATAATCTAAACCACCCATGTGTAACGTCCATGAGTAAATATGGGCTCTTTCCCAGTGCAAACACTTTAAAACAACTTGGGAAATACGTAGACCGTTGCGAGACACCAATGTAATTTAGCTCGTCGTTGATCAAAGGGAGAACACTGCAGTGATAGCTCGCGGTTACACTTGACAAGAACACTGAAACATCGCTGCGTAGCGCGTTTTCCAGAGCATCTTGACAATGTGTTATTTTTTTTAACGATGAACGCAATCAAATTCCTGGTTCCAGGTTCCAAGTGTTGTGGTATCTTCACCACACCTTAGATAAGCACTCGATAAATAGTCAACCAGCATTTTGTTTATTATAGGGTGACAACCCTCATTTATGGCACGTAACAGTGCGTTTAGATCATAATATGGTCGCACTATTTTGGCACAAGCTTATTTTGGCGTTTGCACCTAATAGAATCAACGTCATCATCTCTTTAGAAATTCTTCCTTTCCCAGCGCTCTCAGGTTTCTGCGAGAAATCTCAAATGAATAACTTGCGCACGACTATTGGACTTCTTTTGAACGTGACAGCTAGTAATAGTGTTTCGATAAGTAGCATGTTCTCACACGGTGCTCGCTTTCCGCAATTTCTGCTGTAAGCCGAGGTCTTGGTATGAGATGCAGTGACCTCGTAGCTAACGTGACTCTAATAAACTTCAACTCTATCTAGCTAGTCTTGCGGATCCCTCCACTCAAAGCTGGTATAGAATTCCGCACTGGCCTGCACTCGACGTGGAGGAAACAAGGTATTGGGGCTAAAATCTTGAACCTAAAGTATCAAATTCACAGAAATTCGTTTTCGCAGGCGGAATGATGTTATTGAACTTGAAGCACGCATCCATTTCAAGTCAGCATCCCTGAACGCGCAAGAATCGAATATCCAAATGCTTCACACAGACGCTCTGCTTCAGAAGCCTTTGAAGCGAATACAAATGCCCAGACGAATTTTGTAAGCTTTATCTATCACTCTATTCCTATTTATTAAATTCTTTCTCAGTTTCAAGAGACAAGTCTCACGAGCTCCTCCAACGAACGCTCTAAAAAAAAAAAAGAAGTTGTTGCATTGTACGCCGCTCTAAAGGGTACCACTACTTTTTGAGTAAAGATTTTGGAAAAGACGTTCGTAAACACGATGACAATTTCGCGTTAGCTATAACCACTTATATGCCATTTGTTCACTTCCGATGATATAACACATGCAGTTTATGCAACGGCGATACCTGGTTTTGGTGCAGAACTGTGGATTTGTAACTTTCGAGCTTCATTTGCGTTTCTCTTTTACTCACTAAAGAGGACACCCTTCTTCTGTTACTAGTTTACTAGATTAGGACTTGGATGAAAAATTAAAGTGACATTATAGCTCAACATGAATGTGACATAATAAATGCGGCTGCAACGACAGTAATAGCGAAAACACCAAGTGAAGATATCCCAAGTATAAGCCATATCGTTTTAACTGGTATAAACTATTCGCCAGCCCGTATCTAATCACAGATGCTCAAATGACGGAACGGAGGGCCACATTAAAATAGCGTAGGCGAATGTAATTTGTGCTATGCCGCAACTGGTAATTCTTTGAAAAGAACGAGCTGTGGAGCATGTGGCTGCAATAGCCGCTGATTAACCTTTTCTTTGTTTTTCATTCAGAAACAAACTAGGTGCCTGCAGTGGCTTCGCTACGTCATGCTAGTAGGGCAAAGCACTAAAAGAAATCCTTCATTCTCGAAGCATAAGTCCTGCCGTTTACACCAAACCGTTGGAAAAAAAGAAACAGCGGCGTATAACCATTGCTACCAGGTTCGAAATTTAGGCTTCCACAAAGCGCAGCTATATTGACGTTCTAAAAAATTTGCCAATTGAGACTGCCCATAGCCCACGTAGAGTATCCTATGCTGCGTGCTTGAACTATCTGCCCTCTTGCCTTCTTTTCCATCTGCGCCAAACCCGTTTCCGTAGTCAGTCATCTGCCAGGTGTTTTAGCCACCTTGTTTTTCCTTGTTTATTATATTTTTCTCTCCCACACCGAAGCATCGTAACGGCGGGTTCTAGTGACTGTGGAGCCATCACTCCAAAAGAAATGCCTATATTTTGCATATTTCACATATAATACCGCTATATGAATTGAGCATATAAGTATTATAGGAGAGATCCCGTATTTCCTATATATCATATCACATTATTGCATAGAGAACTCGTGCGGCATATTAGTTATATATATAATAGGTCTAGAGAGGATCATAACTCAGTGCAGTCACTTTTTTGATAATGAAGTTGCTTAAGCAACTTGCAGCTGCATAGATCAATGAACAGCCTATAAGGCTGGGACGCCACCGCCATCTAGTGGCGGGTTAAAAAAGAACAGATTGTGTAGTTCGGTTCTGGGATCCGAGGTCGAGCAACAGGGAAAATTTTCACGTTAATGAGACTCCGAAGAAACTTGGCGCCACTGCGAAAGAAGAAGTCTTTCTTGTGGGGCGTTCCTCGTGGAAGCTACACACGCTGCAGTAATTTACTCGGCCAGTTTCTCATTTCTATCAAAGAAGGCGCAAGGAAAGAAGCTTTTTAGGTTGTTTCTGTTACGCCTCCCGTCTAATCAAATGTGTTGGCTCTACGCGATAGCAATTCGAATATCAAGGCCCTTTGTCATCCCTCCTGCTAGTCTTCACGATTCTTTTCACTGTACCATTGATCATTTAAATTTAAACTGAAGTTCCCTCAACATACACGACGCCACTATGGTTGAAATGATCCGTCTTAGTTTACCTCATGCCGAAGAGGTGCAGAGAGCAGTCACCTCATTTTCCTACGGAATAAAATTAGAATACATAACATCAGAGCAGGGCATGCATCGAGGCAGTACTGTTATAAATGAGAACAAAAATGACTAATACGCTGGCTTCATCTCGCGGTAAAGGAACGAAACAAAGTTTAGAACTTTGCATCTTGTGCAAAAAATATAGCCTGCGTGGCCTCTCCACCAGATCTGAAACGAGACGAGAAAGAGACTGACGACTTTCCCAATTTTTACGCAACGCAGCTCACCTTACAAGCGGCAAGCCGCCACTCTGGCAAGGACGGCTCTAACCGGTGTTGCTTTCACTTCTGTTATCAGATGCTCGTGTTTACATTAACTACTAGAGCATCGTTCTTCTATACTAATTGTGTGCATTAACGTATAGCGGACATGCATAAAGCAGACAACCTTGTGCTGCAGCCAGTCGACGCTGATTTTCGGTCGCCATTGTGAGGGATATAGATTCGAACCGGCTTTACAGTAGCCGGTCGTCTGCTACAGCATTCTTGTGGTTTTGTGCTGTTTCTCCACTGGTCCCATACTGAAATTCGAAGCGCCGGCGCACAGGTGCGTGCCGCTGTGCAAGCCGAGTTTTCAGTTCCGGCCGTGAGGTACACAGGTGCGCAATGTTCTCAATGAAGCGACTTCCGCTTGAACTCGGCCACGCGTTGCCATGCCAACGGTTACCCGCATTCCATGCTGATTTTTAGCATATTTTAACTCCAACAACTCTAGTCAATCAGTCAGACAGCTCATGTACAAGAATGCGTACCATATGCGCAAGACTATTTATCCGTTCTTCGCAATCATGAGATACATTACTGACGTAATGAGGCACGTAACTCGCCTTAGTATGTGTAGGAGACCGCAGCTATACATGTCTTAAGCCAACGATGAGATGCCAGGCAACAGCGACTGCGACATACTGACAGGATCGTATGCGGTCCAGTTTTCTAGCGTTCGTGAGACCACACTTCATCCATACCATGACCATGACCGCGCTGAATCGCTACACCAATACACGACATATCGCAGTATGCGGTGGTTCTTCGTTCGCTTCCCTCTTTTTTTCGTGTACTTTGCTCTCATGAAATTCCGGTTGGCGTTAAACTAGAAAAAAAAATTGTAGCACAGGCAGTCAACGCTGGATCCCCGCCGCCGCTTTGGTCAATGTTGTTATCGTGGTGCAAGTGGAGAGCATCCTCTGATATTCCACTTTTTCGTTGAAGGGAATGAAGCGTGCGTTCATGGGGCCACATTGTGTGATGAACACGCTATTTGACTGCCCCAATGCAAGATCAAACCTAACCCTTTATTCACAAGTGTTGCCTACAGGCAGCATACCCAAAGAAAAATTTTTTTTTCTTGCCGAGTTTCAGTGCTGAGTACGAATTAAGTTTCTGGCTGAATATATTCGGCCAACACTGAATGAAAGAATGAATGAATGAAATGAAATTACACACAGAAAGCGTAATTTGTTTGTTCAGAGCAGGCACACTGAACGAGGAAAAAGTTTTGCAAGCGACTTACTGTCTTGTGAAACTTTAGGACGTTCTTGAGGGCTAATCGGTTCGTACTTGAAGGAAAGTTAAAACTGCACGAAAAAAACGAGGACGAGCGGAAAGAATACACAACTGCGCTCGTGGTGTGCTGTGCGTTCTTTCCGCCTGTCCTTGTTTTTTTTCACGCAGTTTTAACCTTCTTTCATGTCTTGTGAAAACAAGGCCAGAAGAAACGGGCCGATGCCACATATTAAGCTGCAGTGGTGTCACACATGTGATGTCAAGCAAATTAAATGTGCACATGTGGTTCACACAGGATGAGAGTTTGCTATACAAATTGAAAATGAAGCTTAGGTGACTTGGGGTGAAGCCCACTTCCAGTTTCCTGCGTGGGATTTTTCTACTATTGCTGAAAAAGTTTCCGCGCAATACTTTTTTTGTTATTTATGCTTATTCTTTATGTGTTTTGCATATTTGGATAGAAAATAAACACTTTTGTAGGTATTTGCATGTCTCGTCCTTAAAAGGTTAATGCGAGTTGTAACCTAGCACGCGCGGTCCACAAAATATCTGCACTCGTCGCGCGGTCACCACTTGTATGTCTATCCTTCACGAGTCTGACGGGAGCCCAATGTGTGCACTGGGTTGTCGGCGTTGTGCAAAAGGTCTACAAGAGTAAGCGTGTAAAACACAAAGGGTTCATGACAGCCGGCGCCGTGTTAGCGTGACATCATTTCCTTTTGTTTCAAGTCAATAAAATAGGCGTGCTTTAGTTCCAGAAGGAGTTGAGGTCTGCCTAGTTAAACGCAGCGTGGAGGTTAAATTTTTGCAGCACGACCCGCTTTCGTGTTCAGAAGACAACATATTAGTATCCTAGGCATTAAAATGTTTTTATGGATGACACGCCTGTGAGACCAAATTGTTTACTTTAGTGGACATGGACCCACTCAAGATATCCGCAGGAGGTAGATGTCTCAATTCTGTTAGACATGTTGGATCACTTGAAGGGGCGGACACTACTAGTGAGACAGATAGCAATGTCATGATAGCTAATTAAGTGTTAGCGTATCATAGTGCTTGAGGCACAGCGTTCTTTATATTGGTCCTAACAAAATATACAAACCTTCGGTAAAAACTGTAGCACTGTAAATAATCACAGTGGATATGATATCCCAAGTGCGAAAATCAAGCCCTGCAGTAATGAAATAATGTACATCTGGCAGATATCCGGTGCTTACCACCTAGCTACGAGAAATAAGCCCAAAACAGTCCGAGGCGATGTGCCTTGATATCCAGTTCGCACTTATTAGACAACATAAATTGGAGCGCCGAGAAATGTTAGCAGGAACAACAATGCATTTCGCCAGAGATTTCGAGGACTTCTTTCTTGAAGCTGAACCTATACATAAATGCACAGTAGTTCTGCTACATCGATTTCACTTCACTACTGCTTGACTTGCTTTTCGCAATCGGGACATATGCTCTAAAGTGAATAACTAAAAGGTTAATTGCTGAGCATTTAACTGCTAAGGTACCATTACTCTGAAATCTTTCTTCGCAATTATGGCTAGCCTTTTCAAGTGGTCCATGTTTTGTCACAGAATCGCGATATCTGTAAAGTGAGAAATTGGTATGTGCAGGCGCGTACTTCGCGAGTGGCGTTTTACATAAATAACCTCAACTAAAGATGAAGAATCCCCTTTCCTAGCCATAGTAGGCGAAGCAACAAACTGCAAATGCGGCCGAATGTCTTTCGCGGCGCTAGTACCGCCTAGCTGGGACCACGAGAAGCACCCAGCAGCCAGGTTTGACGGAAGAAACGCCAGAGGACGCCACCATGTCAAGCCTCTCCCTCTGAAAAAATGGTTTCATCCTTCGAGTAATCATTGAGTAAACAGTGAGGAGAATCAACTTCGAACTTCGAGTATACTTCAAACTTCAAACACGGATTTCGGTTCACGTATGCATTAAAACGACTCTTGGACACACGCTGGCTGGATTAGTACATTTCGGATGATTGGGCTAGAGTAACTGATGTGGCATATCTGTTTTGGGCATGTACACAGAAGGCAAGCTTGTATTTCTGTATTTCAAATGTTTTGCGTGGTAGAACGGACCACGTGATTTGTGCACTGTTTCGAGTCTGTAGACAGAGCCTTTGCTGTCACTCTCCTGCTGTTTTCGAGCCAATGTTGACATATAATGTTTTGCGCGTGTAGCTGAACCAAATCAAGAAATTTCCAATATTTTCGTAAATTTTCTCTAAGGTTGCTAATACTGTCGCTACAACTATTGAGTAAACTTTAAATAGCGTAGGTGCTCCCGAACATATCATAGGTTAACGTTGAGCATACATTAGCGAAGCGCTTCATGTTATTCCTAGTATCCATGCAGGTGATGTATAAACAGGAAATTTACTGTCAGTGCGTATCGGGATTTTTATTTGTTGACTTATCAACATAGCAACAGAGGATGCCCGGTGAAATTTCTTATTTACCTTCATCTTCTATAGTTAAAAATTTAGGACGATTTAAAAAAACATGGGTAACTGGATTTTTTTTTCTTGCAGTAAAATTAAGGCAATTAGACCCCATTGTCCCTGCCGATTTTGTATAGTAGGATAAAAATTTAAAAAAAAACAGTAGTTGGCCACCAAGGCACGCAGACCACCCGACATTGTTACGCCGCCAGCCAATTACAGAAGCAGACAAAATCGTCGCCATGCGTCAGTTTCGAAATGGCGTCGTACATGATACTTTCGGAAGGTCTGCTGTTCTTGAAGAGTCTTTTCATCGGCGGAAGCGATGAGGTGTGCAATAGACAAGGACAAAGTACATGGAGTCTGAGCATTTCAGTCCTCAAAAGTCCGCGGTACAGTTCAGTTCACTGCTGACCCCGTTTTACTCATCAATATTTCACTGCCAACTGAAGTGAAACTTGGATATATATAGTTGCAGCGAAGCAAGCGTTTCATTTCAGTTGAATAAGGAATTAGGTTTTCACCGTTTCACCATAACACACTAGCGAAAACGTACAAAATTACGCGCTTATAATTTAATTTTTGTGGTTACCGCCTTATTTAGCTACCAGAGAAAGTTTGAAGTACGAACTATTTGCCTCGCGGAGGAACAATGGTTAGCGGTTATGAGGGCGAGGGCGGAGCTTCATTGCAGACTTGAGTTTTATCCGACTATAGTCTTCCACATTCATGAAATAACAAGAAAAAATTCATCGACACGCGCTTCGTCGTAGCATCTTATTAGGGAAACGACATTCGCGTCCTCTTATGTGGGTCAAATACAACGCTTCTACCCCTTAATCCACTTGAAGGCTTCGCGACAACTTGTATATTGTCACAAAGCCGTGGGAAATAGAAGCGCTGAGTTCGAATTCACGTGAGCGAACCCAGCTGCTCCGATATGTGCGCCATCCTATGCAGTCCATCTGTATTATTATGCAGCTGCCGAGTTCCAACTCTCACCATACACATTACCGTAATTAGTTTTGGTGAATTGAGCCGGCTGCGAGCGTTAACCAATGGAACGTTGTTAGTGAATCTGCGTAGATCATGCAGTGCTAGGTCCCATTCAAATCGGTGCCGTGAAGAAATAAAACACGCATTTCGTAAGCACAATGCGACGCCTGTCAGCGACACCATGCTGTGAATTACAAGCAAACTGTGACCATCACCGATATGAAGACAACTACTGATTCATCATGCATGCTCAAAGAGCCCACGCACCATACAGTCGACCTTTAATGCTTTCTTGCACTTTGTGAATAATAAAGTGCATCCTATAGAAAGGACAGCTCAAAGCAAGTTCATAACCTCGGAGGCGACCAAATACCGCCATTTGTTCTGTCATGTCGCTAAAAAATGTCCTAGGTCACTAAAAGAAAAAAAGAACACTTTCTCTTAACATAGAAGAAGGTCATTAAATCTACCCATAAATTCGCTGAATTGGCAACATTGTTTCGCACACGTGGCTACGAAAATCGCAACATCGCAACGCTCATTGCACAACGGCGGGTCCATTATAACTGTAAATTTTTTATTCACAAATTTTCTTCAAATACAGAAAGAATATACACTTTCCTTGTTTGCTTTTCTTCGATAAGAGACTGTTAAAATAGATTTTGGGGCATTACCTGCCGAAATCTCGATCTCACTGCGAGGCACGCCGTAGTGAGGGGAATCCAGAATAATTTTTATCACCAGGGCTTATATAACCAGAACCTAAATCTAAATACACGAGTCTTATTTCATTTCACCCCCATTGAATTGCGGCAGCCGCGGCCATGATTGAACCCGCAGCATCGACCTAAGCTTGGCAACGACGTAGCCATAGGACTATCGTGGCTATCCTGACTGTCGTGACTATCAAGGACTATGGTGGGCCTTCCTAATGTAGGGTATATATAGTCAGTATTGGGCCAAGTTCACACGAAACTGGGTGCAAAATTTTGTTCACAGTGTGTCACCAACTAGCGCTTTAAGTTTGGAGCACTCTAGAACAGAAGACGAATACACCTATCGAGCTCAGTTAACACTACATCTTCATAACATTTCTAGGTAGTGCTTTCTGCGTTTCGCGTTGCTGTCATCATGGTGAATAAATGCTCAAGAAACCTGAAGCTGGAAGTATAGCATGGAGAAAGCGCTGTAATGACACCGCGATGCAATAGGTGCGACTGTTCATCCCAATCTACCTGTAGTTTATGTCATTCTTCTTTACCTGGGATGTAGACGTTTTCAAAGCAACGAGACGCGCGTGTGTAGTACTTACTCTCATTTAATTGTATTAAAGGTCAGCCAAGAAAAACATCGTTCAGAAAGAACCATGTGCCAATGAAAACATTATGCCGTGTTTGTTATTCTTTCGCTAAAGTGCTTGTCGGTTTGAGCGTGTGGTAGTCTGAATGTTGATCCAAGCTGTGAGTGCCTCTTACGTGTCTTTCCTTCAATGTGTGCAACGCAGAGGCCATTTTCTCAGCATTTATGACTTTTGCGCTGTGCAGGAAACTTCCATTCAGTTATAATTGCTTAGAAAAAGATGTGGCGCAGTAAGCGAAGGCAAAATGTTTTCTCCGGGTTAGGCAACTTATTCGGGCCAGGAAAAAATACCCCATGGTTAATCGGAACCTCGTGCACGCCTTGTGCTTTAGGATTCTCGCATGATACCAAGAGCACCTGCACGGCTAATTCCGTTCAAGCTGCCTTACACGCACAAAGGTTTGTTAAATTAAACTAATGACTCAGTGTAATGCGTTACCTCTGAGGTCTGCTCAACAGCTAATTCACCACACGACACTCCCATAAAGGAAACAGAATAACAACTTTATTGAGAGCCCTTGTATTACCGTAAAGTGGCTTTTAGACACGAGAACTTCCATCTTCTAGTAACTCCTAAGCGCTAATTGTATTATGCACTCGAGGATGCATCTACACCAGACATACTGCTCATTAGTATGGAGATTGACGGCGTAAACTGACCTCACTTCTCAATTCTCCTTACAGAAGAATGAAATGCGTACCATTGGCATAGATTCAGCACTATGAAAGCACAATACCTTATTTAAGAAGTTACAAGACCTTACAAATAAATCAGTTACATAAGCAAACACTAAGCCTTGGAAATTCTGCGGCATCATCGTACAAACAACACTAAGGTATAAAGCAAACATGGCTTTAAACATACTTCATACATATGAAGTAAAAGACTAATATAAAAGTATCAAGCGGCCAGGAATTATCAATGACGCTCAATTACTATCCTCTTAAACATGCGACCTTTTAGGCAAGAAATATAATACGCAGTCACCAAAATGTTGTGTTTCGTTACAGAAACATACGCTTCATACGTACATAAACAAATTACCTTCGCGGAATTTTAAACGTATTGGTTAGAGGAAATGCTAATGTTTACTTACTTACTTTTTATTCTCGTGCCATTGCGTGTATCTAGTATTGAAATTGAGCGTATTTAGGTCAGACCACGTTTCCTCATCTTAGTGCTTATTAATACTACTAGTGGACAGATATCAAAAATCTACAAATGCCACCACCCTTGTAACATTGGCGTATTGCAATAAATATATCTGTGCGTACTAAACGTTTTGCTATCTACAGGTATTGAGAAACTTCTTTTTTGCTGTCATGATGGCAAGGTCAATTGAGGGCACTTTCAAATCTTTTGTCATGTCTCCAAGCCATCTTTACAAAAATTGACCTTAACAAAAATAAAATGGCAATCACTGCGGGGACTCGTACTACAGCGACAAACCAGTTCCCGTGTAAATCAGCTTGTCGAGTTTTGTCCACTTATAATGCAAAACCCCTACTGCAAAATACGTGGTGGGCTCACAGCTGTGATGTGATGTGACATCCGGCAAATGCTTCTTGCCACTTTTTTTCTGCTAAGGATGGGGGAACGGGGAGGTTACTGAAAACGAAGCGGCGTATCTGCGCAGGCAATAGTGCCTGGAACGAGCAATACTCATGGTATGTAACGGCAGACGTGCAGATGTGGGTACAAGCACTCGATCAGTTTTACCAAGCGGTCACATTAAGCAATTGCAAGAACGTTGCATAAATGAGCCAGTCACGCGGGTTCTATTAACGCACCATAATAGAACATTAAGGCAGCCTCTCAGCTACGGTAATGTACACAAATTTTGCAATTGCACCAATAGGCAATTTTGTCTATTGCCTCATGCGATTTCTATTCGGCCCAGACTACCAGAGAGAGTGTTTAATTCTAGCATAATATAGAATTATTTATTAGGCTAGTGTTTATCGCTTGAAAATTAGTGATGAAATAAAACATACAATAAAAATTATCATATGATCCTTTTCATGCGTGTATGCGATGCGGAAAATATCTGCAGAAAATTCTTACATTTTTATGTGTGCTATATTTGATATCTTTTTTCATAATTGAAGATATTGTTGTGTACGAAGTAAGATGTTATCACCACCTTGTTATTGCTCTATATAAATTGCTCTCAGATATATTAAACGAAGAGTTTGTACATGACAAGTTGTTCTCCGCCTCTCTTTTCGTTTACACTCACTCCTGCACGGGCCCGCAGAGGGCAAGAAGTGTGTAACACAAATATCCGACAATGACCCTTGTCAGATGACTTTCCAGTTTCAAACACAGACTATCATCTGACAACTTACTGACGGGGTGACAGTGAGCGCGTGAGTTGTCCTTGTCCTTATACGTGTACGCATTTCTTCGTGCCATCGTTTCTGCACCATGAACCCCAAACAATTTGCTCAACATTCAGTCCTTCTAAGCAATACTTTTTGAAAGCGAGTTGAGCAGCTGCCCCCTTACAGGAGGTTTGACACCGATTAATCGATGACCCAGATAGAGACATGCGATCGCACCAAACACATGGCCTGCAACGCTTTCTCAAGTTGCCCACAGTCAATGGTGACCACACTATAGCACGCCATGCTGGTCCGCCTTCTGACGACCTGAGTTTCTGTTGACCGTACGCCTTATCGTGCTTCAATTACTGACGGCTGCTGATGCTTCCTCTGTGTTTGGCATGCCTTCATAAGTGATGTACCGCCGGTGCACCTTAGTGACGTAGCTGAAAATAAAGCAATACTCCTCAATGACGCAAATAATAATAATGATTTAATAGTAACCGTAAATAATATCGATCGCATAAGGAAACGCTTGCGACATCTAGCTTAGGCGTACAATGCAGTTATCGACTCAGAAACTCGCGCAATGACATGAGTGTTCAAATTAACGGTGTTCAGTTAAAAAAAAGTGCTTACAGCAGACCGTAGCCTTTACGTGAGATCCCTGAAATGTAAGAAGGGATCAGAAGGTGAGATATCACTACTTCACCATAGATGATCTATTGTTCGTTTTTAGTTTCGAACATTTTGACATATTTGTGCCTCAGATTCAAATCAACGACCCATCTCTCAGCCCATTTCCAAAGCATATTTAAAATCCTTCATCTTAATTTTTAATTGCAGGTGCAAGCAAACCCCCTGAGGGATAGCTCCTGAATGAAGGAATGTTTGATGCTTAATGGTGCAAGGGCCAGGTATGGCCAAAGAGCACCATGCTGATGTTAATGAGTTCGTAGTAGTGTAATGGGATCTATGAAGTTCGTTTCACGTGGCTGTAAAGGGGCCTAAAAGACGTTTGTGCAAATGGCATAAAATCTAGGCGTAATAAAATTATGACAATGAATAATGACGTGTACTGTGAACACTAATATGCATTCGCAAAAATGATGCGATATACAAAATATGGTAGATGCTAAAATTGTCTAAAAGCACTACTGCCTCGCCAGAGCCCTTGAAACACAAGGGCCGAGATGCATGTGCTATACGAAACTATCACAGCGCTATCCTCTGGAGAGAGGAGGCGCTACAAACGTATGGGGCTAATCACATGTAACACAACGTCTTTCAGGAAACCTAGGACTGCGTTGGTGTCAAAGAGCCGTTCTGGGCCGAGTAACATTACAGGATGAAGGGGAATATGCTGCCGGTATGCTAAGGGAAAATGTTTCTTTCTCTCAGATTCGGCTTTCCGACACTCCAGGAGAAGGTGGAGGGCGGTCAGCCTCTCCCCGCATCTACCACATGTTGGAGGCTCATTCCCAGTGAGTAAAAAGTTATGGGTACCAAATGTGTGTCCTATTCTTAGACGACAGAATAGGACATCTGTCCGGCGTGATTTTGTTGCAGAAGACCAGAAACCTAATTGTGGCTTTATTACGTGCTGCTTATTTGTTTACAGGTTCCACAAGCGTTGCCAGTAGTTTCGCAGTTTCCTTCATAACAAGGGCTTCAGATCTGTGACAGGGACTGCAGTGGTACGATTAACAGCATGCGATACAATTGACGTGACCATCTGGTCCGCTAGAACGTTACCCTTGATGCCCCTATGGCCAGGCACCCAGCATATAATCACATGCTGGCTAGATATATACGCTCTACATAGAATGCAATAGAGCTCTGTAAGTACCGGGTTTTTGTGTTTACAGAGTGACTTCAATGCTTTTACGACGCTTAAAGAATCTGTAAATATAATTGTTTTTTGAAGATTTGATTTTCTTATTTTTTTCCCATCCGACAATAATGCATGGGCCTCAGCCGAGGGATAGCTCATCTCTTATATGCGTTGAAATTGCTGCAATTAAAAACGTTGTTCGAAGTCACCTTCTATCTTATTCTGCATTCATCGCGTGTTTCTCCTTCGGTTATCCTGTGGCTGCTCATGATTGCTCAGCGTCTGTAATATTATCGGTTTGAGCACCAGGTGGCGGGTTCAATTACGCACTAAAGTTGGTGCTCTTTGAGGTTGAATAAAAAATGCTGATGCATTGAGGGTATGGTGCCTATGAGAGAACGCCAGCAGGCGGCCAGCAAAAAAAAAAAAGAAAAAGAGAGATGCCGCAGATTCTCTAGCCCTAATTCCCTTAAATCAAATAATAGCACACTGTGATCATCCCCGCATTCCTCGTTACGTTTAGATATTGCCACGTTATCTTAAGAAAAGTAAAACCTTTGGTACTGTTGGTAAACTTTGAGAGAAGTTAGGTCCCATCTCGTGAACTTCTGGAATTTCAGAAATATATTACATCAAATAATCTTTCTGCACATTTTTACCATGATTCGCTGAGTTTCGAGCCAACAATACACTCTACGTAATTCATCATCGAGAAAAATTATTCGCAGTGTCCCACATACACACGTTTGATCCACGCAAATACACAAAGCAATTTTTGCTACGCTTAAAAAATTAAATTATGGGGCTTTACGTGCCAAAACCGCTTTCTGATTATGAGGCGCGCATAGTGAAGGATTTCGGAAATTTCGACCACCTTAGGTTCTTTAACGTGCACCTAAATCTAAGTACACGGGTTTTTCCGCATTTCGCCCCCATCGAAATGCGGCCGCCGTGGCCGGGATTCCATCCCGCGACCTCGTGCTCAGCAGCCTAACACCATAGCCACTGAGCAACCACGGCGGGTATTTTTGTTACGCTAATGATTTTGCTCATTCTGGGCATTTTCATATGCGGGAGGAAGGTTCGAGAAAGCAAGTATTATTCGTTCACTTGAGATGATAAACTCTATATATCAATCAATCAATCGATCAGCAGTAAGCGGAAAATACAGTACCCCATGAGACCAACGGCGATTCCGGTAATTCCGGCGGCGGCTAGGTAGGGAAGACCCGGCATGAAGGCGATGGACACGTTGAACAGCCAAGTAAGTAGCACGTCCCCCGCCAGTGGTACCACAGTGTCGAACGAAGAAAGGAACGCGAACACCTTGCCTGCATCACAGGTGCGCAGAGTTCGACATTAAGGGGATATTTCTACGACTTGAATCTCTTAGACACTTGTTATTTTGTGCCGACTGTGCTGGGTTCACTTACGAGAAAGACACCACAATCTTTGGTTATGTATTTGTAAGGCAGGAGAAGTCTTCCTATAATTCTGCAAAGAAGGGCATGGTCCAATGGTGGGACCGCACCTCTATCCCACAGCACAGCTGTTCGATGCTCTAACCATTAAGCCACGGCAAAACACACGCTGCTATCGCGACAAAGTAGCTCTTTCAAACGTCTCGCGCATGCGCCACGTGCCAGGTTCTCACATTCTTACCTCGTAACTGATAGTACTTTGAGACGATGTGTCAGATAGCACGGCCTTCCGGATTGGCTCACGAAAACGGGTAGATGCAAGGGAAGAAAACACTAGTCTGCTTAATTGAGTTCGGGAGCTTTACGGGCTTTGGCAGAACCACGATTTGATTATGAGGCACGCCGGAGTGGAGGATATTGGATTAATTTTGACCACCAGGGGATCTTTAACTTGCCCCCAATGCACAGGACACGGGCGTTTTTTTGCATTTCGCCTCCATCGAAATGCGGCCGCAGCGGCCGGAATTTGATCCCGAAATCTGGTGCTTAGCAGCGGAACACCACAGCCGCTAAGCCACTGCGGGGATACTTGTCTGATGAACCGAAGAAAGTCGTTCTCTGTAGAACTATCAATTGCACCAAATATTTTCAATGGCGCGGAAACCATCTGCTTTAAGCTGTTGTTGTGGTCCTGAATGTTAGTTGCGCATAGCTGCAGTGAGTGATTGACAAATAATGGAATGGTTAAAGAAGACAAACAATGGGAAGGTGAATCTGCAAAATTTTCGGTTTTCGCAGATCTCGATCGCCCGGCAGCTGGCACATCACCAGCCACGGTGATGTGCCAAAGTGGTGATGTGGCTCCAAAGTTCCGCACCATGTGTTAGTATGCTAGGTAGAATGCAATTATTGCACACATTTCATCGATAACGGTAAGCTCGCAGTCAGGACTTGATAATACCTTCTGTAGGCACTTCAACCCATTTTTAATCCTCTGTAAACTTTCTTCTCACGATGAGGTTCCCTATGAATAACGGATCTAGATAGACGTACTCCTACACTGATTTTAGAGGCTTGATTACGGATTATAAAATCTTGGTCTCTTGCCAGGCTATTGGACATTACCGTAATGTCCCGCATAATAATTTTCAACCCTACTCTTACACTTTCTTGGTTAAGGACCTCAATAATTTATTAAAATTCGTCCACATCACTGAGGAACAGGACAATGTCATCCGAAATCATGGCCGATTCGCCGCTGCCGAGCACCGACCAGTTTGTATGACGGTCACAGGCAACTGCCCCGCTAGGTGCCCGGCTCTCCAAGGAAGAGCTGCTTGGGAGAGGTTCGTACAGGCCTCTAGACTTGCTGTTTCAGCTTAATTCTCTTTATCGTTGTTCCATGCACAGTAGCACACACTGCAACCACTGCCTGCTCTGGCATTGCTGCTTTCGGTGTTCTCACTTCTTCGAGTGTGCGTGCGACTGCATTTGCTCTAAAATTATCTTGGTTTGGACTTAACGATAACATGTATGAAAAAAAATTATTCTGAAATGGTTATTGGAGGTTTAAGTGCCGGAAGTGGCGTCTTGTTGCACAGCCGGTGAGCTAATCGCATCATCAGTCTGCATTTTGTTCTTATTTTTTGTTTTAATGCTGACGAGAGAAGTGACAAGTATAATTATTTATAACAGAACGGAAAATTCAGCTAGTTGGTCCATACCAAGCATGGTCTCAATGGCGCTAAGTTGACGAAACCCAAAAACAAAGAAGGTAGACACACACCCTGAGTGTGTGCCTCACTTTTTCGTTCTTTTGTTTCAAGTAAGCGCTACTTAAGACCATACATAATTATTCATAAGCAGTAACAACAGTGGCGTACGATTACACTGCAAGTGTAGCAGCAGTGTTAATATCTAAACGAAGCAGAGATTGACGGGGCGAAATGCAGTTCTGGCAGGTTTTTTGGAATTGACATTCGCGTTAACGCTGACCAGTCAATCAAAAGTAAGTTATTTTTTTATTGAAGAGCTCACTGTAGAGGTTAACAGAATCTATTAGTGCCTAAAACATGTTTGTGCCGTAAGCGGGTCTCTTATAAAATTACGCGCGGTTCGAGAGAAGAAAAAGGAAAAGCTGATATCAACAACTCTTTGAAGAAAAAGGAAGAGCTGATATCAACGTCTTTCCTCAACGGATATAAAGCTATCGACGTCGAATGTCGGGACTCACCAACTTCGTTGTTCCCCACCAGCTTCGAGAGATGCGTACGGATACCCGCCTTTGCCAGGAATGTTGGTATGCCCACCACGCGGCCTGGAATTAAATTATACAAGGTGGGACGCATACACTTGTGATAAGGGATCTTCGAGTATCATCGCCGAATTGCGCCCCCATTGACAACTCCAGCACTTCTAATAGCTATTAATACCAAAGTGGCGACAAAGACATTGAAAGTAGGGCAATGTGTGTTTTGTGAAGTGTTCTTTATTGTTTATTTTTTTTGTGCAACCTCGTCACAATGTAGTGATGGACGGCATTCGTTTGCACTTTATTTTCTTTAACAACCTCGCACGTGATTGTGGCTTTACGTCATCCCCATTTGTTTCTTTTTCCTTTTTTCCGTGCCCATCAAGATTTTTTTCGAGTAACTTTCATCACTGATAGCGCCTTAACCCATAAAGGAAGAAAATCAAATAGCAAGAAGCAAGTGTTTCTAAACACTCTACCTGATCCCCCAGGTGAATCTGCCTAACACCATGGATGTTACGGAGGCGGAATACAAGTAGTTGTCATCTATAAGCAATATATGTTAATCTGCTATATGCAATACAGTTATGCGCGAAATTTCACTGGTTCATCTGGAGCAGAACATAATTGCCTTAAAGCATTTTCCTTTCTATCGGTCATTTCAGATAAACTCGCTCCATGACATGTCACTTTGTCTTTTGCTTGACCACGAAGTCACAAGTTCAATCATAACTTCAGAAGACGTAAAATATGCGGATATCAGATGCCAACTACACTTGGACTACAGTTGAAATTTACGGAAATCCTTGCGGTACAGATCGTCTTCGTCAATTAAAATTTGCCAAAGCCAAGCGCAATTTGTGCGCCAATTGAAAGGTCAAAATACCGCATACACTCCCCTAAGGGCCACGCTTTCTTCCGTGATCACGATGAGGCGCGGCCATCATGATCATCATATATAGGGGGCGAGTCATTTGTCCAATTTTTCCGGACGTGCGTAATGTACCAAAAGAAGGAATGCAACTATTTCCACAACGTATTTCTTTATTCGCGCATGCGCGTCATCCACTGATGCTCGTCGACTCCTCACTAAATTACGCCGTTGCTCGTTATCGGTTAGGTGCGAACTCACTTATGCGATCGTCCGCAGTGCCATTTATTACGCTAGATTAGACCTGTGAATTTAAAGCTCTGCAAAAGAATGTCGAAGGACGCCCCGCGCCAGGCATAGTGTGTTCGGACATTTTTCTTTCAACTTTCTTATTCTCCTTTTTTAGATTTTGGCATGTTAAGTTAGCGATGCACCTATTGCATTAATGCGGCTCTTACGTGAGTGCGGCCATTATACTCAGGCGTATACGATAGCTCTTCTAAAACGACCAGTTGAATCAGCCATGCCCTTGTCTGACACGAGCAGCCTTGCAGCAAATCCCGATCGTCGAGGGAATGGGAGACACTACAGGGAGCCTTAAGCTGAAAGCACGTGACCCTTATTTCCGACCTATACATTCGGCGCGTCCATTTTAAGGAACGCAAAAAAGTGGCTCTCGTGGCCAGAATGCGCACCAATCACACGAGAGAATTCAGTTCTCCTTTAACATATACGGATCAAAGAGCAAAGAAAAAAAAATCGTATGCTATGCATGATATCAACGGTAGCTGGATAACCTGCTAATGTGGCATTTCCCTTTAGGCTTGTACATATGAAACATTATGCCGATTTCCAATCTACCCTGGCATATGGAACATTCGACTCCACCCTCTATCGCCCTCCGCTATTTGCGCTGACCATCAATGGCCAATAGATCGTGGCGAGATGTGTGAAACGTCCACCCAAGGTTGGAGAAAACAGGGTACGATGGCAGGGTACCATGCAGGATGCTAGCAAGTGCCCCCAGTGGGTGCTTTAATAGTTTAAAATGGTAGGCTATTCGGTAATCTTGGGAGTGTATTCCATAGGTGTCCACCTAGTGGACATGTCCATTTCGTTTCCTGCTGAAGTTCTGATTGGGTAGGCTGAGGTACGGCGTCAGAAGGAAACAGGTAGCTTCAGCCAATCAGCATTTGAACAGCAGAGGAAATGGACATGTTCACTAGGTGGATACTTATAGAATAGCTACCTTGCACTTGCTTTCTTTGGGAGGAAAAAGGAGGAGGAGGGGGACGGAGCTTTTGTTTTTATCAAGAAAATGAAATTTGCACTGTATTTTCTTAAATTTAGTTGCATAGACAGCCACGCTGATGACGTAAGCGGCGGATTCTGGGCTTTCCGCCGGCTTCCCATATTTTATATGTTTTATGAAGAAAAAGCTTTTGGAAGTTACCACGTTAACCACCGTATTCAGAAATGCTCCTTAACTTGAAGCCCATGCTTGACTCGCCCAACTAAACGCCCGACACGAACGCGCCAAAGGAAATTGTAACGAAAGTCGAGGATACGTTTACTCCAGACGCCCTCTAGATCAAGTCAAGCATGGGCTTCAACTTAGGGCACACTTCTGAATATGGATTTCGGCTTCTTTCGAACTGAGTACAGCATTTTTACCGACAAGCAATCATCTACCCGGATAAGAAACTGCCCCAGTGCATTACGTGACGGGTGTAAAGTGTAGATAAGTCAAGCTGGTGTCGACAGTTGCCATTATATTTTGTCTCTTTCCAAGCGTACGAGGTATCCTCTCACAAAGGGCTGACTGATTTAGCATTCAGAAGGTCTGATCTCTAACCCGAGCTTAACCTAACATGTTTATTCTGTGTCCCTTAAGGGTAATGCATCTGCTCACAACGCAGAAAAACCAGCGAACACGTACTGAGATAGTACAGCCACTCCGTGTAGGCCAGTCCCAGCACGGCCATCTGCGCGGTTGCGAAGAACACTCCGACGACCGCCATGCCGGGATCGCTAATCTTGAACACTCGCAGGAAGAGGTAGATGAGCGGCACGTACAACGCCAAGCACGCCAGCGACGTCACGGTCTGCACGGTCGCGTATTGTCCCACGCTCCAGGAGTACATTTTGCGCACGTAGTAGTAGTCGATAGACTTGGCTGCAAGAGCGTGTTTAAGACATGGAATCAATCGGCAGATTGGCCCAACTTTTTCGAAACCAAGATTTTCATCCTGACAAACATGTATGGCAGCGTTAAAGGAACTTTATGGTGAAATTTTGAGTAATCTATTTCTTGTTCTGCATCTGTTGCTTAGCATGTATAAGATTTTCTCAACGCGACGTATCCAAGATTGATACCTCGCTCGCATACTAATATAAAAGTGTTGTCAAACAGATCACACATGTATGCGGCATTTTTTTCTGATCAACGTAAAGAAGGCTCCCTAACCTACCAAGTTATCATGGCTGGACTATTTCAGTGTGCCTTTATCAGAAAGAATGGCAATCGACCTTGTCTCTCCACCTCTTTGCGCCAGCGATATCATACTATTTCTGCTTACAAGCGTTAGGACTATATGTTGATCTTGTATTATTCAGAGAGAGAACCGGATTGATTGTTTCTTCAGTGTGCGATTAACAGTATTTATTATTTACGACTGTCGCTTCATATACGATAAGCAAGAACCATATGCTATATTATTTTACGAGAAATAGTCATATCTAAATATGCGAGCTCGCGCTAAGCCGAACGTGTCTGTACGACTGACTTCACTCATGCAAACTTAGAGTAATGTCACGCTTTGGAAAGTTCAACTGTACGAGGATGATGATTTATTGGCATCCCTTTCGGACATGCGTGGTAACAAATAGTAGCCCAGCCCGCTTGAGCTAATAAAGTAATCTATAAACATTTCTGAGTCTAGCCTACGCCTACGGCACTAGCCACACCTAATAGCAAAATAAAATCAAAATAAAGAACACACGCTTAATGCGAGCCTCACCCATACTTACAGGACTGCTCGAAGACAACTCCGCAGGTGGCGCCGAAGAGGCACAAAATCTGCGCCCTGCCTTTTTTAGGCCTGGCCTTCATCGTGCATTTGAAGCCCTCGCACAGGTTGTTCACTTTGAAGAGGTTTCGCAGCTTCAGCGTCACGCCATCCGCCTCGTGCTCGGGCATCACAATATCCTCGATGGCCAGGAAGGCCCAGAGAACAGCCACGCTGGCGAAGAATAGAGAGACGCTGAGCACCGTCTTCAAGCCGCAGTGGCCGTACAGCTGCCCTCCGAGGAAACCGCCGACTGTGATGAACAGGACTATGACCATGCTGAGCCCGAAGAACCGGGCCCTCCTGCCCTTCACGCCTGTCGTGACAGCCGCCACGCTGTGCACTGCGGCGAAGACGGTGATGAGACCCCCGCTGAGGCCGTCCGGGATGGAGGAGAGGATGTTGGCGTACAGCGGCATCTCCATGCGGTACACCGTCACTAGAGTCAGCGCCGTACTCGCCAGAAAACCCAAGGTGGCGATGACCAGCGGCAACCTGTAGCCGTACTTGTCGCACCAGGGTCCAATGAAGATGGCGACGACTGAAGAGGGCGCCATGGCAACGATGGTCTGCGCGGTGCTCGTCGTGCTCGAGATCCGTTCGGCTGCGTCCTTGATGGACTCGTTTTCGTCCAAGCGCGCGCACACGCTCGTGTTCATGTGCAGCTCGTTGAGGCAAGCCTTGCGGAGAAGCAGGTCCTGAAACGACACTCGGCTGTGTACGGGCGATTTTAGATTTTTTGCCGACTGCGACGGCCGTATTCTGACAGCGGGAAAGTGATGCCGGCGTTTCCAAACCGCCGCGCGAGCAGACTAGTTTGATTCGTGGAGGAAATCGTTTACTCATCGATAAACTTTATCGGTGTTTATCTTCCAAAGCTACTGTACATTTTTGCGATGAGGGACGCCGTTGTGGAGGTCTCGGGATTAATTTATATTACATGTAGTTACATTTAATACGTTGAAATTCCTCTTAACGGACGTCTATGACTTGCAGATTACGTCTTTGAGTTTGAGAAATATGGCTGCCTAACCCACGAACTCGAGTGTTTTCAAGCATCAGAGAGAGAAGAAAAAAAAAATACCCGAACGGCCGGCAGCTTAATGCAGTTGCACCTGGTACGTTACCTTACACTGGGCGAGAAGTAATCGGGAAGAAGACATAAAGAGATAACAAGTGACACGTTCGCACACAGATGATATTACCGCTGTGCTACCGCGACAGCTATCCAGGCACAGAGAGAACAAACTATTGCAGAACACTAAAGCATGGGGCAGAGCTAAATGACTGCAGTTTATTTATAACTTGTACAACGGTCATTACTTGGGAAAAAGAAAGCGCAGCCGGGCAGTTGACTAATACTGCCCAGAAGAGATGTGACCAATGTACTTGCTTGAAACTGAGGTTTCATGATGCAAACAGGAAAGAATGATATTTGAATAGAAACTTAAAACTGAACACGTTACTATAGTTCTGCTGTTATAGCACATGTCCGAGAAGGCACAAGATGGCAGCTCTCGGGTTTTATGTTGCAATTTCGCTTTTTCCAAAGCTGTGACAACAGACATGGAGTGACTCTGTCATGTAGGCAGCGGCTCGGAGCAGCGTTTACTACAAATTTTCTGTTCACGAAACATGCAACACTTGGCAGTGTATCAATCAGTGCGCCCATATATCAATTTCCATAATGTCCATGCAAAGAGATGGCTATTCCACGCTAAGTAGGATGAATGACAGCACAGCCTGCAACATTTGTGGTTCTGAAAGCCATCGAGCACAATTTTTTTTACGCGACTGCTCTCGATTTAACCCTTTACCGCACTGTGTATAATATATGGTACGCCTAGAACAACTTCTAATGCAACAGAATGAATATAGAAATTACTACATATTCACCCAGAATGAATGTCACCTCTAGCAATAAAATATATAGCGACTTTAAACCGGAGATAATGCTTGAGTCATACTTTCTTTACGTATGGCGGCAGATTGTGGCACAAGATGCAATAAGCTCGTAGAAAAACAGGTTATTTCCACAATTTATATATCTGATGATCGCGCACAGAAATATAAGTGTTAATTTACTATTTATTAACCTACAGTAATGTTCTGATAGTTTAACATAACACCACGGTTTATAAATTAAACGGCCTGGATGTTAAAGGTATATAACAGTCAATTAAGAATGACGTACGTCATGAAAAAAATAAAAATCCTACTAGCTGCAGCTATGAGAAATAAGCTTTATCTCTAAAAGCAATCTGCCGAGTATATTCAAGTGGTTTTGATATTTTCTTCTGCAATTTTTTTTTGAAATGCCTTTTTGCATGGTCATAAATACGCCTGTAACTACATGGCTGTATTTATATACAATAAGCGACAATGGTTGCTTATATACAGAGCTTGGTTTAGGCACATCTGGCTTATGCATAGGTTTGTCTTTTTTTTCACAAGTCATTCAGTAAGAGAATAACACAGGAAGACCACCATTCTTTGTTGCATTGGGGCAATTATTTGAGTACCAATGACCGAGTGAAATGACCGATACCTCGTGTCCCTACACCCTAGTGCCGAAAGGAAATCGTATAGATTATTCCGGATAATATTCCTGCATTCCCTAATCCTATGTCTGCACGAGATCGTCTATTCTCATACATTTCGAGGCCGGTGGGACCTGGGGTACTATCATTGATATAGAAAGGCGGGACGCATTGTAAAAGGCGGCATTACAAAAAAAATAAACTACAACTGTAAGAGCCTTGTTGGGTTGCTTCAGACCGCGGGCACATACCTGTATTGGCGTCATAGTCATGAAACGCGAGACCAAGTACAGCGCCAAGAAGGTCTCTACTCTGGCAGCACGTATGGCGTCGATGACTCGGCGACATACTGGTGGCGTGGACACAACGTTGACGTCCCCGCCTTGTGGGTCATGTGACACGTCGCGGTTCTCGCCGATCGGTTTCATAACAGGCCGGCGATGTGCAACGCTTTCTGTGCGCTCACCACGCGGATGGAAGCCCTCGCCAAACACCGCCGTTGGGCCCGACGCCTTGTCCTCCATCGGCAATGTCACCGAGAAATTGGTGACCAGATCGGATTGCACGCTGCGAAGACATGTGCGCTATATCATTTGACAGATAGCTCTAACTCGCGGCGACTCCAGTTCTCTGTTCTGGTGTATGCGAAGTGCAGAAATAATTTGTTTCCTTAGGCAAGCACTGAACCTAATTAGGACGCTGAAGCAAACTTCACAAAATGCTGGAAACCGAATCTATTTATGAAACTGCTTTTCAACAAAAGAACTGAAAAAAAAAGTTGTTCATAAAGAAAATGGAGCACTGAATGTACAACTGTAACGTCGTGCCGGAAACGTTTTGCAGTTCTATCAAATGCAATTATACTGATCTTTAAAGCAGAGTAACTTAACGTAATCATGAAACCATACGAGAAATATCTCGAGATTTCAAATTCATTGTGCACTACCTCTAAAATCACCGGCACATCTTTATCGCGGTCATAAGCAAAGCACAAAACCTTTATTCAATGACATTTTTGTACGAAACGTCACACAAACTAGACAAGCTAACACATCGTGGCATCATAAGTTGTTTGTCACCTCCTGTGCGTTTGTAGACAGCTGGCCGAAAAAAATGTCACAGGGCTACGCTGCACAGGCAACACAGTCAAAGCGTAAGCTGGAGGAGCGCCTCCATACGATCCAGTCTTAAAGTGCTTGAGTCTTTCACAAGAACGAACTGAACTGCCCTTCCGGCGTCGACAGCGAGCTGGGGTTTGTGCTGCTCTCTGCACAACGATCGGCTGAGCCCGACGTTGCCCGGTTGCAGCCGCGCAGGCAGCTCAACGATTCGCTTCTTCAGCAGTGGTTCGTAGTTTGCTAAGAGGCGCCATAACGCGCACGTTCCGAATAGCAAGCACAGGCATCGAGACTATGCGGCGCACGTGTCACATCCATTGACACTTGGCAAGATAGGGTGCAACTGCTACATGTCGTGACACCTGCTGGAATACAACACAACTGCAATGCAGAGTGTGCACGTATATACTCTACACGGCGCGCATCTCGCATCACGTGATTCATCGCGGGCTACGGGACGCCTATATAGGGCATGTTTCCGCAACAGTCAGCAAGCGCGAGAGAAACGCAGCGGTAGAAAAGCTGGTTTTGTCCCTCCAGGAATTGGATTTTTTTTTCTCATTGGTGGGCATAGTTGCCAGACAGCGGCGGCTGCGGATATCGCCAACCGAAACGGCCATGGTATTGAGCCCATAAGAGCTTACGCTGTAAAACGAAGTGCTACACAGCGGTTTTAAGATATCGGTTAGAGCTGACGTGCGAAAACGTTTCCAAACATAAGTCAGAGTTGGCGCAGTTGGTAAAATATCGAGGGACAATAAATTACGTCGCAGGACGCCCACTTCGCGGGAATGTTATAAACACGTACGTTCCTATGTAAAAAAGTTAATGTGTTCATTCCATGCTATTTTGGCAAGCTTAGGTCTACACAAACCTTCAGTTGTGTAGACCTAAGTGTTTCAGTTGTGTAGACCTAAAGATGCCTTGTCCTAATGACAAGGCATCTTTGTCAATAATAAAAGAAGAAAATATAACATCTTCAGCTTAGACATATCCAAAGTAACACAACATAAGTTAAAATGGCATTAGCTTTTAGGTTTAATATTAGCAGATTATTCCTTGAGCCATTTCGTCACTGAATATTTTTCGTTTGGTAGAGATTGTTTTGCTGGACATGTTCAATGTGAAAAACCCTCAGCGGCATGACGCAAAAAGAAAAAGATAATTTTACAATTTTTAGTCAAGTTACAAAAATCGTGTCAAACGACGCCACTAGGGCTCAAAGGTTGTGAGTCACCACATGATGTATATTTTGAAAAAAACCTACAGCTTTCTTGTATATTATATTGCAGGGGCCGAAAAATTTGCATTTTATTACTGCAAAACGTTATGCTGGCTCCTGTAATCTTCAAACAAGGAAATATAACTGTAGCAAATAAAAATAAGCTTATCACAGGTGTTACGACTTCCTGTTCTATGTGGCAGTTCACGCCCAGTTCTTGATATCCGTGAACTTCTCGAAGCGATCTTCAGTTTCTTTTTCGTCTAGCGAGCAGGTTGGGAACATGAGTTCAATGAGACTTCCGTGTTTCGATTGATGAACAATGTAAACTCTGGTGCAAAAGTCTAGAGACCACGGCGTATGCAAAGAAAGAAATAATTTCTTCTAGCACAGCCGCGCAGCTTGAAATTGTATAAAAACATGCACTGGTAAAGCAGGCGCCCGTTGGCCGTACACTTGATTTATGCCTTTATGCTTAGGCCGCGAAGAAAAAGAAAGTATTCAGCGTCAGTTCTCTATCTTGTTTAAACTTTTGCACTCGACTGTAGATCCACCTGAATATTATGTTGAGCTTTAGCACTTTTTTCAGCTAAATAACATTCCTGAAAGAGTAAGCATGCTGAAAAACAAGAAAAATACCCCCTATAGCTTTTAGAAAACGCTTCGGAAAACTTGAAAGAAACCAAATTGACTGCTGCCAACGTCAATTTTACAACCACTGAGCCCTGGTGGCTTTGAGTTCGCACACGGCAAAATGAGCTATTGTGTGAGTTGCGAAAATTACTTTGCGCATGCTTTTTTTCTTGAGCTGCTACTCCAGATATTTTTATTGAACAATAAAAGTATGAAGCTAGATGCCCAAGTTGTTTGGCGCTGACGATGTCCTGCAGTGAAACGACAAGTGTTGCTCCTACTATTTATTTTCATAATTTCATTTTTCCGTAGAACAATTGTCTTGCTCCATTCGACCTCAAATTCTGGGAATTTACTCAGGACTATTTCATGAATTGTGTGGGACTAATAAGTGTTTACTTCCGCCACGAGGGTTACGGGGGGGGGGGGAAGGCGGGGCTTAAAACTACAACAAGCTTGACGGGCCCCCAGTCCCTACTTGTGTAAGGACAACTGGGCAAACAAATGTCCTAATGACAAGGCATCTTTGTCAATAATAAAAGAAGAAAATATAACATCTTCAGCTTAGACATATCCAAAGTAACACAACATAAGCATACAAAGCACACCCATGCTTCTTGTGCAGTGGCATCGAACATCATGTGGAAACCAAAGAATAAGTCTGTGCCTTTTGTAATGCATTAAGCATACAAATGTGCGCAGTAATCTAAAATTTCAGCAAGGTGTGTTTTCCAAATCAATACCACCTTTCTTCAAGCCATCTAAAAATTTTGGAAAATGATAAAAGAAGATTTGGTTCACCGCAGTTTATGCCCTTTGTTTGGACAAGTCACGTATCAAGGTGTCAAATGTTACAGGCCGCGCTAATAGAGGAGATCAATCTGGTTAAATAATTAGTCTCTAGTCTTTGTTCCTAGTTGTATCATGAAAAGAAATTGAAATAGTAAACTGCAATAGTTGTCGCTATATTGTGATTATGAAAGTCCTTCGGTGTGCTTTGATATTTCTTGAGCTGAAAGATGCTTCTTATAGCTTCTGCACACTATAAATGTTGCCGAAGTTGCTCATGGAGGAAGTGACCCACACAAGGTGACAGTAATTCATGTGCGAACACAACAAAGAGTTGTATAGGATCTGTTGAAAACCAGATTTACATGGTGGAGAAAAGTGCCCCATGAAACCGTGTACCTTGCATAATTTGGCCCAGTGGCACCGAATAATTCTGGGCATGCTGGCGTTGCAGACAAGCTGCCTGTGGCGAAACAGCAGGCTGAACAAGCGAATCAGTAACTGGTATGAATACACGGCTAAAAGCAACGCGCGTTTTGTGCCATCATGCACTAGGTCTTACACCGAGACAACACGGTTAGATTCCGTAGCTTTAAAAACAGAGTCCAGCATAACCCGAAATTAGAGTTTTTCAGATTTCACAACATTGCTTGGTAAACTTCCAACCCACTTGAGTTGTCAAAGGTGATTTGTTCGCGAGAATACTTAGTAGCAGGGCGCAAAGATGCCATAAGATTAGACAACCCCAGTTGAAAATGACAACAGAGGTTGTGTTCAGTACTACAGAAATTTCTGTTGTACAACAGGATTTTTCTGTAGTAACTACAGATTCCTGATGGAGCGACAGACTTTTCTGATGTACAACAGACATTTGTTGTTGCTACTACAGAAGTACAGTCTGTCGTATGTCTGTTGTTACAACAGAAAGCTGAAGCTCTACAACAGATTTTTGTAGTACTACAGAAATTTCTGTTGTACAACAGGATTTTTCTGTAGTAACTACAGATTCCTGATGGAGCGACAGACTTTTCTGATGTACAACAGACATTTGTTGTTGCTACTACAGAAGTACAGTCTGTCGTATGTCTGTTGTTACAACAGAAAGCTGAAGCTCTACAACAGATTTTTGTAGTACTACAGAAAAAATTGTCATCACTACAGGCACCCTGTTGTCCCAACAGAAATGTTCCTGAAGTAACCCGAAAAACTTATGTAGTGCTACAGAGAGCTGTTGAAATACTACAGAAACCTATTGTGGCAACAGGCCCCCAATTGTCACAACAGAAGTGTTCCTGAAGTAATGCGACCAACTTCTGTTGTACTACAGAAAAATGTTGTTGTACGACAGAAGCCTATCATTGCAACAGGCCCCCAGTTGTCATAACAGAAGTGTTCCTGAAGTAATGGACAAACTTCTGTTGTACTACAGAGAACTGTTCCACAACGGAAACCTATCGCCGCAACATGTACCCAATGATGACAACAGAAGTGCACTGAAATTGTGTGATGCGACAAGCTTCTGTAGTGCCCGGTTGAAAAAGACAAAAGGAATTCCTGTCGCAACTACAGAAATTATGTTGTACGACAGAAGTCGTTGACATTTCTTAATTGGGAGACATTTCTGACATTAGGACAGAAATTCTGATTTCGCAACAGAAGCATTCTGTCGCGACAACAAGAGTTCTGAAGTCGGAACAACAGCTTTATATCCTGACAGCGACTCCGACGTTACGACACCAATTCTGACGTCGCAGCAGAAACATTCGGTCGCGACGGCCAAGAGTTCCGAAGTTGCAACAGAAGCGCTTTCCGTCGCGGTCCTTTAAAATTGTATGTTTTCGCATCGGTGGTGTACACTGTACTTTTCTCTTGCGCGGTATTCAATCGCGCTTCTCTGAAGCCGGCAATGCTGATGGCACCGACACCGGTAATAAAGTCGACGTGGCGAATAGTTATAATTGTGCCGTGACGACGCGGCACGAGCAACGCCCTACCGGCCTCCTCAAAATCGGCCGCTGATCAAAATCATACCATCTGCGGGAATGGCTGCGTATCCATTTTTTTTTGTAAGATGTGGCACACAGGCCTGTGGACTTACATGTGCTGTTACACTGACACATTAGTTAATTTCCCAGGAATATTTCACAAGCTTGTGCGAAGCGGAAAAGAAGATTTCGGTTGTTCCACAAAGTTGCGTGAAAAGCTGTCTCGCTCGGATCTCATTAATCTGGTACAGCGCTGCCGTGAGAAGCCAGTATGCTGTCAGAAAGAACTCTCATCCACGAATGTTTATGTAGCTATTTTGCATTGAACACACGAATTATATGCGCGCTCAAAAGTGTAAAGAATGAGAGACGACTGTCGAAACTAGCAGTAATAACCCTAAAAGTCAACGCGTTGTCTATTTCTGAATTTCTTATTTAATATGGATATCGTACATCGAAATCGACGTTCTAGCACTGCACGATGTACCTGTCGATGGTACGAACACTCTTGCTCTTCTAGAGATGCGGCACTTGACGCGGTGGAGTGATAGCGGATCTTGGCTCTCAAAATGCAAATGTAAACAGCAGCGCATCAGCACGTCGTACTGTTCACATGGCTAAAACGTACCCTTGAAAAGCATGTCAGTGGTGGTGCAGTGGAAAAACGATTTCTTTTACTTCCTTGGTCATAGCGTACCTCTTCTCTTCACTTAAAGCTCGCTTGGTGGGCGTTTCACCCAGCCATACGCGTTCAGCGCGTGCTCTTAAAACCGCGCCACGATATCTCTCTTCATCAATCACTTCAAGTTTCGCTTTAATTTGTTTAATATCATGTGCAAATATACCAGCCCCGCCGCTTTCCATGTTCAACAGGTATGCCAACGTGCATTGCAGTTGCTTTTCTTCTTGCTTTTGTTTCTGCCGCAACACGCATGCTCTCTCTAAAGCAATTGTTTTCGCTTCGGTTTTGAACATCTCCCAAGCTTCTACAACATTTTTTGCATCCTCAAGGAGAACAGCGTCTAATTTCTCTTTTATTCTTTTAAGAAATACTTCATCTTGCATAAGGTTGTCATTAAGTTTCCATAGGTGCCAATTAAATTTCTGTTCTTTCTTTTTCATACCTATCGTAACCGTTACCAAACAATGATCGCTGAAACTGACACATTCCACACCATATTCAGAAAGTAGTGGAACTAAGTGAACAGGAACATAGATGCGGTCTAACCTTGAGTGGCTGTCTCCTTGAAAATGCGTATATTGCACATGACTGTAAGAACCAAGAACACTCCCAACATCCTCTAGATCAACATCACACAAAATTTCATGCAGAAGTGCGGCACTTTTATCGTGGCTAAGTTGCTTTTTCGATCGATCTATCGGCCGGCATACACAATTGAAGTCGCCAAACATTAGGACGTGTCTTTCACACCGCAAGAAAGACCTCAGATAAACGAAAAATTGTTCACGTTCTCGAGCATTATTAGGGGCGTATACACAAACCGCCCGCCACAGCAATCCAGAAAAAGAAAAATCACAAATAAGCAAACGCCCCCCTTCACATGAACTTGTTGCTCTATTATCCCAATGCTATTTCTAATAAACAAAAGGCAGCCCCCAGAAGTACCACTCGCGTGGCAAACGCATACATTGTACTTATTTCTGAAAATTTCAACCAAACGAGCCGTTTTTTCTTCAGATTCAATTTTTGTTTCTTGTACAGCCATCAAATCAATGTCTTTTTCTAGTAACATGCGACTTATCTGACACTGTCTTCGCCTCTGCGACAACCCTCTGACGTTTAATGTCGCCAAACGAAGCGGACTGGTGAGGTTAATAGCGTCTGCCATTGTTTTAGTTAGATTTAGGGTACGCCCCTACACAATTTTTCTTAGGAAACATACGGACTCTGGTATGCAGTGATGCTCGAAGAACATGGCCCTCCCTTTCGAGCCGACGACTGCCAACCCACGTAGTCGCAGGCCCGTTCCCGATCAAAGATCGGGTTTTGGAAGTTCTTCCCGGGACACAACCTCCGCTAAGGCGGAGGTGGCCCGTGTAGCAGCCGTCTGTCTGGCGGCACGTTGAGTTTGACCTTCAACGTCGACCTTCGGCCTGTCTGGGTTTTCTGTGGCGGTCTTTCGGTACCCGCGCCGTCGGTGTCTTGGCTGAGGTCCTCAACATCGTCGCGCAACCGTTTTCCGGCACCTTTAGCGTTGGAAGTCATGTCCATGCTCTCGGAGATGCTGACTGTCTCGTCAACCGCGGTGGTTGGGGTTGCTTGGATAGTTGAAGACGCACTCGTCGCCTCAACACCACTTTCCTTGACTTGAACCTTGGCAGGTGGAGGCGTCGAATCGGGCACGTTGCCCTTATCAGTCCCCTCCGAGTTCACATTTTCGGTCTTCATCTCCAGAGATGTAGACTGAGCATCCGCCCCTTCAGCTGCTTCCTTAGAATGATAGAACGTGCTTTCGTTGACTACTATAGCACGCTGCTAAGCAAGAGGACAAGCGAGATCTCTGCGTTTAAGAGTGAATATTTACCTCTTATGCCGAAAATTGATGGTCAACTCAAGGATGCCCTTGAGAGGCCGATTTCTGTAGCAGAAATTGAAAAGGCTATAGATGACCTTAGTGTAAGGAAATCGCCTGGACCGGATGGACTTGGGGCAGCGATATATAAAATTTTCAAGGTTGAAATGGCTGAGGCTCTGCACCGCGTCATAACCAAGTGTTACGAACAAAAATGGACGCCTCCTTCTTTCCGACAGACACACGTAGTACTGATACCTAAATCAACAGACCCCATTAAACTTCAATCCGTAGAGACCTACCGGCCAATAAGCTTAGCAAATATTGACTATAAAGTATTTATGAAGGTGCTCGCCCATCGCCTTCAAAGTGTAGTCAAATCCCTAGTAGGTACACATCAGACATGCGGTATAAAAGGCAGGACTATATTCACAAATATACATATAGCGCGAAGCATACTTGAATGTTGCGATACGATGGGAGATCATGTAGCTATGCTACAACTAGATTTGGCCAAAGCTTTTGATAGGGTGTCCCACGAAATCCTGTTTATACTTCTTGATTATGTTAATGTCGGATCAGTCATTTTGGACGGGGTAAAAATGATGTATGATGGTTGTACCACAAACTTAATCATTAACAACAAACTGAGCAGGCGGATTGCAGTAATGTCTAGCATAAAGCAAGGCTGTCCGACCTCAGCCTTGCTCTTTGCACTTTATTTAGAACCTTTCTGTTTAAAGTTACTACATAACCATAATATTCGCGGGTACACATTTTTTGGTAGAGAAATAAAAGTTTTAGCTTATGCCGACGACATAGCAGTGTTCTGTCGCGATAAACAGAGCATTGCAGAAGCTGTGAGGGAAGCCCAAGCTTTTTGCAAGGCTTCCGGTAGTGCCATAAGTTGGTCAAAATGTTTAGGGCTTTGGCACGGGAATTGGCCAGATGCACCAGAGGTCTTTTGCAAAATGCAATGGAGTGTATTACCCGGCACTTATCTTGGGGTTCCACTCAGTGCCTACCGTGAGCCAATCGAATACTGGACGAGCGAGAGAGACGGAATGAAAGAGCAAACTAACAAATGGGGAGGCCACAACTTTTCGATGTTTGCTAGGGCCAAAGTATGTAATATCTTTTTAGTAGCTAAAGTGTTCTACGTCCTGCAGGTGCTATGCATGAGCCGATCTTCAATTCAAAAAATACACAGAGTGTTTGCAGAGTTTATTTGGGGTTCGGTGTGGGAACGCACGAGCAGAAGTAATTTGTTTCACACATTGCGCAATGGGGGACTTGGTTTAACGCATTTGTTTTTCAAGCAACTTGTATCGAGATTTGTTTTCTTCCGCGACCAAACCGATGGGTTTCTGCGGACGGTAATCCAAGTGAGATTGCGCGACGCTTTGCCCGATTTTGTTGTATCGTCGCACGCAATCAAACCGATGGCACTAAAGGGCTATCTGCGTGAAGTTTCCATGGCGATACGTCTTCTAAACGCTCGTTTTTCGAAAGACTACTTGTTTGCAGTGTCACGAAAACAGTTGTATAAGGATCTTGTTGAAGTGTTTATACCTACACCAGTGTATCGTTCTATGTATTACTTAGGGCCTGAACGAGATGTTTTCAAGCGAGTCAATAATATGCCTGTACGAGCTAACACAAAATCATTCTTTTTCAAACTGCATACCGGCACACTGCCTGTTAAGCCATGGCTAAGAAGCAAGGGCTTGTTTGTCCCAGGGTCAGACAACTGTCTTATATGTAACAAGGAAGAAACTGTCGAACATATTTTTCTTGACTGCCACGATGCCCGCTTTCTTTGGGACATCCTGCAAAGAACAATAAAAAAGGAGCTTCCTATCACTGCGTTCGGAATAAGGTTTTTGCCATGTGCTGAACCTGACGGTGTGCCGGTGGACATGTTGATGCTATTGTGTATGCAAAGTGTGTGGCGAACTCGTATGGCTGTACGCAATGCTGATGTTGATGCAAGGCCAGCAATGTATTATTTTACCGAGAATGTTAATTATACAAGCGA
The DNA here is from genome assembly GCF_038994185.2 of Dermacentor albipictus. Taxonomy (NCBI): domain Eukaryota; kingdom Metazoa; phylum Arthropoda; class Arachnida; order Ixodida; family Ixodidae; genus Dermacentor; species Dermacentor albipictus. The sequence goes on from NC_091829.1 coordinate 13,534,417, forward strand.
AGTGTTGAAACTGCTAAGTGATCCGCCAAATTGGCTTTCAGTGTTGGACAGTTTGGCTTCGATGAAGCCATTTTAACATGACACGTCAGTCTTAGTAAAGACTAGACGTTTTAACATTCGGATTCATTTGACAATATTTGTATGTACTTGCCAAGCCGGTAATAAAGAAAAAAAAAGTGGTGGTGCAGTGGTAAGATGCCGGACTCGGAATCGTGAGGTCGCATGTTCGAATCCTAGGCAAAGACGTTTTTTTTAATTTTTTTTTACTTTTATGTGTTTCTTTTTTGTACTAACAAATTTACATAACCTTACGGACGTCTCTGTCAATTTTTAATTAAATATTGATCAAGAACTACAGAACTTTCTACTACAGGACGTCACACTAGACAACAGAACTACAGGCAACAGAACTACAGGCAACATAACTACAGGCAACATAACTACAGGCAACATAACTACAGGCAACATAACTACAGGCAACATAACTACAGGCAACAGAACTACAGGCAACAGAACTACAGACAACAGAACTACAGACAACAGAACTACAGACAACAGAACTACAGAAACAACGTCCCAAAATACGACAGACTGTTAAAATTTCCTGTTGTGTTTTTCAACTGGGACACGAGTGCAGTCACGTATTTTTTACTGTCCTCCAAGTATTCTCGCAGATGTGTATCAACGAGCTCAGTTCAACACCCTTCTACAGTTGGTTCCCTTTCAATGAGGTGTAAGAGAAGGTGCTGGGACCACTGGCTCTTTGTTAAAGCATCCTCTTGCCGTTATCTGTCGTATTACTGTTGCCTGCAACATTGGTTCTCCTCTCGGAATTACGCCGTCTAGAACCGATAATACCTACACCATTTGAGGGAAGTGCACTAGTCAGTAAAACAAGTACGTAGAACGAACTCACCGGTCTGGCATATTCGAGCGAATGTCACGTGCTGTGTTTGCGCTAAATCATGAGGTCTTTTTCCGCCACAAAAAAATTACTCATCCACCAAGCAGCGTTTTTTTTTTTCAGGAAGGGCACAGATGTTAGCCTTGATCTAAGCGCCATGTTGCATTCCAGAAACGACTTTTCCACTACAGTAGACGCTTTTGCAGTGGCGGAACTAGCAAACAGGTTGTCGGTGTATGATTTCGCAAGAAATACATAGCTGGATTACACTATGTACACCGCAATCACAAGCGACCATGATCTCTGCAGTGGCGTTTCGTCGAAACCAGAACAGAACAACGAATAATAAGCATTGTTGGATATTAATTCAAAGCTACTTGCCGACTAGCTAGCTTTAGAGTTGATTATATACGCGAGGAGCAGTTCCTTTAACTTCACTCCTGTTCTGCTTTTGATGATGATACTTACACATTGTAGCGTGTGGCTGAGTTCTCGTCAACTCATCCTTGCGTGCGAGAAGGCCGAGGGGGGGGGGGGGCGAAGCAGCGAAATTCGGTAACTGCCATTGATGCCTGAAACTCGGTTTAGCGGGGTGCACAGATCGGCATATTTGGAGGAGGCGATTGAGCTAGCGACACAATGAGACCAAACGTCCCGATTTAGAAGGGACACGTCCAGTTTTTACCGCTGTGGTGCCGCTTTCCCAGCGCTTACTTGTCGGACGGCGGTGAGTGTCACTTTGGCCCCACCGCACCCAGACTTGCCTCGAATTGACGGGGCTGTTTCGAATCGGCTGTTCCCATTTTTGGTGTTGAGGTGCCAGCTTCCAAAAAGACTCGAAATACAGTTGGCAAAGCGAAACACTGGAGGTGGTGATATAGCAGCATTTGCGATCTGATAACCATGTAGGAAGCAAACAGTTCGCGTGACCTCGCGTGATTGCTCAGAGTGGTAGTATTGCTGACGAAAACCCGATTCTGAATAATTTCGCTTCATCAAGCGACAACTGGCTTTCCAAACCTTTGTAAGATGACACTCCTACAATGTACGACCGCTTTGGTTAGCACTACCCGGTCGCTCCCCCCTTTTTTCTCGATACAGCTTCAATTAACTTCTCAATGCGTTGACTAACGAGTTGTAGTAAAGCCCAAGTGCCCCGAACACGCCGTGTTGATGCCGTCTTGCTTGTCACGTACGTGATGTTAGAAGTACTTGCAATAATGCCCAAAAGCAAGTGCAAATTTATCGAATATCTTGGAAAAGAGCTTCCTTGCACATTAACATAATTTGGAATAATTGTTGAATCTATTTTCTATGCAAAAGGGTAGAAAATTGGGCGAGTTGGTACGGTAACATAATCTTGGTTTGTAGTGCGAAGTGACACACACACACACACACAGACTAGAAGCTCGCAGGATGAGCGTTAACTCTCAACTAAACCTATATTGAAACTATCAACATATATGTAAGGAATTGCAAATACCGCAGCATACGAAACTGACAAGGTCTAAAGACTATCAGCTAAACATATCAAGAGGTGGGGAAGGCATAAAAACCAAACTACGAAACGCACCGCTTGAGATTGACACACGAAAAGCAAATACGAGAAACAGCTACGCTAGCGTCGATGGTGACGTGTAAACCAATACAGCTGACTGCATAGAAACAATTCAGGAGGTGCTCGAGGTAGCTCTGCAGGCTGATAACTGTGATCGGCACAGAATTCCTAGGAGCCACAAGAACCCGAGGTATTCACTCAGAGTGCCGTTGATAATACCGTGAATAGGCTGCCTTCTTTCTGGTTTTCAAGATCATGAGGGCACTGAAGAACTTCGAGCGAACTATGATGGCGACAAGAATTTCGTGGACATGTTTCGACTATATGACATTGTGAGCACGCTGGTGGCTCGACGGCTACGGTGTGGCGACGATGAAATGACGACGATGGAAATACTGACGGTGGGACGCCAACGGCAGCGTTGGTGAAGACGGTATGACGACAAAGGAATCACGACAGCCCGACAACGACGGCACCATAACGACATGGGAATGGCGACAGCGTGACGACAATGGCACAACAGCTGAGTACATGCGACTTTTCCATTTGCTTACTCGATGGTGGCCATACAGTCCTCCGACCAATCGCTTTCAAAATTGTGCAAATCCCAAGCACTGGGAGACTCAGTCTAAGCTTAGCTGTTATGAGCCAGCAAGAAAAAACGGCGCATCAAGTGGTGATGATGATGGTGATTATTATTATTATTATTATTATTATTATTATTATTATTATTATTATTATTATTATTATTATTATTATTATTATTATTATTATTATTATTATTCGTCACCTAGCCTGCTTTAGCTGCTCAAGTATGCTATCAATGCTTTGCCTTCTAGCATTCTCGTATACATCTCTTAAATCTCTACCTCGTCCCGCGGCCTCCGCCTGTAATGGACCCGATTGCATCAGTCTCTTTCCTGCTTTTTTCGCCCAATACTCGAAACGTCCCTCGCGTATCTAGACTGCTGCAGTTGATAATTACGCCTACTTTCAGGCCAAGCGCTTCTGAAAGTTGTACGTTACGTGACGGTCTCGGTGGGTGAATCCCTTAGCATTTCATTATGATGTGTTGAGGGGTCGGGAGAACACTCAGACATCCTAATAGAATGCGGACAAGAGACGGGCAGTGCACTCTGGCGACGAACGCGCCGTCAGCCTAGGCGGAGGAGAAATGCGCCACAGCACCACCGCCGAGAAAAGCAACCAAATTTTTAGACGCCCTAAAGCTCTCGTGATGCTCGCGGCTTTAAAAATCTGGTTGAAAAATCTGGCCTTTGCATCGGCGAAGATAGGCCGCCGACCACCACCAAATACGAGAACAAGAGCCAAAGAAAGCAAATAGTTTTAAAACGTGCACACCACAGAGCTTTGTAAGGCTCCCACGATCGTTGTGTACTCTTAATCGAAGGTATTCAACAGAAGCAAGGACAAGAAGCAACGTTAAGTGTTCCAAGTCCTCTTTCTAACTTACCCTTCAAGTTTGGTGGCTTTGATGGCACAAGTTCGGTTCGGTGCATTTGTGACGGCATTTAGATGGAAGTGAAATGCCAGCAAGCGCGTGTACGTTGATAAATGTTACCATGAAAGAGCTCAATAGTACCAAAGAAAGAAAGATACACGAGTGCTCGGCTACGATCTTACTTAAAGCCAAAACGTTCCTCTGGGATATTGATTCGAAACAGTAAAAGACGCTTGAGCGGTGGAAATCAATAACCAATTGCTCTTACGTCGAGCGAAATGCGAAAAAAATATATGATTATAGGTGTAGCGTTTAAGAAAAGTACAGAAAGAGGGTGGCGTGGATCACGGAAAAAAAACTTTCATACGTATGGTATTCTAGTTTAGATTAACAAGTGCGGATTTGATGGGCATCTATAGAGTGAGTAGAAGAGACAGCCGGTGAACAATGCGAGCAACAGGATGGGCTTCAAGTGAAGCTAAACGCAACCGAATGTGGCAAAAAGTTAAAATGAGGTGATGAGAACTGTTGTGTTATCAGAGACGCGTTCTTGCGTTTGTCAGGTGGCGTCGCTGCGCTGTTGTGTACTCGCGTGACACGTTTCTGTTGGCGTTTCGCTTGCTGGCGTGCCGTTCCATGCATAGCAATCAACGCTGTGGAGGTTAGAGAGACTTCTTGCAGTGGCCTCTTTCGCACTTTGATATAGTTCGATGTTTTTGGACCGCAGTTGTGCGTAACTGTTCTTTCTGTAGGCTTAGTATAGAATGAAACAAGTTTTCATCCTTAACAAGCGCACTCTGGTACACGGCTGCTAATGGCGTTGTATTAAATCATCTTTATTTTTGTTGTTCTTTTCGGGTTCTTTATTTGCAATCCGTCTCGAGGAGCCTCACGTGCATGCTCGCGCGAGTGAACGCTGTTGGCACACAGTGAAGCATGGACGAGACGCCCAACGAAGCGGCATATAGACCGCGTTGACTGATGTATGGAAAGGAGTATATATAAGTAGCCGGCACTGCTGTGTTGGTGTTTCATTCTTTACGTGAACGCCTAGCTTGCGGAAACAAATAGTTTGATTCCCTTGCTCTCCCTCTGGCATATTGCCCGCCACGGCCACAAGACCTATCGCCATGCGTATTGCTGGTTAAAGTAATTGAAGACAGGAGCAAAAGGAGATATCTGGGAGAGACCATTGTTCTTCCCTGGGTCTGAAATAGGCTAATGATAATAACGACAATGGAAGAGGAGCACTCTAAAGAAAGTTTGCGCCCTTTGGGGCCGATCCTGACTTCAAAAGATAATTGTCATCTAACTTGCACGCCTTTTTTATGCGCGCCCGGCGCTTTCAGGTCATGAACGACATGCGCTTTATCTACGTAACACAGCATTCTTGACAGGTGAGAAATGAGCGCGGTGAAACCAAAGTGACACCGATGGCAATTATTGTTTATGAACAAGATACGCCACAAAGGGTGTAGAGTGTAAACTTGACGACCATACACTAGGTGGTCAGACTGAATGATGACGCATGTTCATGCTACCCGCCAGTCCACCTGTATATTATAAATGAAACCTTTTGAGGGCACAATAAGCGTAAAACTGACGTTTACGGAAAGATGATCCACTCACAATATCGTGTCCTTAAAGCTGTCATGGTTTATAACCTCACCGTTAAGGTATAAGACCAAATCATTGATGGGGACAATAATTTACTTCTTCCCCCCCCCCCCCCGTTTAATTTTGGTTGCTTTCTGTGGAAAGTAAACACGGCGACATCAGCGACAGAGTGCATCAGAAATACATGAAATGTACTTTAGTGGCTACCGTTGTCAAGCGCTCGCGTCAGGTAATTCAGTGCACAGTAGGTGGTCAGAATTATTGCATAATTTTTCAACTGTAGCGTCTCTCAACGCATATTTAGTCGAGCTCGCTGTCGCTTCCAAGAATTTCTTTAACAGTCGTAAGGAGGAATGTGTTAGCGGTAGTAAAACCCAACACCCTTAAGGATGTAAATGTGTTTACTGCGATATAAACTGATAATGTTCAAGAAACGTACCGAAAGTCACTTGGGTGCTACCGGTAAATAGCGGGCGCCTCCTCCACAGACGGTTAACCAGTAATGATAAAAACAGACTCTGCTAGGCCGTTGGCAGTCGTTCAGCAGCTGCTTTCTGATCCGAGAGCGCCCGGTTCTTTCATCAATGCAGTAGTATAACACCTGGTGCCTTTTTTTTCGACATGTTGGATGTCATACTGCATTCAAACCGAGCAAAACGTTTCACGTGGCGCATCACAAACAGCAAAAAAAGGAAAGTCGCATCCTGTCTTCGCACTACGTCTGCTGTACAGATTTTTTTATGCTTCGCAGTGAGGGAGCTTCCGCCCAGCCCAAAACGTGTATGCGCAGCCTGTGCTCAAAAACATTCGCAGCTGCGGTGGAACTCTATGACCGATACCGAATGGAGGATACAGAACCATAATTGCAGAAGCGTTAAACTCATGGGGGGTACTGCTGGCTGCGAGGACTGAAAAGGAGCGAAATTTCCCTAACTAATGAGCACTTTCCTGATGTGGGAACTTCAATGCTTGCAGTTGCAAATTAATGCTTGAGTTGAAATAATCCTCCAAAAGTGGCGCAGCTAGAGCTCCCACGGAAATTATGAATTACAGCTTGGTATTCCAGCGTGCTGTCGACACTGCATTACTGGCAAAACATCTTTGTTACATTATGTCCACTGACATGCCGGAAAATGATGTGTAAAATGCAATGGTTTGGTTCCCTAACAACGGAATTGCTGCCAGTGCCCCAAAACACAACTTGTTTGTTTTCGCTCTCCAGACTACTCTAATTAACATGCCTCTCTACTTACTTAGGTCAAGCTGTGTTTCTTGTAAATGTGCGCCTATTGCATGCGTTGATTGTGTTAAATATCTTGGAATATCTTTTGTTAGTAACGTGTATTGTCAACACCACTTATCACTTATTTGTTCAAAACTGAGGTCCGTCGATTGGCTGTTTAAATACCGAAAGATTTGCGACCCTGTATATAAAAGAAGTATTGTACATGCGCTGGGTTACAGTGTGTTGAGATACGGCATTACAGTCTGCGGCTTCTGTTCGGATCCTGCTAGATGCAGGGTAAATGAGATTTTTAAAAAGATATTCTTAAAAATGTTGCCTGCAATTACCCAACAGTAAGAGCAGTAAATATGTTCTTCGCATAAAACACAGGAAGAACTTCGAGTACTGGGCTCTTGGGAGTTGGTGTCAGTGGCATGCAAGGGTTTGTTTTTCGTCTTGCGCTGTATCTTTCCAGCAGAACGTGTGAACACCGAAAATGTGTTACCATGGGCTCCGCGCGGAAGTTCATGTGCATCTAACGTCCTTGCACCAACACCTGAGGGCCATTCGCCTTCAACATGAGCGCGGCAGCCGAGGCAGCCGTTGACTGCGGGGACCCCAGCGAGCAAATGCGAGCGCAGACCACGTGGTCTTATCGATTCGTCCCTTGTGCCACAGAGGGCGCACTCCGCCCGCAGGGAAGCCCTCAATATCGCCCGCACATGCGGTTTTGGAAGTATAGTAGCTCTATGCCCACGGGCGCCGGCAGAGGAACACCGCGATCGAGCATCATGTCGATGCAAAAAGGGCCATTCGCAGGCGAAGCTCGAATGCTGTAGGCCATGCCTCACTAAATGCGCCGGTTCTCGACACGTCACTGAAGATAAACGACGTTGCGCGTTGTTCATTGTGGATGGGAAGGAGACAACTTTTAAGAGTCAAGTGATTGCGCTCCCCTTTCGGCATGAAATAGGTCGAGCGATGATAGAGTTGCATCTGGGTCCGCGACAGATGTCCCCTCCCACTACCCTTCCTTGACACAGATCGGTATACGCTACACGCAACACCTGAAAAACCGGTTCACGTGTAGTTTTACTCGATGTTTAATGTTAATTCAGGTCACTCGTTCGCACCCATCGACAATATATCGCTGACGTTACTCCACAACGTTCTATTTTCTTGAGCTGCGAAGTCACCTTGGTGCATATACTATCAAGCAGACACTCACGCGGTAGAGAAGAAAACATGTACGAGTGAAATCTATTAGCATTCGAAACGGCAGTGACGCCTATACCGTATTTAATCGCAATCCCGGTGACATGAACGACTCCCCACTTCCTCTAAGATCCATTAACCTCTTTTAAATTTCGTGTCTCCTTCACATACGTTTTCCTTTGAAAACATCGCGAAATGATAAATTCCGCTTGCAGAAGTCTCAGTGCCGACCACGAGATCGAACCCGAGCGTCAGTCGAGTGCACCCAAGGTCTCCCGTTGAAAGCCTTCTCGTGTACATACAGTTCGGAAGCACCGCGCATTGCGGTCAATGTTGCTTCGTGTCGGACGGAGGCAGCTCTAAGTGGGATATTTAAGTTTTCTGGCAGCTGTATTGAGAATGTGCTCTCAAATTCCATTTATTCTTATGCATAATATGAGAGCCATTCAGGGACACTTACTCTGCGCTGATCTTTCCTCTGCTTGCCGAATGCGTGCAGCGAGGCTGGTCGCAATGAAAGCGGACAGCGATGCTTCCACGAATGGGGCGACGAGAAAATAGGATCAGCTTCGGAGTCGGACTTCAGTGTGTACAGCACCGCAGTGTAGTCGAGCGAAACTTGAACCAAAGAGCGAAAGAACACAAGAACAACACGAAGACTCACACAGGCTAAACGCTGCACAGGCATCTCGGGAGAAGCGCAAGTATTTCTTTCGTAAGTTCAGGTTCTTCTTCTTTTTTTTGCTTTTGTTCAAAAAAAGTAAAGGATAAACAGAGCAGCTATTAGCGCAATTTGCTGGCCTTTTCACTTGACTATGAAAATAATACAAAAATAAAAATAATAAATGTATAAATTATTGCATTAGGTAATGTTGAAGTAAAACAGAAGAACATGCAACTACACTAAGAGTAAAAGTCTCTCCGGAAAAGTTATCCTTGAAACAAAGCTCGCGAATGTCTGGCATATACGTTTCAGATGCTCGAATTACACACGACGCGTTAGAGTCAATATTCGGCACTTTCACCTTAGCCATGTGGCAACGGCTTAGTTACTGCTCAGTAATGCGGCAATGAAATTGATTAAATTTACCATATATTTCGCCGCAGAAAGATAACTAAAAAATCAGTCGCAATATGTGTGGAGACCTCTCCCTACTGTGAGATTTTGCAGCACTCTATGACATACTTTAATAAATTTCCGTGCTGACAAACTCACCGATGTCTCTTCACAACGCTCTCAACTTGCGGTAGCATGGTAGCCTTTGTGTGCGAGTCTCTGGCTCTGAACAGGAAACAGTCAATGGGGACCTCTGCTCTTTCCAGCACCAGCTTTGGACACATATGTCAGCAACACCACTTCGAAATTCGAAATAATCATGCCACTACTTGAGTCGCAATTTCTTTTTTTTTTCACACTGAACGTTCGTACGGGCGTGATACTGATAGAATTGGCGCGCCCTACAGAGACTGGTGAATGACGAGTGACTCGTGATTTCAGATGTCTCCACTGAAAGAGCCCATAGGAAGTGTGCCGTGGCAGCCACTTATACCCGTCATGTATCGGTTTATATGTACCACAATAAACGAGCTAGGGGCTTAGACATTAAGCATTCGAAAAGAAAGATGCGTCGCCAACAGCGGTGACCCCGCTTATGTCTCCTTCGTTTAAAGTAAGTGAGAATGTCTAAGATGAATATAGATATAGAACTTTGGGAGTTAGTGGCTTGCCAAGCATTAAGTCACACGCCACTCTGCGCTGGCGAACATTCACTCTGCGCTGGCGAACATTTATTCTTACTCTAACCTCAACAGACCGCTTTGACAGAACCTCAGCATCTATACGCACAACCACCTCCTGGGCAATCACGCCCAACAACACTCTTACATATCCAGGCCATAAAGCAATTCCTTCTGCAAATAAAAGTTTTACTAATTGAATGATTCCTCCAGAAGCCAGGGTGGACAAAGGAAGCAGCAGGCGAATGCGTGCGCCATCGCGGTGTACATAAGAGAAAAAAAGAAGACGAAAATGATAAGGATCGCGTTGGCCACGGACCGCCTTCAATATTTGACTGTTGAACTCTCCTAAAACATATAAACATAGTCAGTGTCTCGGCGCCACAGCCGTCATCTCTTATTCTACAAACAGGTGACGAAATATTTTGTATATTTAAATTCTTTTTTTTTTTCAGAATGTGCTTGATGGTGCACTGTCAAACGTTATTGTAATATTGATGTTTTAGCTTGAAAAACGGCTTAGACCACATTTACTGCTTTAATGCTACCCTGGCGGATGTGCTTCGGTATTTCCTTGCATTGTTTCTTTTTCTCTTTTCTTTTTAAACATGATTGCCTTTGTAATACCATCCTGCTATGCTGTCAACTGAGAGTGGCAGTATTGAAAATAAATAAATAAATAAATAAATAAAACACGGATCGAAACCAGCTACCTTTAGCGCTGAACTAGAGCCAGAGTAAATAAGAAATATTCGACAGGCGCCTATCATTTACGTGCTTGCCAGTCGCTGCCCTTTTCCGTGCGTTACTCTCAGAATTCAATCACTTGTTTGGGTAACTGTCCTCTCGCAAGTACCTTTACCTTTACCGCGGCAGTGTCAGCTATCGGAGAGTAATTACTGCTGAAACCAGAGTCGCGATGCAAGCGGGCACCAGGAGCTGCAGGGCGAAGACCCACTTGAACTTGGCCGTCATCGCCGTATGTCGATATTGCGCTGCCACGTGCCGAGGATTGGTTTGCATCCTCGGGAGTTGAGCCGCTCAGCTGAAAAATCAGGCACTGAGACACTTAACCGGTAAAGGCGCAAACCATCAGCGGGAATGTATTGCGGCAATCGTTTTAGAATAAAAGAAAAAAATTACGAGATTGAAAGAAACCCAGTGTGGCATTATGGATTACCGTTTTTTTGGGACCATACCTCACGGTTTTATTATTACTATTATTATTTTCTTGCAAAGTTTTTATCGATGCGTCTTATAAAACAGTGCGACGTATATATGCATAAATCAAAGCATTCATTATGAGCATGTTCTATTTTTTTTTTTTTTACCGCACAAGCCCTGCTGCAGCGGCAATGTCAGCGACGTGGGTGTCTCGTAAGGTTATTCACAGGCCGACGACGGGGACCGAGCGACGCTGCTGGTCGAAATGGCTGAACATTTTGATTGCGCCGGAGGACCAGGTCCTCGGTGGCTTAGGGTGTAGTGCGACAAATGCTCGCTTTTAGCGCCTAAGAGGAGTTTCGGTGTTTTTTCTCTGCTAGAATTTGCGAGTCGCAAAAATCTGTTTAACAGAAAAGTGGCGCCTTGAAACGGGTAAGCATGGAACCTTGCAGTGAGTGCACGAACATCTAGTATATGCGCACTTAATCGTGCCGACCGAGGTAAATATTTGCGTTTATACGAAGGTCCGCTACGAAGTACGGTAAATGAACATTTGCATGTGACGTCTTTCGAGTTCCCGCAGCGGACGTACTGATCGCAACCAGACATTTACACTCGGGCAGCGGCAAACGCGAGCTCTCAACAGGGGCAGTAGTTTAAAATTAGCTCAGGAAACTTTAATATGTCTGCCTTAGTTTGAGTCCATCAGTCCGCTGCTCTGAACGGGAGAAGCGATGTGAAGAAAAAATAATTTATTTGATTAGGGTGAAAACAGAATGATACACGGAAAAGCTTCACAGGGTTCACAAAATAAAGGAATTAAACCGTGATCACATGTTTATAAAATTCGTGCGAAGCTCCTTGGACGAAGAAGTTTTTTACCTTCGATCACGTACTCGATCTTGTTCTCGATCATGAGCTTTCGATCTTGTTACCAAGAGGCTTGCGTGTGGGGATACGCGATACACCGTGGTATATAGACAAGTGAAAATGATGCAAGCGCCTATGCTGCATAGCATCGGCTTCGTAACTGATCAGCAAATTTAAGCCGTTGCCAAAAGAAAATAAGTTATAGGGTTTTACGTGCCAAAACCACTTTCTGATTATGAGGCACGCCATAGTGGGGGACTCCGGCAATTTGGACCATCTGGGGTTCTTCAACGTGCGCCTAAATCTAAGTAAACGGGCGTTTTCGCATTTTCGCGCTCACCTAAATGCAGCCGCCGGGTCCGTGATTCGATCCCACGACCTCGTGCTTAGAAGCCCAACACCATATATCCACTAAGCAACCACGGCGGGTTGAGCCGATGCAGCGCCGTCTGTGGCACGACTACGCAGAGGCGCAGTCGCTTAAGTAACCTACGGTGATTTATGGTTTTCTTAGGCGGATGCTATCACAATTAGCCTTGAAGCTGTTACCGATAGCGACATTACGCCTTCCTGCACTATATGTATACAGGGCGTTTCGCTTCACTTGGGCCAAAGTTTAAAAATATGCAAATGCTACGTAGCTAAACAGATCCAAGGTAATGTTGTCTGCCGTCACTTGAAGTACCCAGATTATTTTCTTGCTTTCCGCCTAATTACATAGTTAGTCTTTCTTAATCAACATCTAAATTATTATAATTAGATGGAGTGTGTCAATGAGAAAATTGTACAGAGCAAACCTTCGGACCACTCCACCTCGAGGGAGAAAAGAGCACCGGCCACTCTTCTCCAAAGAGCACCACTTTTCTGCCGCAAGTCTTCGCCTATTAAATGCACAAATAAAGACGTTAAAAAAAAACTCCCGATACAGCTTTCTGTTTGTCAATACGTGCTACATAAGAGTGTTTTTGAAAGCATGAGAGAAGCCAGCGAATGCACGAAAACGTGCCGCGACTGGCCGCTTGAGAAAGCTTGCGCGTACTCGCGGTCTTTTCTCATGCTTGGAAAAACACGTTTATGTAGCACGTATTGAGCAATAGAAAGCTGTATCGGAAGTTTTTCATGTTACTCTACAATTTTCTCATTGACACATTTCACGCAATTTTAATACTCAACAGGTTGATAAATAATTAAGACGAATTATGTACTTAGGCAGAATGCAAAAATACTCTGAGTATCTCCAATCAATGGCAAATGAAATTACCTTGGGTCGGTTCAGGCACTTGGCATTTGCACATCATTACTATTTCGCTCAATTACGTTGGGAACCCGTGGTATAAAGTGAGTAGCGGTGATGCAGAAAAGAAGAAGACAGCAACGAGAGATATAATATAAAAAGTGGGCATGTTGGAGCAGCAGGGACGCCGCCATCCATAAACCCGTTCCTTTTCTTGGTGCAGTTTCACTGCACTTACATCGGCATGCACCAGCTGCCCGACGGTGACCAGCCGACTTACTGTGACGCTTTCAGGTTCGCACTGCGCAACTGCGTCGCCGGACCAACTTCACGGAACCGGAACGGCGTCGTCTATATCCGATGCATTCTCAGACACCCATTGTCCTGCTTTGGCGTCTAATGCTCGATGCGTGATACCGAAAATCTTCATCTACGCACGAGTTCTGCTTCCTCATATTGATGCTTCACTATCGTCAGTGCCATCACACCTACCCGACTATCTAAAACACCAGCTACTAGCTTAACCTTCCAGTGGGCATGTTAGAGCAGCAGGGATGCAGCCGGCCATAAACCCGTTCCTTTTCCTGGTGCAGGTTGGTCAAGCTCCTTCTTATTATTGTAAAAAATCGAACAATGTATTTCTGCTGGTCCTGCCATGCCCTAGTGTGTTTTACACCATTACTTCTGGTCGTTTTAATCTTATCGAACTGCTTATATTGCCTGGGGACTTAGAAGAAAACCCTGGACCTGATGACCTGAATTTACCACTGGAGCTAGCAGTTGTTAAAACTATTTTTGCACATGTTGACTCGCGTCATGATGAACTAAGGATAATGCTTGACGACGTCAATAAAAGTCAAATCGCCCTAGACCAAACTGTCTCTGACATTAACGCTAGACTTGCCATCGTCGAGTACCGCGTAAACAATTTAGATGAGTGCCAAACTAATGACCTGCAACAAGTAGTTGCAGACACAGTTCGCGAAGAAGGTGCCGAACTTCGAAGCAGGCTAGACGATCTTGAAGACCACGCACGTAGGGAGAACTTAATTTTTTACGGTCTAGCTGACTCGCCAAGTAAATACTGGGCTCATTCGGAAGAAAAAGTATACAGTAGCTGTATGCAGTAGCTTAGGTATGCAGTTATCATCTGACAGTATATCTCGAGCCCGTAGATTTGGAGCATACGTAGCTGCTACATGTCGACCAATAATTGTAAAATTTACAAGCTTTAAAACAAAAGGTGCTATATTTTCTAATAAGGGCAAATTTAAAGGATCTGGTGCAACATTTCTGCAGACTTCTGCAAGGCAAGCCGTAACTGCCGAAAGAAACCTACCGAGTATGGCAAGGTAAGCCGACAGTACTTTTCCTTGCGACACAATAGGATGTTCATCAACAAAGAAATGCTTCATGTACTCCTAGCAAACCGATACTGTGTACGAAATTCCCCAGATTGCAGATCGTTCTCCGCTTTCGTCAATTGCTCCTACGTCACGGCAGGATAACCCGCCAAAGGGATAGCACAAGTCTTCTAGGAGGGGCGGGCCTACCGTGGGCAACATATCTTTTGTCTTTACAAACATTATAAGTGTCATTCAAAAACGAGATGATTTGTCTTCTGTCATTGATGATTGTGCTGCAGATTTGGTTGTACTTACATAAACTTGGCTTTTAAGAAAAATCGCTGACAATGAAATTTTACACTGTCACAATGATTATAAATTCTTTACATCTGATCGAAGCGGTAGAAAAGGCGGTAGAGTGCTTATTGCAGTATCAACGCGTCATTTCTGTCAAGATATTCCAGTCATATCTCCACTAGAAATTGTGTGCACATGCGTTCGTTTCGGATGTCAGGAAGTAACGATTTGTTCCTGTTACCGCGCACCTCAATCTTGTGCTGTGCGATGACAGTGTTCGGTGACAGTGACCGATTGTGATTGTGTGTCTATGCTCCTTCCTTTCCTTATCTCTACTTTGTTTCCGTTTTACCTCCCCCTCCCCTCTCTCCCCAGCGTAGGGTAGCCAACCGGATTTCTTTTTCTCTGTTTAGCCTCCCTGCCTTTCCCCTTTCCTCTCTCTCTCTCTCTTTGTTTGACGTTCTGTGATTCTTTATATGACGCTTTAAATAACATTCTTGTACGATACCCAAGTTCTCCCCTTCTAGTTTTAGGTGATTTTAATTTCCCAGAAATTTTGTGGGATAGCAGCCATAGCTTTATTTGTACGCATACTAATGAATGCTCTGATTTTGTTAATCTTCAATTTAACCCAATTAGTAAAAGATAACTACGTGTGTTACTACTACCTCATCAAACGTGCTAGATTTAGTTCTTAGTTCAATCCCAGATGTGTTTTCAGCATTTACATATTTGCCTGGGCTAAGCCATCATTGTATCCTTCCCTTTCTTTGCAACATTCCTTTCGAGCGAGTGCCACAGCACAGCTAAATCATGAGAGATTATGCTAGAGCGAATAGCGCCGCTATTGACGTCAAAAGGCAATCTTTTTGCGAATCGTTCCTGCGCTTCTACACGTATAATAGTGTAGAAGAGAACTGCGCAATTTATAAAACAAGAATGCTTTCCCTTATCGAGAAATATGTGCCTTTGCGTAAAATTCATTCAAAATTTCGCTCTCCTTGGTTCACTCTACTGCACAGCCGTCTATGAAACAAGAAAAAGAGAACTTACAGGAAAGCAGTATCAAGTGATAACGCTGAGCGCTGGGCAGCTTATCAAAATTACGTCTCCGATTGCACCCTTGCATGAACTTGAAGCGGCCAAGCGCAATTTCTTTTCAAGTACTCTTCCTTCGCTACTTCGAAATAAACCGCGTCAATTTCGGGAAGTGGTTAACGGTAAACCGAAACAAGATATCCAACTATCTGATGAAATAGGGAACATTATTCTATCTGATATGTTCTGTGTTGCTCTGCATAACGCATTTAAATGCTCGTTTTCTGATGATCAGTCTTTTTCATCACCCGTATTTAAGAGCCCCTTGTTTCCCGCGATGGATCCCATAATCAATGACTGGGCAACGTCGGTATAAGTGCGCGTCCGCCATGAAAGCGAGTCACCCAAGCGTCAGGCTTCTCTCAGCCGGCGTCTCCACATTTTCTTCACACCGCCTCGATTCATTCTGATAGCGACTAGCACCGCCTACCTTAGTTTACCAGCTCGCGTAAGATGCCATGCTTGATCGCGTTCTTTGGACCATGTGACGGGGCTGGAAGGTTCAAGGCACTGTGGCTGTGCCTGACAGAGGCATTACATGAGCGATAAGGAGCCGTCATTCGCTTAAATCGATCCACCCACGTACATTGAGACGCAGTACCTAGCAGCAATAAAACGTTATCTTAAACATAGAGTACCTCGATAAGTAACGTGTAATTAAAACAACCAATCCATGATTCAATAAACCTGCCTCCAAGCTTGCTCTTACTTGCACCTTGTAATCACCAAAAACAATATTTTTCATAAATTTGCAATATAATAACTATAATTTCTATGCGCAGCTTGTCATACCACCCGAAAGTACCACCTAGCGCTGCACGATTTTACCAATGATATCTGGTTAAAGTACTTCGGGAAATATTCGTGACGTCTTTTCCAGGTGTGATTCTCGTAGTCATCATTATCATGTTTTATGTGCAGGAGAAAAACGTTTCAGCAGAAAACTCCACTTGTGCCCATCAACAAGTTGCGCGTAAAGTTTATTTCACTTTCCTTTAATTTTTCTCCTTGGTCCCCTATGAGTTTTTCTTTTCGGATTTTTTTTATTGCAAGGCTGACTACTCTTTTAGAAAATCCTTTTCTAAACTTAATCGCTCCAATTTGCTTTTGTACTGTTACTACTACCACTAAAACCACCACCATCATCATCATTTTATTCCACTTCTCGGATACGTGCAAACCGTCGTGCCTTTGTCGACATTACCTTGGCCATCCGTAATCGTCGTGTTGTCGCTATTGTCATTGTCGCTATCCCTCTTCATCGTTGTGGTCGTCGGACTTGTTATCCCCAGTTTGGCGGCAGTTAAGAAATTTCTACGAGTGGTACCACACGTGTGAATGTTCGATTTCTCTTTTCGCGTGCAAACTATGCAGTTGTCAATGCTCTCGTTATACCTGAAGGGCACAGCGTATTGCTTTTCTGGGATGTTCCACGAGGAATGCGATGCAGCTAACAGATAAGCTAAAAAGGTTTCCTGCACTGATAGCATTACAAACCCACCGGCTGAAGCACCTCTGCAGACCAATCGGCAGTTCGCAGTGTTCGGGGCAGCGTTAAATTACATTTCACGTCGGTGTTTCTTTTGATGGCGTCCGCGTTCTCCTCTGTGTGCGGCCGTTCTTAGAATGGCCGGACGTGCCGGAACTATCTCGTCTGGTATCCTCTTGCGAGGAAGATAGTTTCAACACGCGGAGAGCGACCCATCTCGAAACGATGAAGACGATAGATGTATTTCCGAATGGTTAAATCTAGAAAATGATCCAGTTAATCCTTTCAAAGAACGTGTCTGCGAGAGCTCTAGGGTACTAAAAGGAGCAGAACCATTTAGCCGAAGTGAGCAAGTAATGGCGGTTGGAGCTATTACCTCGGCTGGCTTCGTATTGAAAGAGATAAATTTAATGGTCGTAACGAAAGTTAACTTCCTGAACCGTATGGAGTGCGTTTATGTAAGGCAACTCCGCAAGGACTTTGCGAGATGAACTGGCTAATGCGTCTACACTTGAACACAAAACTTTTTCTCGGAAGGGCTGAAGACGTGCACGCCACAACGGTTTGATGAACGGACGTATATAACCACACTTTGAATATCATTAAAGATGATTCTCGTTTATCGTTACACGAGGGCTAGGGAAAGTGATGAATAAGGAGCAGTGGCACTGAGATCAGGTGTTTAGAGGAAAGACCGCCTGTCTCTTGGTCACCGACCTATCTTAAAGCAACGTTTCCTTAGCGGACCCTCTTAGACTTTCCTCACCATGGCTGCTGTTTTGCCGAATAGGCGCGTGCCTCACGTAACGTAGCACGTGGCCACAATGGTGCGAGAGCACATGCGCTCGCGTCAGCTTCCACTAGGCTATATGGACGAAGGAAATAAGCGGTGAAAGGTGCCGTTCAACCTTACCCCTGTCTGCCGCGTTGCACTTTCGCAGTGTATGAGCATTCATCTGTCTTCACCCTTCTTTCCCCGTCCAAAAATCAAACTTTCTCCTCGCGGCACCACTGTGTCGACATTTCTGAAGCGTGCATTTGCTTGAACGGCTGTTTGCATTTCGTCTGTAATTGTGGGCGGTGCAGCGCATGAATCTAAACATCGCATAAGATCATATTTTGCCTAGACAACAATAAATTTAAATGCATGCATCGTATTTAGTTTTATGTCATTTAAGTAACCGCTTCCCGAAAGCTCAGCTTCACACAGGATCCAGCATGTGCATGGGTTCTGAATATTTTTTTTCTTATATTGTTCAGAAGGGGGTGAAAAGCTTAATCTTAAGCTTTTGTCCTCCATTTCAAGTACCTCAATGGCGGTAGTAGTGTACAAAGGTCGCGACATGTCCTGACTTCATAGTAGCATTAGGCTATAGCTTTAATGTAGCTGGTTGGTTTAAAGCAAATCGACGTCAGCACACACATTGTCATGTTGTCATATATGCTGTAAAAAAGTAGAAAAGTAACAGAATAATAAGTAACGGAACCATGCTTCCGGGGCACCTTAATGCCTCCTCCCCGCCCTTTTGATCCATGAAATTTCACCATACATACATAGTAGTCGGCCGGTTACTAGAAACAAAATTGTAATATTTTTGGCAGAACTAATTCGCGTGGTTAATTAAATTAGGAGGTTTTACTTGCCAAAACCACTTTCTGGTTATGAGACACGCCGCAGTGAGCGACTGCCGAAATTTGGGCCACCTGGAGTTCTTTAATGGGCACCTAAAGCTAAGTACGCAGTTGTTTTCGTATTTCGCCCACATCCAAATGCGGCCACCGTATTTCGGCAGCATTAAAATATCGCACTATTATAATTCTCATTGCCCTGCAACAAATATAAGTAGAAGACCTTTCGAAGGACTAACGTTGGCGCTAGATGGTTGTAGATGTTGCAAAGAAACACTTTACTCAGCTACAAGAACAAACGGCGCAAGGGACAAGCATAATATAAGTGCTTGCCCAAGTTTTTGAGCTGAGTGGTTGTGGCGCATACCCACAGTGGAGGACTGGCTAAGAATCAGGTGGTTAAATTGCCACTAAAAATCAGGGAATTAATAATGTGAACATTGGAACTGGGAAAGTAAAAATTTTGTGAGCGGGAAAAAAAGCAATCAGAATAAGTGTTACGGGGAATGCGTTGTGAGTGAGTGCTCGTTTTTGTCATCTTCTTCGTGCATTGTCGTTCTTGAGATATAGTTCTTCTAATAATGAACTACCTTGTCTATATTTCTTGTAGGTCATTTCTAGAACATGGCGGCCACCACTAATAGCTGATAGAGTTCACAAAAGCATAGCCTTCGAGGTTCATTTCTGTTACTAAGATGCAAACGTCGCCAGGGTCTGGATTTGGACACCCTCTTGCAATATTGCGTGTCCTTTTGATGCAGGTTCTTTTGTTTAAAGGCTCAGATGGTTCTCTGAGGCGGAGCCTCAGAAAACACAATTGAGGACAAAGCCGTCTGTGTCAAAAACACACAAGCACAAACTTTTAATAAAACTAGAACGAGGATAAAATCCATAAAATTAACACTCAAAGAGACATCACGGCGAGAAAAACGCTTAGGGCTAGGATGGTATTAACAGTACCCGAGCCCGGGCTGAGCACGACTGTGAGGGCGCATAGCTATCTCGACGTGGAGAAGCGGTGCAAGAAAAAAAGACTGAAAGAAAAAAAAGCCAGTTCAATCAGAATAAACCACGGAGCTTCAAGCAGCCAACTATCAAACGACGAATCGGCCAGAGCGACAGAAAAGCGAGAGGCGCGCTGGCAGAAGAGGGGGAGAGTTGGTCCAGGAAGCGACGCCAGGAGAAGGTCGGCCACCGGACCGTGAGTGGAAGACAGGCCGTCGGGTTCCAGACCCGAGCCACCAGGACTTCACCCGACCGGGGCCTCCTGCCAACCCCCTCCTGCCATCCCGTTCCGTCGCCACTCAACCTGATTGTGAACTTCCGCGCGAGGCATGCGAGCTTGTGCGCCCGTGGGCAGAATGAGAGCAGTCGGGCTACGGGCCCGACTTCTGCGCCCAGCTGCCTGGCCAGAACGCCGCCGCCATATGCTCGTGCCGCCAAGCCGCCTGCCTTCCCTATCTAAGCCAGAGCTGCCGCGCTCTGGTAGCCCGGTCAACGGTCCAACACTCCGACCTTTGGTGAGAACAACACCACTTCTCTCGTCATCTTGTCTCCGCTTCTCCACGTCGAGACTACTATGCGCACTCACAGTCGTGGTCAGCCCGGCCTCGCATACTGTTAATACCATCCTAGCCCTAAGCGCATTTCTTGCCGTGATGTATCTTTGAGTGTTTATTTTATGGTTTTTTATCCTCGTTCTAGTTTTAATAAAAGTTTGTGTGTGTGATTTTTGAAACAAACAGCTTTGTCCTCAATTGGGTTCTCAGAGGCTCCGCCTCAGAAAACCGTCTGAACCTTTAAACAAAAGAACCTGCATCACAGTCCTATCCATAGTGCATTCTTAAGGTTCTGTAGCGCGTTTGACTTCAACATGAGCTTGCGAAGAAAAGCCACTCTGCGACAAAGAGTGCGTTTATTTCAAGTTTTGCAAAAGTGTGTGGGACGAGCTGGTGGGTTGTTTGAAGAGATTGTCTTACCGGCAACAACAACAACAAAAAAGCATTCATTTTCTCTCATCACTCTCAACAAAGTTCAATGTTTCTACTTTCGTTACGAGTTTCCAAAGTTTTCAGTGGCAAAAAAGAATCGCAATTTGCGTGAAGAATTACCCTTCAGCTCTTCCTCATTATGTTTTGTCATTGTCGTCTTCTTCATGTCTCTCGCTCATCGCTGCCCATTACAGCGTCCCAATTTCACCGAATGCTGTCATGATTGCTTCCCTCTCTCCTCGCTTTCCACACACTCCGCTCTTTTCTGTTGGTTTCTCACCGTAAGGCAACAAAGCTATTGCAGTGTCAGTGTATAGAAGCGCTGTCATTTTGATATGAACCGAGGGAAAGTTATTGTCTGCTCAAGATGAGCTAGAATAAATTGGCACTCTTTTCAAAGAGGCGCAGAAGGACTTTGCATGCGACATTGCCATAAGAAAAGATGGAACAAACGACAGTCTAGAAACCCGAAAAACAAAACAAATATACAGTAAAGACAGCAAATTGAGGCCATTGTTTAGGCTGGCACTATTTTAACCCGCCGTCCACTTTGAAGATGAAGACGATGTGGGCCAAGGACGCGGCGAGCATTCGTTCTATTTTGTTGCAGAAAATGCGGCATCCTGCATCGAGAATTCTACACGGCGGGGGTTTCGTTAGCTTAGCACGGGCATTGTGAAGGAATTCGTTTACTACAAGGTTGTATATCAGAAAATTGCAGTCTACAGCGGATGCTTGACATCTGCTGTGGGTGTGGTCAAATGAAACAAGAGAGAAAGTTCTTAGACGCGCAGGAATACAATCAGATAAGCTCACTGACAATGAACAGTTAAACGTAAACAATAAGTTCCGCAGGACACTTATGCAGCTTATTGACGAAAAAGGAATGATGTAACCATAATATGACGTATGGCAAGCTGTGCGACTCAAAGATCTTTCCCAAACTTATTCCAATTTGACAGTTGATAACACCAAAAAGAACTCAGATGTATCACTGAGTTCACAAACACTTCAGAAGTACTTCAGAAGTACGAAATTCGAGTGCAGTCGTGACCGGCTGTTCGGAGTGGCGGCTGCTGCACAGGCTGCGTTGCAGCAACATGGCGTCTGATTTCACCGCTGCAGTCACACAAACCTCTGACTGACCTACTACGTGGAGCCGGTGTAACGTGACCTCAGAAATAAAGACTATACATTACTCGTGAAGAAATTGCGCATATACGTTGCTGTCTATTCAAATGAGCTATATGCAAACTTATTCTTAATTTTAAAATGATGGATCTTTAAATTTCAGAGCAAATTCGGGAATCTGACACACGTTGTCTTGCATTTACATTTGATGTCGACCACGCCGTTTCACGCCGCGGCACGATAACAGTTGCGGAACTTCCCTGAACAGCCTCGATAAACATATAGAAATAGATGCACTCACAGGCACCCATGTCGTTCGGAGATGACTCAAGCAGCACCGGAATGAAGTCCTGCGGGCAGGGTGGGAGATCAAGTGAAGGAAAGGAAGCCGATCCGAAGTAACTCTTTTACTGACACTTAGAGCTTTGTACTGGATATGGTTTCGCGCAAGTGCTGTCCCCACCATCACCCTCACGAGTTGATTCATTGAGACTCCAGGATGAAGCCATCTCCTGGACACGTCAAATTACACTTGTCCGGCGTCAGCTTACTTCATATCGGTAATTCGAGAAGACGTTCAGTCTTGTGCAACCAGCATTAGCACGCAGGAGAACAGTACACACACCCAGCGCTAACTTCCAATAACGTTTTGTTTTTAGGAAACAACGACAATTCTACATCCTACGCGGCCTACATCACAGAATGCATGTGCAGCCAAAGTGCTAACACATCATTGTAATAGTGAAAACATAACAAAAAAGAAAAAAACATGTTTGCTATTACGGTACTATGATACTTAAGAGGCCTTTTTTTCGACGTCTTATAAATGTTTTGTGACATATCCATTGACGTAATGTGTGAGATTCGCTGTTTCCCAAAATCAAACGCTGTGGACAGCCTTGCCTGATCGCACAGGCTTAAAAACGTTGCAAGTAGATATGATGTTAATGTTGCTTTCACTACTCCCAATAAGCTAGGTAAGATATGCGCTGCCATGCCGAGGAAGAAGGAGCAGGCAAAAGGCAAAAAAAAAGAACAGATATTTGCCAGCGAAGCGCAATAAGAACAACAGTTTTACTGACTGTCGTATGGTCGTGGTTTATAAGATTGCCCTTCTCTGTGCCCAGTTCTACGTAGGGAAAACGGGAGGGTGCATCAATCAGAGGTTAATGGAACAGAAAAGGTCGTTAACCGGTGGATCACCTTCTAATTATTCCCTACATTGCCAAGATTGTAACTGCACGCCAGAGTTAGATGAATACGCGATATTGTACAGGCATAAGAATGAAGATACGCGTCTTATGGTAGAGGCATGTCATATCTATAATGGTGGAAGTGCGTGCGTGAGTCAGCCTTCGATTACTTTACATAAGGAAGAGATAAAGTGCCTTAACAGTTATCTCTCACGTAGACCGGCACATGTACCAGACTGACACGTGGTGATACCATTCCTGAGCTTGCGCAAATGAGTTTTGTGTCTTCTTTCTTTTTTCGCCTCAGTGCTCCCTTCAGTTGATAGTCGGCGTTCGTGTTGTCCACTTCTCTACTCTTGTGTCCTATCTGCACGCCTCACCTCTTTTTTTTTTGCATAATCCACCCGTGTTCTGTTAAACGCCTTACATGACCTGCCGATCTTCACCTCTACCACTTACTTTCACTTAGAAGATAAGTGGAAGGGTCGGCGAACTCACAATTGAGTCAACTCACTCAGGCTGAGAGCGACCGGCGAATCTGAGTTATGCTGGCTGAATCTGCCTATGTTGAGTTTGAATGTGAGCCTGATAAGCCAGATTTCTAGCGATTATGAGTGAGCCCGGTTAAGCCACATTTCAGTGAGTGTGAGTGCTAGTGAGCGCTATAGGTTGTTAAAATTTTAATCAACGCCTACACGCGATGATGCAACTATACAGGACGCTTTTTCTCATATATATGGGATACAGCTCGCCAGGTCTGACCAATGCCGGCAGAACTAACATCTGTACAACCGAAAATACTCAAGCGAACGTGCTTAGTGTTCGACTAGGATTGCTACTGTGTACCTCGACAGCAGGAGCCATTGCAATTGTGCATGACTACCCAGCCACGATTACCAGAATACCGACCCCGCACCTACATTCGTCCAACGGTACTGCTTATCGCGGGTACTTTCAATCAAATTACACAGCTGCAAATGCTGTTGCACCCTTGGTACTTCACTCAGCCGCTTGTTTGGCTGCCAGTACCGGAAATTCGAACTAAGACGCAACTGTCACCACCAGCTCTCAGGCAAATTTCGCTGCTCTTTGCTGTACGAAAAATACAACGATCACACCCATCTGTACACTGATGGTTCAAACACCGTGGACGGGTCGGCATAGTCAGTGATTTTGCCTCAGGAAGTCCCCGCAGTACAGTTTAAGACATCCTGCCAGACGAACTCGACAGCCGCGGAGCTCGGTGCTCTTCGTAGCGTGATTTGCATAACTCGTGAAAAACCACCTCAAACATCGAGTGTCTTGAGCGATCCAAAACCCAGCTCTACATTGCTTTCTTTCCTCCTTACGCCGTGGACGCTGCGAACAACTAGTTCTAGAAATCTGGAGTCCTACATCGCCTTGTCCACCAATGACATGACGTCACATTTCAGTGGCTCCCTAGCCCCTGTGGCGCCACATGCCAATGAAATGGCTCGCCCTACTCGTGTAGATGGAGTGCAGGACCCAATACCACTTTGAAGAACAGATGCAGCAGCGAAATTTTGAGCTCCTGCCAGTGATGCCACCCAATCGCTGCGGAACAGGTCTAGTTGGCATCATACACATCTCCATCGAATGGAACCCTGTCTCCGGCTTTGTCCTCCACCTGGACTACCCCGACCCGGGACAACACTACTTTGCCGACTGTGGATTGGCGGCGTTTTCACATAATGCTCTGCTTTCCGCATCAAAAGGAATACAGTGCTGCATTTCACTACTGCGGCAGCGAAGGAACTATGTAGCATGTTGTTTGCCATTGTTCCCTATAAAGCACGCAGAGTCACTCGCGTGCAAACTGCTCCATCCTGACGACAAGCCACTTTCGAAGCAAACAGTCCTGGAGCGCTGACCTGTACAGTCGTCTCACCACAAGTCGGTCAAGGCACTTTTGAAATTTTGAGTGGCATATTATAGAGACCACTGTCTTCATGGATGTTCCCCACTTCCTTTATTTTTTTTTTATTCCGAGCTTTCATGCTATTTTTTCGATATTATTTCCGTCTTGCATTTCCCCTTACTTTTGCCCCAGTGTAGGGCAAAGGTAAGTGGCAAAGCATAAGCTCTTCTGACACCTCCCTGCCTTTAGCAGGCCTTTTCCCTCTTGGTTTCTCGTTCAATGAATGGTTGCCAAGGAGTCACACCATGCGGCCCCTACGCTGTAACACAGTAACCCTATTGCCGAGGTGTCAATTGCAAATTGTCAAGTTCAATCTCTACTGTGCTCGTTAATGGACGTCATCCATTTGTGTGTTAGACAACCAGCATGCTAGACCGGCTCAAAGTGCAATGCGCGTATTCGATACACTGAGTTTAGGGCTGGCATCACTCGAACAGAGGAATGCTTCACAAGCTAACGTGTTTTCGTGGTTTCAACGGTCACAAAACAGACTCAACACAAAATATGCTGGGCATGATTACACTGATGGCTTGTATGAACGGCTCGAACCCATCAATGTAATTTGTTGTTGTTTTCCTTTTTTTTCACGACTGTGCTGCACTCGTCTATACAGTGTATTGTATGTCTTGTACTGTATCACCCTTATTTTCCTTTATAGTTTCTTTGTTATGTGGTTTAAAAGAGACATCTAAATCGAAGCGCATTTCATGAAGAGCCTTTTGATTGTGGTGCGCAGATATAAAGCTAGAACATAAAGTAAATATGAAAGCTTCTCCACGCCGATGACGCCAGTTTTTCCTTGGAGTCATTAATATTTTATAGTAGAGAGCCGAAAAGAAAAATCAATAGAAAGCGGCCGTTTCCGTTTCTAAGAGGATTAATTATTCCTAAACTTAGCCACGGTGACTTGGCCTCAAACAGAAACTGCAGGATTAGTTCGCTCATTTTTCAGTGCAGTTAAACGAAGCAGCAGGAGAGAATCTAGCGAGAGACGACGTTACGAACAACGGTTTTTCAGATCAGCGTAATTTGCTTTTTGTTTCGAAAGTTCCTAAAACTCAGACAGCCTGAGCTACATTATGCGTTTCTTTCCATAACTAGACAGCATATATATATATATATATATATATATATATATATATATATATATATATCACAAGTTTCCTTTCCTATTTTTCTCGTCCTGTGAAAAGGCGTAGCAGATGTCCTATGATTAATAAGGAAAAATGAACGCATCCCTAACTTGTCTTACTTTGCTGTTTTTTTACATGTCTGCAGTGTAAAGATTGCAACTTCTTCAAGGCCTAGACAGATGAGAAAATATTCTACGTTTGTTCCTTAACCATAGGCGCCTAACAAAGACTTCGAACACTCCTAACCTGCAAACCGATGTATCGACGTCGTGGTTGATAGTTTAGAGTTTGCGAAGAGGGTCTTTTAGTTTGCCCGAGAATGCAAGACCACCGATTGCGGAAGTACAATAATCTCGTCTCTCTGAAGGATTTTGCGCTGCTAGAGGGATTCTTAGGTCTCAGTGCATGCCTATTATAGAAATGAGGTTAAATTCTTCTTATTCAGCGTATAATAGTTTTATTACCCTCGTTACCAAAAGACTGCATAAAAGAAAGTTGTTTAATGTATTCAAAACATACACTTTTTAGGTTTGCGTATCCTGGCGTCCTCGGCAGTTGATAAAGCAAACAGTTCATATGAATTATAATATCGTAGGATATAAGGGAGTAGATGCAACTGGAATACTTGCATGGTTTACTGATGCGAGCAAAAAGGTCCCCTGAATAATAATACATGCCACAAAAAAAAATATGAGGACGTGGTTACATGAGTGTACTTTGGATAATGAACACTTTACTATTACTATTGCAGTAATTTATGAATGGGAGCTATGCAGACGTAAATATTTGTCGCCAACATAGTTTCCGGAAAGATCAGCGTGAAACTCCTTACTTCATAGCTTGTTGGAAAAAAAAGTAAAACTAATGAAAATGGCCGTATCGGAAAGAAAGAAAGAAAGAAAGAAAGAAAGAAAGAAAGAAAGGAAGAAAGAAAGAAAGAAAGAAACAAAAAGAATAAATCGAAGCAATTCAGAGTGTTGTCTAACGATACACGATCACCACTGAACGATATTCTAGCGTAATATCCAACGCCATAAGAATTTGAGAGTGGTTGTGTTGGAGCACACATGGATGCAACGTATTATTGATAATGTGTCGGGCACAGCGACTCCATATCCATATTTCAGGGCCGTGTTCACATTGCTTCTTAAAACTTGATGTTCACGATTTGTCATCTGACTACGCGAGCAGAAAGCCATTTAACGATTACCTTTACACTGAAAGAAAGCGTTAGGAGGAGGCCGAGTACTTAATGTAATGATCATATGATTGCACTCTATCGCGCGCAAATTCACAAGCCCACTTTTGGCTGGCTTGGGAAAATAAAAAAATAAAAGCACGAATCCTAACTAAGGCGTCCACTAGAGAATCAACGAGTGCGTCTTGTGCACGTCTGGGAAAGTCAGAGTGAGCGGACAATCAGAAAGGCTGAAATAATCTCATGGCTGGCGGTAATGGAAAAGAAACCTGCCATGAGTAAGTACTTAAGAGGAAAAAACGAAATCAGGAAAGAAACAATTTATGATAACTCAAAGGGAAACTCATTACCTTTCGAAGCGAGATCGGGATGCCTTAGAACACGCGCCTCTATGAAGAGAGGTATAAGAATAGAGAAGAAGCATGTGCTAGCTGCGGTAAAGCTAGGTGTCAAACGATGGAGCATATTTTATTAGGATGTGAAGATATTTGCCCAGAGTTCGATTTAGGCACCACTGACCTCCTTCAAGCGCTTGGGTTCAGCGAGAGCAGCGGGAAAGTAAACATGTCTGCAATAGAGATTAGTAAGAGGAGATTGGAAGATCGGTGGAATAAAAGGAGGGAAACGACAACAAATGGAGACGTACAAAAACAAAGTTCTCAATAGGGAGCCAGAAAATTTGGTTAGGGGAATTCATCGTGGTTCCTTTTATTTTTTTATTTTTTAAGCTAGGTAGGACATTAGGCAGTATAATAGCAAGAGCTTGGTGGCGCAACCCACTGCCCCGTTACAAAGGGGACGCTCATAATATCCATCCATCCATCCATCCATCCATCCGGATAAAAGTCACATTTAATGAAACTTCACACTTAACTGTAGATCAGAGTGAGTGAGTGAGTGAGTGAGTGAGTGAGTGAGTGAGTGAGTGAGTGAGTGAGTGAGTGAGTGAGTGAGTGAGTGAGTGAGTGAGTGAGTGAGTGAGTGAGTGAGTGAGTGAGTGAGTGAGTGAGTGAGTGAGTGAGTGAGTGAGTGAGTGAGTGAGTGAGTGAGTGAGTGAGTGAGTGAGTGAGTGAGTGAGCGAGCGAGCGAGCGAGCGAGCGAGCGAGTGAGTGAGTGAGTGAGTGAGTGAGTGAGTGAGTGAGTGAGTGAGTGAGTGAGTGAGTGAGTGAGTGAGTGAGTGAGTGAGTGAGTGGACTCGTAATGAGTGGGCGAGTGAGTGAATGGCCAGTAGTATAATGCACATACGTATGCTACGAGCAACAGCGTATACCTGTTGAGCTTGGTCTAGTTGAGCATATATAGAAGCTGTATATGGCCATCAGTGCATTTACCGAATCTCTATACAAGTATTCATGCCGCTGGGCGGGCGCCGGGACAATGCATATGAGGAAACAATCAGTTTCCGCTCAGATGTGACGCAAGCTCGTACAGACAGAATTGCTTTCCTTCGCTAGCATTCGCAAGCCGGCTGGGCGCGCCGGCACGATAATGCGCTACTGCGCCACAGGAGCCTTGCTTGCGCAACAGCTCCAGCGTACGCCAGGCACTCCGTGGTGTCACTCGCACTATTTTGTGGTTGGCTGGAGCCTTATAGCGCTGTATGAAACAAGATTCAGCACTATCAAACGGTTGGACGATCATCGCTAGATAGCGCATGCCTCCGCAATGCAGGCAACTATAGAAAAAAGTCTCAGTGTCACCAGAAACGCGAAGTATTGATTTCGAAAGCAAATTATTAAACAGATATACAAATTATTGAGGATAGTACTTTCATCGGCAGTATGAACTGTAGTAAACATTCACTTACTTACTAAATTAATAAACATTGGTGTCACGCGCACACAGGCAAACGTAAACAAATCTCCTGCCCCAGTCAAGGGTAGCAAACCAGAAGCACCTCCTCCGGTTAATCTACCTACCTTTCCCATCTCATTTCTTTCTTTCTCTCTTTCTGTCTCTCTCTGCCTCTCAATTCTGTTGTCTCCGCGATTTATGTCTTCTCCGTGAAGCACGCGTTAGAGTCTTCTATAACACAGCTTGTGCCTTCCGAACGGCAGCATGGCTTTACTGAAGCAAGCCATGCAACAGCAAATACGAGCTCTCCCTGCTTAGGCAGTGTGTGTCAGAGCGTCCGCGACATGTCAAAAGCACTCGTTACTGTCGGATTGGATTTCCGAGAACGAGTCCTGCTAAGGCGATTGGGCTACGCGGACCGTTGGCATGCGAGAAGCACGGGATGTCAATGTGACAGCCGCGTTGCTTCGTTGTATAATTCGCCGTGATCGCAAACAAGATGAGTCAGCAACTTCGCAGCTAAGTTTCCTCGGATTTCTTCTGATATAAATTAGTGTCTGCGCAGAGATTGAAGTTGAAGGCAGGTTGGATACTTCGATTTTTTTCAGTTTCACAGCGAACGATAAACTAACTAACTAACTAACTAACTAACTAACTAACTAACTAACTAACTAACTAACTAACTAACTAACTAACTAACTAACTAACTAACTAACTAACTAACTAACTAACTAACTAACTAACTAACTAACTAACTAACTAACTAACTAACTAACTGACTAACTAACTAACTAACTAACTAACTAACTAACTAACTAACTAAATAACTAACTGAATAAATATTTTATATTATTCAATGCACCTCAATTTACCGCACCGTTGATACCAACTTTATTTTATTAACACTAGCCATGGATCGCGTTTTCTTGATTATTCTGGGCAAATGCCATTTTTTGGAAACTAAGGTTAAATGTGTTCGGAAGTGGGACTGCCGATAATTTCCAATAGTCTACTCTTCTTCAGAGGTGAAATAAATGTACCCAGTTCAGCCAAATGAGAAACACAGCTGGCTGACCAAGACGGAGCAGAGAAACGCAAGTTAGAGAGAGAAAAAAAAACATTTATTAAACTAAATGGATGCAAGAAGCATCCGTGCTGCCGTCTACGTATTAAAGCCCACGAATCACTGATGAATCATTTTAACACTTGAGATATCTCTAACAGAGACTGTACATGTTAGAAACGAACATAGAAATAAGTTTTCTTTTTCACAAATAATTAAGCGGATGATTGAAATCTAGTGCTGGTGAGAAATTGCCACCAGCTGAGTGCTGGTGTGTGTAAAATGTCCTCAGAGAGTCGCAATTATTACGTGGAGGAAAAGGCACGCAGTCTTCAGTTCAGCGCGATACAGAATGTGTTCAGCAATAAAAGTCATTTAGAGTGGCACGTAACACAGCCACGGCGATGGAGGAAAAGGGAAATCGAGTTTGGTATCGAGGTCACATCGTCTTATTCACTCCTGCCACGACGGCATTTTCGCGTTTGCCACAGTGCGGTCGTGCTGCGCATAAAAAGGAAAAAAAGAAAGAAAAGAGAAAAAACTACCCGTCAAGCCGATTTTGACCCGCGCTCGCGTTTTACTAACTCGGAATCAGGACTGGGCTTGTCGCTTCAGTTCAACAATAGCGCTAGAGGTCGATTTCAGAGAGTGGCAACAAGCGCTCCCGACGGGTTAATGAGTGAACACACAAAGACGTGCGTTGCCAAGGTGAGGGCGTTGTGACCGCAATGGGTGCGTTTATGCCGCCACATCCGAATAATGCGTATCTTCGCGTTTTAGCCTTTCTTGCTTTTGTGGCAGAGAACGCAACTAGTTAGCCAACACGCTGACGCGAATGGTTACACGAAGCAAACAAAAAAATAAGCAACTTAAGCCGGCGTGACGTTATGAGCAAACGCAGGATGGTGAAACTACAACAAAAGGTGCTAAGTCGGCACAGGCTCTGCCGACTTGATGGCACAAATCCCCTGTACGTCACCCGACCCAATTCTGTCCGATCCTCAGCGCGGTCCTTACTGCACCTATGTTCCTTTTCTGCAGTAGTATCTGATTTCTTGCTTTTTTTATAGTGTTTCCCAGTACCATGAAAGAACGAAAGATATTCAGTCCTAGGTGTGGCACGAAAAGAAGCGAAATGAACAATGGTCTAGGGAATTACGAAAGCCAACGAGTCCTTCGCGGTTTCGTATCAAACCTACACACGTGGCTAAGCGAAGCTCCAGAATAATCGTAGTAATATAAATCTAGAGAAAGAGAGAGGAAGGAACGAGAAAAATAGTTAGCCTATGTAGAGACTCTCAGAAAGGTGGTTTTGCGTTAAGTAAGGATGGAAAGGTCGACTCCGGGGAAATCAGAGTGAAGACTTGTGGTCCCGAGAGTAACGCAAGTGCCACAAAAGATAGCAAAGAACGTCATTTGAGGACACGAACAAATCTCCCGGGATGACTGATATATCAGAATGAAAGCATTTGTCTAGATAAGAGTCACTTAAAAATGTTCGATTATAGACTCATCATGTTTAATTGTAGTTTAGCCCCCCGCGTTTGCGTGGTGGGCTTTGAAGGGAGCCATAAAGGAAGTTGAAGTGAAATGATGAATATAGAGTCGGGGGCAGGTAGACTTCGCAATTATGTCGGCTACCTATGGATTAAGATCCACCCATCTACATTTAACTACAGAAACGTGTTTGTTTGTTTGTTTGTTTGTTTGTTTATTTATTTGTCTGTATATATTTGTTTGCTTGCATTGCTCCGTTGAGACCGCAGCTAGCTCGACCAGTAGTCGAACCCTTGAGCTCGTTCAGTTCGTTCCCAGCCGCAGAAGAAGACAGTAAGTGATCCAACTCGGCAGGTCTTGAGTCGCCGCGGAGGGTACACTTGAAACTCAGCTAGGCTGAGCTTTGTTAGCCGCAGAATCTATGGGAATAAAATTTCCTGCATTTAAAGAAAGAAAGCCGGTGTATATATGGCACTTTTCGCGCGCTGATTTGATAGTTTATGTAGTGTACTGTTACTAAGAAGTTGAGGAAATCAGAAAATTGAAGAAAAACTGAAGCTGAGCTGAATGCTGTATCACTCAGTCCAGCATCACAGCTCAAGGCACGAACGACTGCCGCAATACTGTAAATTAAATTCCTTAGATTGTATGCCACACAACTGTACAATATAGGACTTTCTGTCTGTCTGGTTTAATCTAATCTAAAACAAGGATTGCCAAAGGTGGACTGTAGAAAAAACTACTTGAGAGCCTTGATAAGACCTCTCTCACCAGACACCCACCGTGGTTACTTTGTGGTTATGGCGTTGGGCTGCTAAGCACCAGATCTCGGGATCAAATCCCAGCTACGGCGGCCGCATTTCGATGTGGGCGAAATGCGAGAACACCTGTTTACTTTGATTTAGGTGCACGTTTAAGAACCCTAGGTGATTCAAATTATTCCGGAGTCCTACACTACGGCGTGCCTCGTGAACATATCGTTGTTTTGAGATGTAAGACATAATTTCTTTTTCTCATCAGACAATATTCATTCATCAAACGACATTGAAGTCAGCAGCCTTCTGTTAGCTCCTTGACGCCGTTCTCGTGTTTCGGAACGTAGAAATGAGAGATATTGGCCTAAAGCGATCGCATTCTCTCAATGCCCTACCATCACGCGAGCGGTGTGGTGCCATATCGCCACCATTTAAACACTGCCGCGGTGCGGAAGTGCCGAAAAAAATGCCACAGCAGGAACTACTACCACGTCCTTCAAGTGTATTTGTTCTGCATTGGTGAACGTGTTATGGCACACTAAATATTAAATTTCGTTTTTGGTTCTTGTTTCATTGAACGCTGTCGTAGACCGAGGCGCAGCGTAGACTACTCCGTTGGGAATTAGCTGCTCCAGCAAAGATGTCCGAGCTTCCTGTTCAAGCACAAATAAAAATGAGCACGAAGAAGAAGACGACGAGGAGGAGAAATCTCAATCCTGGGACATGCGGTGCAATAGACGAGACAACTGGACCTGCAGGAGCTATTGTTATTGCACGCTGTCCAAGCGCCAGGAAATTTTGTAACAAAAAATGAGGAGAAACGTAACAGAGAAAATGGGTATGGGCGATCGTGCAAGAAGAACTGACGCCATGAACACTGCGCTTTCCGTTAGGTCAACGCCTTTGCTCTTCCGAAACGAATAGATTGGACCAGAGATGGCAATAACCTCGTCCGTCGTTTAAAACAAAAAAATTCTATTTCGCTTGTTTCTCCCGTCGTTTGGCTCCGACTCTTTGGGAGTGCCTCAATACCACTGTTCGCGCCACAGCCAACAAAAAAAAAAAAGAAAAATTCCGAACACCATGCATGTTTTATTTCCCCAACTTCCGCATGGCGGGAGGCCCGTGACGATAAATATACGGCACCCTTGTCACGGAGCACAATGCTCGTGCAAAAGTAAACATTAGGTAAGACGTAGAAATGACAGCATGAATAACAGCGCTGTTGCGAGCTCCTCTTTTCCCTGAGAACGAGCATCCCTGTTAACTTGTAGCCTGTGACAAGCAAGCAATATTTCCTGGGGCAACGCTGTTGAGCAGAAAGAAAACAAGCGCGAAAAAAAAAGCAATATTTATTCCGCATGAATTTGCATGAAGGAGCAAAACATGAACGAGGTAACACTCTGAACATGATGCACGAAAGAGCATTTGCAGCTGAACGAAAGAGAGTAGGAACACTCCGGAAGGTAAACCACGTGGGTGTTGTCAGAGTTGGCGTCGGGCATGTCAAAAGGGGTAGCTGGCCCACGCCATCGTTCGACTCATCCACGCTAAGGACGTTGTCGAAGGGAGGAACGTGTTCTTATCGAGAACGAGGAGTACAGGGTATATTTACAATATCTACGTAAGAGTGGAGAACGTTACATTTCATCAGACTAAGACGACTGAAGTGAAGCACACCGAGGAGCCGACAACAGCTGCTGAAAGCCCCCTCTGCCCTCTCTAGATCCCTAGGCCAGAGAAACTGCCGTCGAACATTTGTCCTATCGGTGCGTCGAAACTTGTCGATGGACCTGCCTTTGAGGGCGAAGGTAAACACGCTCGCCCACACACCTTTGTTTCACTGAACACACCGAAAGGTGTGGGGCGCCGTAGACAGGGGTTGTCACACTTGACTCAAGCTGGCACGGCTTGGTTCCTGCGATGATCCCGCAGTTAGCTGGCGCGTCTGTCAAACGACCATGACGGTTACCGAGGCCGTGGGAAAACGCCTCAGAATAGCCTTTTTCGGGAATTTTCTTTCTCCCATTGGTCCGTGAAGGCGACCGTGAACCAACGAACAATACTCGGTCCGCCAAACGTGTCCCGCCTTGGGGGCGCTGCAAGTCTGTCCGAGGGGTGCGCATTATTTGCTACACGAAGTGATTCGTCGCAGCGGGCTGAGAGAGGTTAGAAGGTAAATCGCACTAACCCCGCTGGCCGATCGCAACAGTGTCCAGTTGGCTACAGTGCAAAGGAAAGCAGGGATTGAAATGGGTAGTATAGAACAGATTGTTCTCTTATCAATCATGCCCCAGTCAGAGAACTAAGTTCTATTTTCATGCTCAGGACATTACTAAAATCCCCATAACCTGGTGATATTCTATAAGCACTTATTGATTTTTTTATTTATTTTCTTACCATGTGCAAATCAGTTCTATAGAAGCCCGCAAGGTGGAGGAAGGCTCACAAAAGTAACGAACTAGCCGATACTAGCAGGAAGAAATAAGTATGCGTTTTCTTAAGCCACATCAGTGGAGCGGAAAATTTCTGAAACTATTTTTTTCAAGCTCTTACCCGGACTTCCTGGACTTCCGTAAAGGTACACGCACAAGAAGCTCCAACGAAAGAAGAGCAAAATAGTAGCAATTGAAATAAAATCTTAGCAAACCATTTGTCGTGTATCTGTAGATGTCAATCTCCAAAAAATACATTTTTATTCTTTGTTCAGTATGTTTATTCCAAAGTTATCTATAAAAAAGCGCAGATGCAAGGCTCATAACAGAGCACAACAAGCGTACGATAAATGATGATATGGCAATTCAGTTCTGCGGCAATTGGCAAGGTGGCCGAACTTTCATAGCATTTCGTATCAAGGTAGCTTAAAAAGAAAGACACCTACATGGTTGGTATGGCAACTAATAACGTGGTAGATTTTACAAGCAACGTACCTTGACCCTTCAACGTGCCTGGAAATATAAAATGTGCGCTTTAAATATGCGCTTTAAAGAGGTCATATGGTCTCGGCCCTGACCGCCACTTTGTTGATTATTGAGCAACCTATGCCAGGTAGTGTAATAACTATTTTAAGGATGAGAAGGCATGAACAGGGACGACCAACAGGATCACCCATGGTTGCAGCTATGCAACTGAGCCAGCTGAGTAGCCAGTACTTTGCACGAGAATGATACGATTATGTTAGCCGTGCATCACCTGACTGCCGCTGGCCGTTACCTCGTAAGTACAATCCTCTTACTAGGGATTATAGAAGCTGCAATGGCAGAAGTAAAAACTAAGGCGCACAAGGTATTCAGTGGCAATAAACATTAGGCCAAAATACGAGAACAATTTCACTACGCTGCCGAAAACACGAGAGAAAGTGATACCCAATTTCGATATGAATGCACAACGCAGAAATTCACACCAAATACAGCCGAACCAATTTGAATGACATTTTCCATATTTAAGCGAGAAAGCTTAATACTACTGAACTTAATGATCAACATTTTTATTTAGAGCCACTTTTCTTTTTCTTTTTTACAGAAACTGTTGTAAGTCGGTAACATTTACCCGACGTGATTGTTTTGTGGCTATGGTATTGGGCTGCTAAGCACGAGGTCGCGGGATCGAATCACGGCCACGGCGGCCGCATTTCGATTGGCGGCGACATGCGAAAACACCGTGTACTTAGATCTAGGTGCACGTTAAAGAACGCCAGGTGTTCCGAATTTCCGCAGTCCCTCACTACGGCGTGCCTCATAATCAGATCGTGGTTTTGACACGTAAAACGACATAATTTCATTTTATCTCATTAACATTAAAACATTTGAAGCTTGAAGTTTACAAATTCGTAGCTTTGCGCCAGGAACAGATATAGCCTTCCTGCGAAGCACATCTGCTAGAGTACACGCTTACGGGATAAGCGAAATTGTTACAATATTCACGAGAGTTCTGCAAAAATAACTCAAAAATCAGTGTTATACTTCAGTGTGGTTTATAATACATAAACTTCGTCCGCTTTCGATGTCTCACTAAGTTGAGCTTACAGAATTGGGATATTATTCTTTGTTGCTTTGTTACAGAGTTGTAAAGTTCATGGTGCACTTTTCTTAAATATGGCTATCTTCGGCAATTTTCGTAAAAAACACTGATGGCTTAAATAAAAAAAAAACATGCTTGATCTAGTCAGTAGATTTTTTCCTTTTGGTTCAAGAAACCTAATTGAATTCGGTAAGCTGAGAAAAATATTTCCTCGGTTTCCATGTATTTAGATGGGAGCTCATGAAGTAAAACTTCCTTTTGTTGCTAAGACATTTTAATAAAGAACTGAGAGTCTGCGCATATGTACAGCTAACCAAGAAACTTCCTAATGAGCAAAAGATAAAAAGTACATAAAACATAGCACGGCATAGTCCGACTTGGAATTGCAAGGCGCACCTGGCTATCTTGGAATGTACAACTGTAAAGGGGGCCAGGTGAACATTTATTCGTAGCTTTAACAGCAAAATAGAAAATAAGAAAACCTTGAAATAATGTACTTCTACACAGACAGGCATACATATTAAATTGAAGATATTAATGTCCTACGCATTAGTATAGAGCTACGAAAGCCTGACTAAAGACACTAATGTGTGTTTCTAGCCCGTACTCACACATTTTCTCTTAAAGGAAAATTTAATTTCAGTTAAACTCACAGTTTATTGCACAAAGAAAACATAAAAAGGAGAAAAGATAACAAGGCGCAGTAACGCAAAGAAGTACAGCGTCGTTGTCTCAAGTCCCCGTCTTCGGCGAAAATGAAACACGTGAGCTTAAAAATGAACCAAGCAATGTACAAAAGTGTACGCGCTTTTATTAACCGCCAGCTCGGGCAGCGAAAAAATTCTAGCCGCTTTATATTACCGCCATCTGCCAACGTTACTGCGTTGCTTGGTAACAGCACCTGGAAGTCACTCTAAACGCGTCATTCAGTTCAGACATTGCGCTGCAGTATAGCGGCTGCGCTGGCACGAAAATAAGCGTGAAGTCACGAGGTCACATGTGTGGCTCAAATACATGGCACTTCTGGGAAAAGAGTGCACTTCGACTTCCGTGTTTGAAGAACTCGCGTTGGTAATCTCTACACATTATTGTAATTGTCTCCCTTCTGCGCCTGCCTAGTAGCATTAAACGAAAATTTAAATTTACGCGCAGAGAAGCACTAAATTGTTTCAGACTGAAAGTACTTTTTTCATCAACATCACCTTTCGTTTCTTCAGCAGAAAAAGTATTGTTAAGGAAGAGCAAACTTACATCTCTTGCATTTTGGGCATAAGTAGTGGCACCAGCACGTCAGTGTGACGCCACAGATTTCGAAGTGTTCTTGCATATTCGGGGGCTATCTTCATGCGGAAGTAGCTCTCATGTCCTTCTAGCTCGAGACCATCGTTCGTTTGGAATCAGACTTGTACACGTTACGGAAAACGAGAAACCGATTACAATTACAAGCACTTCAGTCGAAAATGTAATTCAATGCAGTCACCAATTACGGCTCTACGAAAGGAACCGAACAATTACTAAAGAGTAATTGATCACCCTTACGTTACACTTTCCTGCCAGCTTTTATAGTTATCGCGCGAATGCAGTAATATTACAGTGTATCCCAACTATCATGCACCAAGATTTCAAGATATGCAAATGCCAAGCAGCTGGACAGAACTAAAGGTAATGTTTGCCGTCGCTTCGAGATACTCAGGTTATTCTTTTTTTTTTTGCATTTGGCCTCATTATATATTTAGTCTTAATCAATTCCCCAACTTCCCAAATATTATTATTGGATGAAACGTGTCAAAGGAAAAATCGTAGAGCAACGTGAAAAACTCCCGATACAAGTTTCTGTAGCTCAATACCTGCTCCGTAAGAGTGTTTTTCCGAACGTGAAAGGAGCCCGCGAATAGACGCAAAATTGACCCGGGAGTGGCCGCTCGAGGCACTTTGCGTGCACGGCGACTCAGTCGACATCACCGGATGCCTCCCTAAACGCCTCACTGAACTCCTCACTAAACGCTTCACTAAACACGACCTACCAACCACGTGCTAGTTTTGTCGCGCTGGCACTGCACAATTCGGTTCATCATATCTGACTTAGAATTATCTATGGTGCAATCCAGGTGTGAAAATCTTCACTGGCAGCTAGAAGAGCATGCGTTCGCAAATTTATCGCTTCCGACATATAATTTAATTTCTTGTTGTTTTGGCAGCGGAAGTGACGTTTCGGGGGCTAGATAGCAGGCAGAAGCAGCCCGCCAAAGTGGAGGAAGTAGGCTAGGAATGCTAATCGCCTTAAATGTGGTCGCCCACCCAATAGAAAGTTTAGAGAAAGAAAGACCCTTTAAAATACAAAACACAAACCTTGTCATAGTGTTATCTTGGTCGTTTTGCATATTACGAAATAACTCGACAACCCACACATTCAAAAGTGGTGCTGTTTCCTTCATTTACCTTTCAGATTAGAGTGCGCATAACTGTGTCCGCTCCATTCACCTGTCCCGACTTTTTTTCTTTCTTTGTTTCTTTCGTTTTTGACATCACCCAGAAGCACGCTGTGCGCAACCGGTGGTTGGACTTGAACTAGAATTGTCTGGCTCCACATA
Source organism: Dermacentor albipictus (assembly GCF_038994185.2). Classification (NCBI taxonomy): domain Eukaryota; kingdom Metazoa; phylum Arthropoda; class Arachnida; order Ixodida; family Ixodidae; genus Dermacentor; species Dermacentor albipictus. The sequence goes on from NC_091829.1 coordinate 13,573,567, forward strand.
ACGCCGATTCCACACCACGACAATGAAATCAGAGCACGATTAAGCATGAGTTTTCAGTGCACATAGAAAGTTTGCCTAAGTGGCCAACGGACACTGACAAATATAACTGAAAAGCAAAGTGCAGTTAGCGTCTCCAACCAGCGCTCTCCCATTGCAGTAAAATGTGCAGGTGAGAGAATTACCCGAAAATGGCACTGACACATTGTAATAAGCAATTGAAAGAAAAATATAGTGAGGTAAGAAACGAAAACGACTGAGTACAAACGTGTGTTGAGATCATGCTCGCGACCTTGACTACATTTTATAACCTAAATCTACCTATTATTTATTATTTACAGTTCTCTGTTTCATTATTGCGATGTGTCAATATACATACAGTATAAATAAATAATCTGCCATCCCACTGGAAGTTTCATTTTGTGCAAGCCAATACCTTCCAACCTTGATGCTGGACATTCCATCTGCCAAGGTTTCAATTATCTCCTCCGTCTGAGTACCTGACCCCTCACGACCGAAGTCACCACGTTGAGAAAAATCACTTATGGACGGGTGAACATACTCGTGTATAAAAACGATTATGTTGTAAAACCCCGTAAAAAATTTCGTTATCCCAAGAACGAGCTCATTACGTGTGTACAGAAAAAGACGCACAAATTAGACAACGTTATTGAAGCTGCAAGGCCAGGTGTCAAGGTGCTTCCAGAAGTTGTTTGTGTAAAAAAAGAAAAATTCCAAGTGAGAGAGTTCCCCGACCTTAAACGACAGATCCATATCACGTTATTATAATTCCTTAACGCAGTTAATGGCTGTACTTCAGCCGTATGGAGGCGAGAGCTAGCATTTTTTATTATGATAGAGTAGAAGGCATAACAACCGAACGCCTTGCGCCCGCGTGTTGTTGTCAAAATGAAAACTTGCTTGGTCAAGGCGGCAGTAACCTTGTTAGACCACGGTGCCCATGACTCGATCTCTTTTAGGCACATAGTCATCCATCTTTCGCAGGGAGACACCGATCAGGCCTTCAATACGCAATCGTTATAGGCGACAGAAGTCATTAGACTCTGAATCGGCACGTTCACCTCTCGACTTGTCCTCTCCGGTCACGACCTCTTCCCGAGGCCCCACGGTCAACGATGGACGCTAACAGCCCGCTAATTCAAGTTCACAGCACTGATGATGGAAGTTAGCGGAGTGGAAAACAAACGTGTGAGGCAGTGGCCTTGCCCTGAAAGGAGACGGCATTTTCGCTCGTACACCAGAAATTCAACCGGAAGTAAGTTCTTCGAGTAGGAAGCCTTCAAATCCTTTACGTCACATAACACTACTATGAGAACGCCACCGTGATGCTTCAGATGGTTCACGTGGCATACAACTGAAGATAAACAAATTTGATGTGATAAGATAAAAGGAAAGGCTGCATAGAAGCGGTGATCATTTTTAGGTTTTAAGTATTTTTAAACATTGCCTGTTACAGATGACTTATTTCTAGTTATCGAGCTGGATTAATCAGAGAGGCAGACATTACTGGCATGAGAAATCGAAACACCTTATCAACCAAATATCGAAAATTTAATAATTAACTCTTTAAATAATTGCCTTACGGCAAACGTGAGCAATTCGCTTGTGATAGCCTCTGAGTTTCTAAGGCGCATCCACTTGGAATGAATTTCCAGAATGACACCAGTTTGGAGGTATTTGCCATCAAACGTGCCGTAAAAATGCACTTTTGTTCAACTCGCTGCTTTTATTTTTTTAACAGAACGCTCTTTTGTGCATTGAAGCCGAAAAGTAACTGGAACGCCCACGCATTTCGTCGCGCACCTTGGGAAATAATATCTCGAGACTGGTGTTGTCCTTATATTTTGGTAGACCGCATGATATCGTGTATAACAGTGTATAACAGCTTTGTCTTACCAATACTCACCTACGGGGCAGAAACGTGGAGGCTTACGAAAAAGGTTCTACATAAATTAAGGACGACGCAACGGGCTATGGAAAGAAGAATGATGGGTGTAGCGTTAAGGGATAAGAAAAGAACAGATTGGGTGAGGGAACAAACACGAGTTAATGACATCTTAGTAGAAATCAAGAAAAATACATAGACATGGGTAGGACATGTAATGAGGAGGGACGATAACCGATGGTCATTAAGGGTTACGGACTGGATTCCAAGAGAAGGGAAGCGTGGCAGGGGGCGGCAGAAAGTTAGGTGGGCGGATGAGATCAAGGAGTTTGCAGGAACAACATAGCCACAATTAGCACATGACCGGGGTAGTTGGAGAAGTATGGGGGAGGCCTTTGCCCTGCAGTGTGCGTAGCCAGGCTGATGATGATGATGATGATGATTATTATGAGGATGATGATGATATCGTGTCGACAGGGACGATGGTGGCTCCACGACGATGGCATGACGGCAATGGAACGCCGATAACAAAAACGATGACGGTGCCAATACAACTGCAGCTCGATCAAGAGCACGATGCGATAGCTTGTTACCACAGTCTTCTCTATTAGATACTAATATTAGCAGGTTTGCATTAAATAGGAACTTCATTTTACCTAAAATACATACTAATTATGGCAAACAGAGCGTCTATTTTTCATCTATCGCATTCCGGAACACACAACCAATTTACATAAAAACACTTAAAATTCAAGAATTCAAGAAACAACTAAAGGATTACATTCTGTCGAATACTGATGCCTAGTCCATACTCACAACCATTCTTTCAGGGTGCCTTCATTTCATTTTCATTGCCATACCGTTAGGTTTCTGTTTCTGCCTCACATATACATTCGAGTTAACAAATTCTACTGTGTTCATCACGTCATCTACGCAGTTACTTCATCAGTTGCCAATGAGATTGTGCTACAGTGCTTTTTTTCATGACATTTATGCATATGTAATTCTTCAATCATGGTATTCATACTAAAACCTGCAATTTTTTAACAATTTGTTGAAAACTGCTGTACTTTTGTTTTATTACGTTTACTTTGTAAATGAGGTCCCATTGCAGTCTTTGACTCCGGGACCTCCTCCTGAATATTAACAACTTGTAATCGTTCTAATGATCTCAATAAAAACCGATTCTGATTCTGATTCTGATTCTGAAAGCATGACGACAACGCAATCATGACAGTGTGACGATGATGGTCCGAGGATGCTGTGACGACTATGGCATAATGACGGCTACGAACACTCACTTCTTTATCTACTTGTTTACCGCACGGATGCCAGATGCTCATCCGGCCATTCGCTTTAAGAACACGCCGGTCCCACGCATTCGGGATTTAATCAAAGCGAAGCAGTGGTGAGCCAGAATGTGGCAAGATTTGTCTGTACGAATTCCACACGAAGCCGTAGGTGGCTTGGCGTAAACCCCCCTTAGAGTTTTCTGCGTGGTGTTTTCCCCGTATTGCTGAAAAAGACTTCACAAAATGTTTTTTTTTCCTTTTTGTCAATCATACTTGTTTTTGACGTGTCATGCACATTTCGATGGAAAGTAAACATTTTTTCTTTTCAGGCATTTATGTCGCTTCTTTAAAGGGTTACGTGTACTCAATATAGAAGGAAACTGTGGACAACCTTCAGAGCATACACTTCTAGGAGAGAATAGTTCGTGCAAAAGCAGCAATGGATGACCACTTCTCAGCTCAAATAAAAAGACGACTTCTTTTGATGATGCTTTCCACACTGGACTGAAACAAACCCTTCCTAAGTGTTGTTGAAAAAAAATATCTTAGGCATCCTGTCCAGTGTAACCACTGATAAGAGAATACAACACTCAGTGACTTGAGCAGGATCGAATCTTGAGGCAAAATTAGGTAACGTGAAGCGCCTGGTTGCCTGTAACATGGTCAGGTCTACTTGGCAAAATATGGTTTAGTTGAGTTCTTAGCAACAGAGGCAGCTTTTGCGTTTGTCTTGTGTTGTATGCTCTTCGGCACGCCATTCACGGTGCTGTTTTTGCGACACCAAAGTTGCATTCGCTGCAATAATTGTCCAAACATCACAGGTCGTCGAACTGAAACTGCTCTTGTTTTACTACTTTTATTTCACAACGTACTTGAACATTTTAGTGTTTTTTTGTTATCGCAGCGATCAACTTTTATTGCCACTCCAGTTCATCCTGGATTACATTACTTGGGTTCTGGCCCTGTGGAGAACACAACGGTCGAAGGACTACGAAAAAAAAAAAGGAAAGGTTATTCTGCTTTTATAATCTTTGACTACTTGACCGAGAAACCCTTCTTCGTCAGAAAGGGGAGAGTGATGCCCACTTGAGAAAATATAGCCAGAAACAAAAATAAAACGAGAAGCGTTGCTAGCCGCAGCACTCGCCGAAGTATTGGAGACAGTAAAGCTTAGAGGTCACGACAAACATGGCTGGTTCCGCACTGATCCAAGGAGGGGAGGTTGTAAAGTAAGCAGCCGTCTAGGCTCTTAACGATCACCGTTCGCGCTGGTCATTTAATTGAACAAGGAGCATGACTCTCGGGAAGCCGACAAAAGAGACTCGAGTTAACAGAAAACTTAAGATAGGGTATCTGGAGAAGACGTGAAGGACAACAATCGGTTACCTTCGCATACACATCCCATCACACCTTATGGCCTGGTGCTAAAGATCAATGTAACACTCAAGAACGTGAACGTTTTATCTGACCTTGTGGCCCTCAGCCGCCGCCAAATAATGTTCTGGCGATTCGATTCATTGTTTCGTCATTGCAATAATTTTCTCGTAGGCAGCAGTCGCAATGGTACCCTGGGTGGTGTTCTCAGTGAAACACCTGCAGAATCTGGTTAAACCACTATCAGTTCTGCGGATACATTGTCATTCGTTCTTCAAGCCATTACTGACGCATTTATTTGTTTTCTTCCGTATCCTTGTGGCTCTTTATTCGCCGTGTATATAAAGACGTTACCGCAATCCATAACAGGTATACAATAAATACACCTGTTCGCACAAAATATTTTGAAACAGTAACGTGAAACAAGAACACGGATAGGAAATAAGAGTCAACATTTAAATGAAATTTGCCATATATAAGTTAGACAGAGTGCGGCTGCTCCCAGCTTTCCTCACTGAACAGTGGCTGTGTGGGCAACAGCATAACACTAATTATGTTCACTCCGATGTTCTCCACGTTAGGCGAGAGTCTGGCGGTACACCGTCTGGCGAGGAGGATACATACCGAAGCAAGAATAAACAGACACTTGCCAAAATCAGAAAAAAAATGAAGAAAAAAATCGAGGCCATTTCATCCTGCGAAAGTTGATGGCCAGCGGGGTTGTAAACGTCGTGGTAAGAAAACCTGGGGTAAAGAATACTTCGCATCACTCATTGTCACTTAGTGACGATGGCCACATTGGCTTTGAGGTCGCTATGAGATACACTGATGGGCATACTCACAACTGCAAACACATTCTTTGACAATGTTGAATCGATGCACTGGGTAGTCGGTAGGGTCGGATCGGTGTGGCATCGCAAGCGATATGCCTGCAAGAAGCAAATGCCTAAACCACTCCCTTTGCGGTCCCGACACATCCACATTGAACCCATCGACAACGACCACAAGGGTAGTGTCATCGCAACTAGCGGATAGCCATGACCCGGACGGGGCTATGATCCATTACATTTATTTATTTATTTATTTATTTATTTATTTATTTGTTTGTACATTCTGCAGTGCAATAAATGCTATAGAAGGAGCCGGTTAAGAGAGGGGAAATTATACACAACAAAATACCTTACAGCGATAAGGATGATGTACTAAGGCCATATATTTTGGATGGCAGATACAAAACTTCGGCATGGACACGAGCGAACAGATCCAGGTAAGGAATTTTAGTCTTCTATCGAATGAGGGAGAAAGCTGAATTTAAACATATTTGCGCATGCAAACTAGGGCATCAAGTTAAACTTGTGATGTCGTCTCGCCGATGACTTTGGCGCGAGGTTAGTATAGCCATTTTTCTGGAAACTTAACGGAAGAATTGACGATGCTGTGAAAGAAATCTAATGATGCTTTGCGGAGACATGAATAGAACGAAGTTAAATTCAAGGAACGAAGTACAGAAGAGGGTGGAAATTCATGATCATAACGGTGAAAAAAAGTATTACAGCTTTCTTTTTCTGAATTGCTCCTAGCTAGCTAATCTCACACTGCTTATCAGGGTTCCAAACGACAGATCTGTAGTCTACAACAGGGCGGATTAGCGATCTATATAATAGTAGCTTACTATCTTATGGAGAGTTGTATAGTGTACCACGTAGGTAACCAAATTTTTTTACTGCTTTGCTACAAATGTAATGAATATGACTAGACCATGACGTATGATGCGCAAAAATAACACCGAGATACTTAGATACCCTACCCACTACACGGTTATTGAAGGAGTAATGACAAAGGACGGGCGTATGAGCCATTGCGTACGGGGGTATGAGCCATTTGTGATGACAGTTTTCGACATGCTGATCTGCATGTTGTATGCGTGATTAGAAGGAATGAAAGAACTGTTCGCTTCACGTTGCTGAGTGCTTGTAGTCTCTGCCTTACGGGGCTATGAGCCATTGCATTTGTTGCTTGCTTCCGGGGGATATGAGCCATTGCTGATGATATTTTTTGTGAGCGCACAAGAAAATTCTCTGGAGTTTCAGCCATAAATAGCTACGCTGTAAAAATAAAGGCTGGCTTTTCGAGGTCCTGGTTCACAATGACAACGAATATGCGCAGTCATTGCTTATATACTGGGAAGATGGCGCAATCAGAGTGTATGGGTATCTGGTGGAGCGTCCGGTGTGGTGCTTATCGCTTGTGGTGTGCTCTGGATGGAAGATTTATTCAGATAACGTGTAGATAGAGATTTCTTAACTGACAGTGATAGCTTCTGCGTCCTATTCGATGACGTGGTCTGTCTCTTCTCGTGATGCTCGGCCAGCGCGTTCGATGCGGTGTTTGCCTGTGCCACGTTCTACTGGTGCTGCTTCTTCCTTTTCCTAAAATTGTCCGATTCACTTATGTAGCTCGCTTCACAGCCATTACAAGGAATCTTGTAAATAACACCTGGGTAAAGGCCATGCTCGACGGAGCCCTTTACGCGTACTAAGTGGCCGCAAAACATTCTGGAAGGAACATGAGCCACACATACGTCATAGTTATTAAAAGCCTTCGCTAGTGCCTCACTTAGATCTCGCGGATATGAGATAGCAACGCGTCTTTATTTCTCATTAGAAGGTACTTGGCAGACAGGTGCTGAGGCCCGAAGTTTCTGCTGGGTTAGCAGGTTGCGAGGGTAATCATTAGTGATCAAGTCCGGTATACATTCCTTGCTGCTGTTGAAGTCTCGTGAAATGCTATAACTCAGTTACGACTATACTTATATAATATCTGTACTGTGAAACAAATGCAGCGTGCTGCGACCGAAGAGTCTTGAGCAGTTGCTCCTGAAAGATATGCTTCATATTGCTTCCAAATTTACGTGCCTTAATTGGTGCCAACGTCACGGTACCAATTTCCTCTGACAAAGGGAAAAATAGTTTGCTGCTATACGCGCATTCTTTATGGTTTACCCGTTTGACTCCTGCATCTTTTTTTTTTTCGTCCTGCGTCTCACGTCTTACTACTGCGCACTGACTATAATTACATCAAATTACATGAGGAATTTGTTATCATTTGGAGGAAGGAAGGGGGGGGGGGGAGGAGTTCTCTTTCAAATAATTAATAAAATATTAATACCCGTGCACTTATGGCGGTTTTGCACTTTCCGAGAGAATCTTGCAGCAATAGTGCACATAACCATTTTTTGCTCCTTGGATTTGGTGCTCAATCTATTCATTGACGACCTGACACGCACTAGCTTTAGTCACATCTTAGTAATTGTGCACTTAAGCCTGCATTGAGTTGCTTTTGCTTTTTTTTCTAACTCGTGTTACTACATTGCAACGAAACCCGATCTCACTCAATACAGCAGAAGCTTGATGTGGGCGAGTTGGTTATGCATACTTGATGAAAAAAAGAGCGCTACGAAGACGAACAAGTCGTGCATGTTGTTCTTTCGTCCTCGTCTTCGTAGCGCTCTTTTTTTCATCACTCAATACAGGAACGTGATGCTAGGTTTGGCGTAAAAAGCGACGTTGATCATAATAAATATTGCATAGCCTAACTTTTATTTATTATGCACACTGGGCCGCTCTCATTGTCGTAGATGTTGAACGTACATTCGTGCGTTCAATGATCGGAATTTTGTTTTATCCGATGTGTTTGTGTATCTTCAATTAGCCATCCCTGCCTGAGTGACAGCGTTCGGATTTATTACCCAATTTCGTTATCCCATTTCCGCGCCCCTCAAAAAGAAAGATAGATATGAAGCAGTAACCTTTGCACTACGAATTTCTACTGTCGTTCTCCGATAAGCTTAATATCACAGAGATCGCGGATCCTACGGGAGGGTGCTGTCTCGCCTCCACCGAAAGATGAAACTACCTTTCTTTATCGATATCTCTGTAATATAAATACCACAAGCGCTGTGAAACAGTTACCGATAGCACGATGAGAAACATTTCACGGGGTCATTGTCATTTCCCCAGCCCTGCTATTGATTAAAAAGCTCCCCATTGGCTACACGCGATAATTCCGGGTAAACGTTTTGTGCGCAAGCTGAAGCATTACAAAGTGCGTTATTGGTTCACTGAATGCATCTGATGTGAGGTAGGAAACAAGAAGAAGGAGGGGAGGGGTGAGGGGGTTCGTAATTGTTTAAGATATATGAAAATGCCATGATGGCTTTGTTCTCGTTTTCGCATATCTATGTGCACGTGTTAGTTCCAATAAAGGCCATTAAGTTGAAGATGAACTCAATACGGGAGGCATCCTAAAAGTTTTTTTTTTATAATTGAAGCAATCGCAAAGGAAACATACTGTATCCAAGTCGAAATTTGTAACTCTCTTTCTCTCAGTGTTGTGATTTATATCACAATCGTGCTGTAGGAATTGTTTTCAACACTGATGTTTCCTATGTCCAGCGCAATGTTTATTCAACGTCACTGTAAGGCATGAAACGTGTATTAATTTGCCCATGGCTGACCATAATAGCCCAATCATGCTGGTCATCAATTACACAGGCTGGGAAAATAGTTACGTTATAGAGAAGGCGACTTCAATGGGATCAACGACAAAGAACTTGTGATTTTAGAATTTCATGTCTTCGTGAATGGAACGCCTCGAAAGCCTACGAAAGAGCGCATTATGGTGCCTGACCACACACTCCGTGTCTTCAATTCAGCCGCCTTGGCGAACCACCTAAAGATGTCGCAGTGTTTTAAAGTCTAATTCATTACCTGTCAATGCCTTCACATCTCTCACCAGACTAATCGGCCCGGAACTTTTCAATGTGACCTCACGACAAACCCATAATTCATCACGTACAAAACAATCTAGTCAATAGCCGTTCTTTAATTAAGGAGCTCCTTTTATCAGAAGTAGAGAGTACGATAACCCCTTTAGCAACGCATTGTAACGGGCTGTCAATAAATGCGTGGAGGTTACATAATTTTATTCCAAGATGCTTCGTACTAGATTGAAGGAAACATCCTACCACTTTGTTGACGACAAATAGTGCATTTTCTTCTCAGTCTTCCTTATTATTTCAATTAAATCTCGATTTAGTCTGCAGTCAGCCATGTCGCGTTTCTTTTTTTCTGCCCAGAGTTGTGAGTTTGAAGTATTCAAGGACCGTTCAAGAAGGCATTGCCTTCCTCATTCGGAACTTGAATGTTCGCGCACCCGCGCTAAGAATTGCGGTTTCTCGTTACATTCGAACAGAAAAGAATATTCGGCAACTGCGAATGGTGAAATCCCGAACGAAACACTAATTATAAAGCAAGGACTATTCGATTCGTATTCAACTTATGAACATTCGGACAGCCCTATACTTATCGAGTGTTCGGGTAGGTAATCTTATTCGCTAATCGTCTTAGATGAAGAGTCCGTGCCTTAAGTTAACGCATGCCAAGACGCTGGGCTCCGTCACGGGTTAGACGAACCACGATTTGACCATATTTACCCGCGCACCGAAAGTTTATTCGGTTGAGCCCGCCCCAAAGACCAACGGTGCGTACTGAGGGAAACGCTTCCCAACGTTTGCCAACACCACTATGCCTCTTGCCAAGGAGACGCTTGCCAACGGCAATATGTTTGCATTATGTGCAAACATAGTGGCGCGGCCGATAATAATGCGTGTTTTAATATTGGGTGCGAGCTACACCTGCCTAGCCGCCTTTCGCCACTAGGCCTGTGATCTTCAGACTGGCTCGTCGCAAAAGTAATCGCGATTCCCAAAGGTGGCAATAGGTTGCACATAGACACATACCGACCAATTTCTTTAACAAGCTGTTGTTGCAAATTAACGGAGCACGTTATTAACAAATCCATTATAAGTTAGTTACAAAACAATAACCTGATATACCCTAAACAGCATGGCTTCAGGAAGGGCCTTTCTACAGTGACACAGCTATTGGAAATTTCGCATGACTTTGCAGAGATAATTAATTCCGGACTACAAGGAGACGCCATATTCGTCGATTTCTCCAAAGCCTTCGATCGCGTGCCTCACTGTGAACTGATCGAAAAACTTAAACTTATTGGAATTGCATCTAACACTGTTGCGTGGATAGCATCTTACCTCGCACTCAGATCCCAATATGTATCAGTAAACAATAATGAGTCAGATAGCCTTGAAGTCTTTTCTGGTGTGCCACAGGGGTCCGTGCTGGGGCCATTGCTCTTTCTTGTGTATGTCAACGACATCCCATCATGTGTTGAGCCTAACGTAACCGTGCGTTTTTTTTGCAGAAGATTGTGTTGTCTACACAACTGTTCGGTCTGTGGATGATCAAATTAAACTAAACACCTCACTAAACAGCATTGCCGATTGGTGTGATAGGTGGGGAATGAAGTTAAACATCAGTAAAACAGCATGCATCACTTTTACACATAAAAAGGTACCTAACATGTTCACTTACAACATAAGAGGCACGGCTATAATAAGATCAGATACTGTAAAATATTTGGGTGTGACATTCTCAAGCTCGCTCAAATGGGACACTCATATTGACATCACATGTGCAAAGGCATTTAAGCAGCTCAATTTCTTACATCGGAAATTGGCAACAGCACCATCCGATGTCAAATTAACTGCGTATAAAACCCTCGTTCAACCAATACTTGAGTATGCCAGCATTGTATGGTCCCCGCAGCAGTCTTACCTCATTGATAAACTTGATAGAATACAGCGCATGGCACTTCGTTTCATTTATTCCAGATACTCTCCATACGACAGCGTCACTGCTTTACGTGAACACGCACATATCCCGACTCTAATATCAGGACGGCGTATCGCTGCCTTGAAGTTTCTTTTCCTTCTTTATCACGGGCACATAAATATTGATAAAACAAAGTACATTAGGCCACCCTTCCAACATTCCGAAAGAACAAATCACCGTAAGTGCATCAGGCAGTTTTCTGCGCGTTGCAACACATTTAAATATTCATTTTTTCCATCTGCAATTGAAGCCTGGAACCGTCTGCCGGAACCAATTGCACAAGTTGACTCCATTGAAGTATTTGCAACCAAGATACGTGCACTTTTTTATGATTAGGTCTGTGTCCGATTATGTACTGCTTCGCTACAACGTTGTGTTGCCCAACTGTGTTTTGGCCGTTTCCCGCCACATCTTAATTGTTCGTAGCTCTTACCACTTCCCTGTATTATATGCCTTGTACTAATTGCTTTAGTCTGTCGTTTTTTTTCGCGTGTTATATCTTTCAATTGTAATAATTGGCGTGTTTCTTTGCCTTCTATTTTGACCAACAATGTTTCGTTGTTTTGATTGTGACCCACTCCTGTATGAGCCTGTAAAAGGCTTACAGTATTGCTAAATAAATAAATAAATAAAATAACGAACAAAGGCAACGGAACATTTATTCTTCACCCTCCTGGGTGAATTATTCTGCCCCAACAGGGACCCAATCTCTCCTTCCTTCATAATCACTTAAGCGATATGAAAGCCTTTTGCTAGTGAAGCTTGCGTTATCAAAAGCACAGCACACTTAGAACGCGTGTGGAGCAAAACATTTTGCATCCGAAAGGTGACCGTAGTGTACCATGGCTAACACCGTTGTTCGTAGGGCTACAAAGAAAGTAGTTTACAAGACAGCGGGCTTCAACTACAGCTGCAATAAAAAAAACCAAGAAAACGTAGTTTGAATTATATGTGACCACTTGCAGGTCTTCACCAAAATATTCTAGACGAGTTTGACAGTGATAGCCAAGAAAGTTTATGTCATGCAGGTTTCGTGTTTCGTGTCGCAGCTACCGCCAGGTTTGTTTCTCGAAAAATATTCGCGAAAAAAGTTAAAAAAGAAAGCTTCCTTTGTCACCACTAGCAATGTGGTCTTAATCTTGAAATGTGATGATGATACCACGGGGCAAATGAGTACCTTTAGGAGAGCTTTCCCTGTTCGAGTGCACATAACGGGCAGAAATGCTATTGTGAGACAACTGCCTGGCCAAATTGAAGTATATTGTTGTATTCGAGAGCGAGAAAGTTCATTTCCATGTATTCTTGTCACGCGGGTAACACCCCTACCGTTAGGGCGTTACGAAAATTTATGGAGGACGACAACGGAGCTCTAACGAGACGTTCCATGCCAAAAGACGTCCTTGAAAACGATGTAATCATTCTTACAGCCTTGGGCGCGCAGAAATATTCTACAAGAGAGTTTCGTATCTATCCTTGTGAAATTTTCCTGTCGGATGTTTCTGTACGCCCAAGACGGTCAGAATGATTACATAGTTATAAACTATGTCTTTTGTCCTGGCACGTTTAGTTAGGACTCCATCGTCTGCTATACATTTTATGCGAAGCATATTACGAGACCTCAACCCAGCTCCTCAGGCGCGGCGGTGTCGCCATGAAACCACGTGACACCGTGACGTCATGACAGAGGAGAAGTGGCTTTGGCTCAACTCTTGCAAGACGGGCTAGGTGGGAATCGAACCAGGGTCTCCGGAGTGTGGGACGGAGACGCTACCACTGAGCCACGAGTTTTTTTTTTTTTCTTTATTGCCGACTTCGACGTTCTAAATCATGGTTTGCAAAGGATAAAACATGTGAGCCACACTTCGGTCAACACGGTACTAAAATCTTTTCAACATCGCTAATTCATCAAATACAGAGATCCATTGCGGTGGATCAGGCAGCGCTTTGAAACCGTCTCTCACACACACAACACTCTCAATGAAATTTTCCCGAGTCGGTCGAGCAATAATGTCTCCGTTTTGGAATTGCAGTCTAGTTTTCCACATTGCGTGGAGGCTCAGGACCATAATAAGGTCATACGGGACATCCTCGGTATTATCAATCGGTAAGAAGCGTATTCCATATGGGTCTAAGGGTAAGTGTTTTTTCAATGTTCTCTGCAGAACATCCCAGTGAAAGATGGCGTCCCAGCAGTCTAGGAATGCATGTTCTATTGTTTCCGGTTTTTTGCATAATAAGCAGTCGGTGGTCCAGGGGATGAATATGCCCTTTTCATGAAGCCAGGTCTTAACGGGAAGTGTGTTTGTGTGTAATTTGAAGAAGAAAGATTTAGCTGACGGCCGTATTGGCATTTTTTTCACTCTCTTTAAGACATCTTGTCCTGGGCCTCCACGGTGTGGAAGACGGTACAAAGGTGCAGGGAACATCGTGTCCACGAGATCTCTGTATAGTTTTTTCCTTGTAACGGTTGACAGGTATAGCTGTGAAAAACGTACATTCAACATCCTATATGACCATACCACTTCACGCAGGTAACCAGTCACAGCTCCTGGCATGTTGTGAACAGTCGAAACAATGAATCCTGGAATTTGTCTACACAGCCGTACCTGTATCACTGTTCGGAGAAACGGATCTTTTTGATCCCGTAAAAACACAAAACGTGACACGACTTGTCGCAGAAACAAATGAGCTAGACCAAGCCCACCTTTCTTGACAGGGAGGAACAAGTTCGTTCGACTCATCCTCTCCCAGGTAGACGCCCAAATAAATGTAGCGAAAACTCGGTGAATTTTTTGTACGCTTACCCTCGCAGCACACAACACATTCATAACGTACCATATCTTAGATACTAAAAAGAGGTTGCAGACAGTGGCTCTAGAAAACATTGACAATTGCTTTCCTCTCCACCCGTCAGCTTTTTCCTTTGCTTTCGAAGCTTGATCGAGCCAGTACGATTCAGGTTCACGGTAACTTCCGAGAGGCACACCCAAGTACTGCGTTGGTAACGACGACCACTTCAATCGATAAAGGGTCTCCGGCATGTCTTTCCAACTACCATGCCAGAAGCCGTAACTCTTATCCCAGTTTATCTGGGCTCCAGTTGAATCGCAAAACTTTTCAACCACAGTCGTGGCCTCCTTAATGCTGGCTGTGTTTGTGCAGAAAATCGCGATATCGTCGGCATATGCCAAGATTTTTACGTGTGCTGCCTGCAGCCGATAGCCTGCTATGCGCTCGTTATTTCTGATCGCCAAACAGAGTGGTTCGAGATAAGCAGCAAATAGAAGGGGCGACAGCGGGCATCCTTGCCGCACAGACGAACGCACGCGAAAGCTATCGGTGAGCTCCCCATTAACAATAATGCGCGTTGAGCATTCTCTGTACGCCATCGTGACGCCTTCCGTTATGACGTTGCCAACATTCGCATGTTCCAGTATGCAGAACAAAGCCTTGTGCGAGACGAGGTCGAATGCCTTTGCCAAATCGATCTGCATCATCGCGACGTGGTCGCCAATCGCATCGCAACACTCAAACACACTTCGAGCCACGTGTACATTTGTTGTGATACTGCGGCCTTTAATGCCACAAGTCTGGTGCGGCCCTACCAATGTTTTAATTACACTTTGAAGTCGTTTGGCCAAGGCTTTCGCGAATATTTTATAGTCGACGTTGGCTAGAGTTATCGGGCGATATGACCCTGGCAACAAAAGTTTTTGCTCATCATCACTCTTCGGAATTAGCACGATATATGAGGTTGTGAAAGACAAGGGCAATCTTTTTCGCTCAAACGCTTCACTTATAACTTCGTGAAGAACGCGGGCCAATGCAGACTTGAAGGTTTTATAGAAAGTGGCTCCCAAGCCATCGGGCCCAGGTGCTTTACCGATGGGCAACTCATCTATTGCGCACTCTATCTCACTCAGGCTTATTGGTAGTTCCAGACGTGTCCTAACTTCTTCATCGAGCTTTGGTATCAATGAGAGAAATTCTTTTTCGTAGCTATCTTTAAGGTCCCGCGGGTGACCTAATATTGCTTTAAAGTGATCGGCGATCCCTTGTTTGATGTCATTTTTGTCGCGCGTAACGTGATTGCCTTTAGCTAGCTGGCGGATTTCTTTCCGACATGCGTACCTTTTCTCCTCTGATAAGGCTCGTTTCGTTGGAATTTCTCCCCACTGAGCCACGAGTACGATGCTTCAAAGCGGTACAAAAGCGCCTCTAGTGAATGCGGTGTTGCCTTAGAAACGAGTTGTTTCTAAGGAGTGCGTCTCTTGCTCAGGCGCACATTTCGTTGCCGCGCCGAACGCTGCTTTGCTCGACGCTCACTGCGTCCAATGCGGGGCGCGTAGTCGCTGCCCTGTAGCCCATTGTCTTACACCCCTTGGCGGGTCGACGGGAACGCTGTCGCGTTCCACTCTTGAAGGCGAAGCAGTAATGCATGAGTTGTTTCTTCGTCTAGCCGAACCAAATATACCCAAGCAACAGCAGTTCACCAGGCTAAACAGTGGTTCAACAACTAAAATAAAGGCTATTATGCTTCGCATCCTGGGCTTAACCTTACCTAAGCCACAGCCATTTTTTGTAAGGCCCTAACAGTAGAGGTGTTACCCGTGTGACAAGAAAACGCCCTTAAGGCTGCAAAAAGTTTTACAATGCACAGTGATGCCATATGAAGGGGAATATTTATTTGGAGCCTGGAATGTGCTAGGAAAATTTGCAATAATTGTAATGTTAGAAAGTATTGAACCACGGAGTTTATAATTTCGTAACTTGGAACCAAAAAGAAAAGAGATATTTCGTTTGCGTAAACTGCCTCCGTTACATAATCTATGGTTCACAAACATGATCTACACCTTACAGCTTGTGCGCAATTGCTACAATCTTTACAAGGCCTTTGCAAAATTCATACTCTCAAATCAGTGGTATAGCTGAGAGTGTTGTATCAATATTATCAATATGATATTATTGATATCATATTGACTATCGAATATGAGAGTGTTTATCAATATTTTTCCGTTTCCATGGGCTGTTTGTTAAGGTTACAAATTTGTGGTATCGCTTCTCATTGTTTAGCTATACAGACTTGTAAACTTGCAACGTGCTTTTCTTTTTCGGACCATTTCCGTAAAACATTACGGCCGAACGAAGAAGTCTACTGCCTACTGTCACTAGTGTTTAACTTTTTCGTTTAAATGCAACAAACCTCGTCAAAATTGGTGCCGTGGTTGAGGAGAAGGACGATTGCTTCGTTCCCGTGTGTGTATTACTATACAGGAGATTCCGTGCTAGAGATTCATCTGTACGTGAAAACGTTTGATTAACGTGATGGCGTAAGCCATGCAGGCAAACCAGCTCCCCGTGGAAACATTTTCACTTTAATTCCGTGGATCACTGTGACATTTCGTGCACTTTTGACCTTCGCTGTCCGTAATAAGAGCTTGCTCTACAGCAGAGCCGTGACTGCGGATTTATTCCTTCCACGCCAAGTTGTCACACGCGGGGCATAACACAAGAGCACACATGAACCTTTATTTACAGCAAAAGATTTTGATGGTTGCTTCCGTAAATTTTCTGGGCATCTGCACGATAGTTATTCTCATTACGTTAACGATAATCATATCCCTTTGGCAGAAAATAATAACAGAAATATCATTATCTTTCACTGAGCAGGATTTTGTACCTCGTCGCGCAATCTTTGAGTGCCCATATTTTAGGATGCCGCTGCATTGCTGTCATCATGCCGTCATGTGATCCTATCGTGCAATCGTCCTCGTTGTCACCGTACACGTGCTGTTATCTTTTGATATCATTGACGTGACGCAGGCTAACGCTGTTGTTGGTGGCACTTAATGCTTCCTTTTCAGCCTTTCTCAAGGACTTCCTGTTGTTTAGAGGCAACTCCAAAACGATAGCATTTGTAAATAGCGGGCTGTTTTCGATTCTTCGAAAAACGTGGCTATTCTTCTCTCCCTCTTCCTACAAAGCTAATAACTCCTACAGTCCATTGACGGGAACGATGTTTCTATGTCCGAAGCTTCGTAGTGCCAGGCGTTGTACAAAAGAACTGCAGCAGCCGTCGATAATAGACATTGCCATTTGCTAACTGGCCTTGAAACTTTTGACCAAGACTATACTATATGAAAAAGCACGCTCAAATACGAGCTTTCTCCAACTCTCTTGAATGGCGCAATGAGTCTGGCGCACAAATCTTTTCGCCTTCTTCTGCAATTTCTCTTCGCAATTGACGGAAGCACGTGGGTAATGCGGGTGCTTGAGCGAGTTTTGATCACCTCTACAGTAAAAGAGTACATGTTTAGCACTGTTTGATGAAGCGCGGCTCTTCCACTCAAGATGGATTCTGAGAAAATCTCGGTCAAGGACAACTGTTTCCCACAAGAAAGGCTTAGACTCATTCATCTTGCTGGAGCGCTTACGAAACAATTTCGGCTTTAGGGCGCGCAGGACCAGTACTGTTGAGTAACGGCGAGGAATTCTTTCATTGGTGCAATTCTTCGGAAGACGTGATACGCGAAAAGGAATCAATCAAAGTACATTTGGGAACTAGGTTTTTGGTATCGCTACATATAAATATGTTTACAGCTCTCTCTTCCACTTGCAGTAAAGCACCCCAGACGCTCCGTCGACTGCCCAAGCACCACACATATTTCTGCCCTTTGTTATCAGTGATTCATTTGGTTCACTTCCTACCCCTCCAATATTATCGAGAGGCTGTTGCAAACTTATCTTCCGCACATAGGGGAATATATGATAACAAACAGCGCATTCTACGCGATGCTCTAATATAAGTTAGGAGTGATGACATGGTGAAATACCAAGAAAAGGAAGAGAAAAAAGAGAAGAGAAGAAACTTCATCTACTCGGTCGAAGTGTGCGAACACGTCTCGATGTTCTCTTCGTCTGAATCACGGTTACGTCACGAGCAGATCCGTCCAGACGGTGCATTCTGGCGGTGAATCCTCTTCCAAAATCACGACGTGACTTACCTGCAGATTACGTCAAGCTAAACATCGTACTAATCAGGACAGAAGAAGTACAATAATAATTAACTTAAAGTGAATAACTCGCCCAAGCAATGAAATGGCCATTATATATACCTTATGGGGGCAGGGGGATATGCATGAATTTAGATCACATTTTAGTTCCTGAACATGTGCTCAATGTACTATACAGACAAAGTGCCGCCATGAAAGCTCGGTCGCCGCAGCCTAAAGTAAAAGCCGCGACATTGTGCTAGGCATCAGAATGCCATTAGGCCCAGAAAGAACTAGCAAGAAGAAAGAATGCTGAAAAGCACGGTCTGAATTCTATGAAACAAGAAGACAATATAGGATGAGAATAATTTTTTACTTACTGGCTGATGCCCCACACGGCAAGAAATGACGTATTAGCCGTATTACTTAAGAAAGTCAACGCTAAACAGCTAAGAGCATACGAAAAGTAGGACGCGATGATTATTTTCATCAGTAAATCAAAAAAATGGCTGTGGCTTAGCTAAGGTTAAGCCCAGGATGCGAAGCATACTAGCCTTTATTTTAGTTGTTGAACCACTGTTTAGCCTGGTGAACTGCTGTTGCTTGGCTATGTTTGGTTCGGCTAGACGAAGAAACAACTCATGCGTTACTCTGCTTCGCATTCAAGAGTGGAACGCGACAGCGTTCCCGTCGACCCGTCAAGGGGTGTAAGACAATGGGCTACGGCGCAGCGACTACGCGCCCCGCATCGGACGCGGTGAGCGTCGAGCAACGCAGCGTTCGGCGCGGCAACGAAATGTGCGCCTGAGCAAGCGACGCACGCCTGAGCCTTAGAAACAGCTCGTTTCTAAGGCAACACCGCATTCACTAGAGGCGCTTTTGTACCGCTTTGAAGCATCGTACTCGTGGCTCAGTGGTAGCGTCTCCGTCTCACACTCCGGAGACCCTGGTTCGATTCCCACCCAGCCCATCTTGCAAGAGTTCAGCCAAAGCCACTTAGAAACAGTCTCTGTAGCACGCCGCAACCTTCGCTTCTCATTCCAACGAGCAGCTCTGTCTCCAGGAGGCATCTCACCTCGTGTCTAGCAGAGGCAAGCGCAGCTGCTTATATACCGCCGCGACGCCGCGAGCGACGGCGCGAGTTGGAGCCCCGTTTCTCCTTTGTCGTTACCTCACGGTGTCACGTGGTCAGCCTTGAAGGCGATGCCGCGAGCGACGGCGCGAGTTGGAGCCCCGTTTCTCCTCTGTCGTGACGTCACGGTGTCACGTGGTATTGAAGGCGACACCACCGCGCCCGAGGAGCTGGGTTGAGCTCTAGTAATATGCTTCGCATAAAACACTATTTGTTGTACGCAGTACTTGACCTCGGACTCAACATGCCCCTCTTAATTTCTTAATCTCATTTGATTCTGGTTCATTCCCTTTAAGCCCTGATTTTGCGACCTTGCAACTTGGAAGCTGCTGAGTTTTATGCACTCTTATGTCGCGATAACGTGATAAATCTCCCCCCATGAAAGACTACGCACCACTGTGATAAATACACAGCGAAGGGCCCAGAAAGTGCGAACATCGTCTTTTGCAAATTCTCTCGTCTTATTTTCGCAGTGTCGCTCTACTTCTGCCTTGCGAGCTTACATAATTAATCTTTACCTAGGCACGCCTAACGTTCGACAGCATGCGTAATACCCGACAGTTATTTCAGTAGTGCATTTGTTCAGGTGTTTGGAGAAGTGCAATATCCTCTCCACACCCTAAAGGAAATATGTCGCCCTCCTTTAGCTATAACGACGTTGCTAACGTAGTCAGATCGTTTTGAGCTGCACATCTATCAGCTGTCTTTCAAGACAAGCGAAATAAAAGTGCGATTTTCCTGGAGAAGCTTTCAGAAGCCAAACAGTGTAATCTGTTACTCGGAAAATGCATCTCCCTCACTGACCCCTTTCCATCGTCTTCACCGCGCTTGTCCTATCCTAGATTTCCTACTGCCGCTTGTGGGAAGGCTGAAATCAATTCAGCAGCACGTACAAAGCGGGCGTCGTTACCCTCTAATCGTACACCCGGCTGCATAATGAATGGCTGGGTTTCACGGCATGAAGGTCATGTTCCCCTAACTGTTCCCCGCCCTTGTTCCCCTAACTGCGTTTGGACCAATACGTTAGCTGCTGGGATTTCAAAAGCAAGAATCCGGCCGAACTTGTAGTGCCACTCTCATCTTCCTCTTCACTTCCCTTTCATGCGTCCTTTCAACACACGGAGAGTGATGGATTGTGGGCGCATTGTCTAAGCACGTTGGTCTATTCATTGTGAACGATGTCTCCCTCAATTCAAGCAGCGTTTGTGATTTTTCGAAGACAAACGAGGATGATTTCGGGCTGATCTATCCCCAGGAGGATATTTCCATCGTCCAGAAACGAGCACTAGATCCTAGCGTTACCGAAAAGTTGATTAATTGATCTATCTGTCCGACTGAAGCTTGGGAATGCGGTCTTAGTGGACACGTGTCGCACAAAAACTAGCATCCGTAAACTGTGTGAGTACCGGCGATATCTTGTCATCCGCTGACTGAAGTGATAAATTGACAACCGCCACAACATGATGATGATGATGTGCTTATGAGCGTGCGTAATCCAGTGGCTGCTGGGATGGCGAAGTGCCTCTCAAATTATATTACGTACATTCCAAAGAAAACGGCGTGGCCAATGCTTTATAAGAAAGTAGCCGAACTCCTCTAAGGATATATTACTCAAGATCCCTATGTGGCTTGCACACCGCCGGATTCCGGAGATGCCTGCGACTGCGCGTCGTGGATATGTCATTTCCTTCATTAGCACTTCGCAGAATTTTGTTCACTAAGCTTTGAACATTGAGTAGTTCAAGATAATTTTATTACACCTCAGCCTGTAAGTTGCGCGGCCTTTTCTAGCACATGAGGCGCCGCTCAAGATCCTTTATACAATGCCATGTCGCTTCAAATATTGTTCGCAAATGGACGCAATATCCTGTTAAAGCCAAAAATTGCTTTGTGAAACGTTCCGGAGTTCGCTGAACGTGGTTGCTAGCTATGGCTGCTGTCTCGCTGAATAACTCGTATACAAAGAATACAAATGAATGACGTATCCTTGGTCTCCAAACAAAATAGCCCGATGTTCAAAGCAATAGCCAGCAACCGCACACGTCTGCTTATCACGTACCAACGCCTAGTAGCTTTTTGAAGAGATAATCGCGTGGGTCTGTTGTGAAACACATGCGATAATACACGCGCGCAAAAGCGCTTCCTCGAGCGAGTTTTCATTTGGCCGCAAGCGTGGGCAGGGAACGGGTGAACAATAGCTTGTCTTGCCACCATCTCGTGGCGCGGACCTATCGCAGCTTACCGAAATTTGCGAGTGCAGTGTTCACGAAACTTCCCCTAAGTGAGAGCCATTCTTGTCGGCCGACGTTTGGTCGCCAGCCACACATGTGAACGATCCGCGTGATGACAATAATATGACCGCGGTGATTGCAAATCATCGCCGAATCTATGACCCCGTGGCCAAAACAAGACAACGCTACCTACTAACAATGTTTTTTCACAAGAATTACACAAATGATACGTTTCCTACGCCGCAATGAAATAGGACAAACACAAGGTTCTGACGCGAAAGCCTGTATTAATAGACGAATGGCGCATTGCTGTGCGCCAAACAATAGGCCCAGCTCCATCGTTTGGATTCGTTCACAACTCTTTTTCCATCATACTGTGACCATTTCGTCCGAAGCTACCGAGGAGAGGGTCTGCCACCCGAACCGCAATTCGTTCCGGCATTCTGTGATCGCACAGCGGGACCGACAGCGAAGACACGGTGGTTAAACTGGGCTTCTAGTGACGGCCAAACAAAAACAAGCAGAGAAAAGGGGTAAGTCTTCACAAATGACTCGGCAAGCTATTGTGACCCAAATTGGGACTCCGTGTCTTGAAGCGCTACAGGCAAAAACGATCAGCCCAGATCACTGTTCCTATGATGATGGTGTATACCTTTGTATACGTGCTGCCCACGTATAGGCGAGAGCCCGAAATTCCGGTCAAGAAACACGACAACACGACAGGCGGCCTTCCATGGCGGAACCGCGGTGACCCAGTTTTGGGCTGTCTATGCAGTTCTTGGGTAGACGCGCATAGCACATGCATCTTTCGAACACTTTTGAAATTATTTTGCGCGAAGAACTTGTGGCGCCACATATTAACTCTGGTGGCAGAGACACGTGTATATAGGGCTGGCCATCAAGTTTCATACTATCAGTGCACAAAATTAAAACAGTACTTTCAGCATAAATATGGTACTGCATACTTTTGGTGTTGAAAGACAATTTGCGCGCTGCTTTAAGCTGACTAGACGAAATGGAACTCCAAGAATAAAAAAAAATGTTGGCGCTATGAACTCGACCGGCCACCACACAGAAAGACACCGGATCGTTGTTGGAATTTTTAAGAACGACCGAGCTATGCGAACGCCTTTGATTCCGCAGTGAACGCTTTCCTCTGCGTATGCATCACTTGTTCTCACTGCGACGCCATCTAGCACATACTATACGAATGACGGCTGTTGCCGCCGATATTTCGGTGCACATGCAGTTTTGCCTTATTTTTCCGTTTGGGTTTAGTTGTCTTTTGTTTCATTAGGCCTATTACATACAAGGCGCTTTGAACAAGATGATGAAGCCTTGAGCAAATATGAAGTATAAAATTCTTCTTTCTGAAGTTAAATTTAGTATCTCTTTCACAAAAGACTACGTTCGTTCAGCCTAGGAATGACGTGCTTACGTTTAAACGCTAGATCCATTGGTCCTGACACCTTACAGGAGTGCACCCCATATAATAGCATAAGAATTTTGTGTAGCTATTCTTCCTGTTTACGCAAATTTGTTTCGTTTACCAAGTGACAAGGAGTAGGTGGTGCCACCATAAAGGCGCCAACCTCTCCAAACATTCACTTTAATAACAAAAAATTTTTACCGCGTGATACAGCTCTAGCAGTTATTTAATGTGCCTAACATTTTTCTGCACCCATATTCCTTACTGCACAATTGATCCCCTGCCATCAATACATCAATAACGCTTTGAGGCGTCAGCTATGCGTCATCTTCCTTCTGTGTCTACTGCTTTGCTCGCAGTCACGGGCTGACGAAAACAGGATACCTGCTACATCTGTTTATCCATCTATTTATAAAGCTTTGAGAGCCATAATGCCTGCTGCGTTATTTGCACGAGTTCACCAGTACTTAAAGAAAATATCATTGCCATACCTATAAAAAGTGGCAAAGTCATCATGTTGATCATTGTTAGCTTCCGCTGTATGGAGTGGTAAACAATTTTGCATATAGGATCTTCTCCACGTTTCACTTCAAAAGTTTATATATATATATATATATATATATATATATATATATATATATATATATATATATATATATATATATATATATATATATATATATATATATATATATATATATATATATATATGTATATATACCGTATACTAGCCGAGGTAGCTTCGTCGATAAAGAAACAGACAATTTGTGTCTTGAGATGGTCGGTTTGATATTAAATTCCCTCTGGCCTGCTACATGGTTTCTATGGGTACGTTTAAGCTGGAGTTTAGTCTGCAGCGAGACTTCTGTTTAACTACCCACTGATATTGAGTCGGTGCGTTCAGTCGAAATTCCAGCGGCAGTTAACCCATCCTCGACGCAATTTTATCCGCGTAACTTGCGATGGCATTTGTACTTCTGCCAAACGCACTTCGTTGCCCCCCGCTATCACGACCACCGATACAGTGAGATATTGCCTGAATGCTTCACTTCATAGCTTCCAATAAAGTTTAATATCAGGTTGGGCTTCAAAGCTTTCTTTATTTTTTATTGCGCTTTTTTTCGATCGCGATTCATCTTAAGTGATAACTATTTTTAATGTTTTAGATATTTGCTTTACTCGGTGCAGACGACCTCTAGAAAGGCTTACTTCGCCTTGGATCCGAACTAAGAACTCATTTTTTTTTTGTTGTCACAAGGGATAACGCGATGGCTGTAGTAGAACTGGCCAACGTAAATACAGACAGATAAGGTTGTTCTCACTACAGCACCCCAGGATGAACCCACTCACTGGCGTTCAAAGCGTGGTTATAAAAGTAATGGTTAGATGGTGCCATCGACCTAGGCAATCGCTGTTCATATATCTCTAGAAGGTCATAAATGAATGAATTAATGTTTATATTGACAGAAATAAAATACAAAGAATCTCTGTCAAAGAGGCTGACAAAAAGGCACGAATGCCTGACTAAGTGTCAGTGCCCTTCCCCGACCCATTCCCAGTGCACAAAACACTCAAGCACACAGGGCAAGCATGGTACACAAAGTGTATACATATACAAAAAATGAAAAGTACATGAAATATGTAACAGAAATACTGAATTTGATTTCTGTACAAAAGAATGAACAGTCATACCTAAAGCGACCGCAAATACATGTTCACTTTTTTTTAAATGTTTAGGGACGGTGATTCATTTATTATAGTGAGTAATCCAGGGTGATGATTCAAAAAATCTGCAACTATGAATGCCTGCTTTTGCATGCCGTAATTGGTACTGATCTTGCCCTTGTTGTAAATTAATTGCCTTGTGTTATATTTATGTTCATTCGGGAGGTATGTTTTAAAAAAGGCGCTTTCATTGAGTCTTACCTCTTTAAATATTGCAATGGCTGTTTTTTGTTAATAAGGTTTTCTAATGTTAAAATACAATTCTTCTTGAAAAGCGGAGTGGAGTGGCTTCTATAGGGCGCATTCTCAAAAACCCGAATCATGCGTTTCTGTAAGGTTAGTAAACTATGGATGTTAGATTTCGCCGTGGTACACCACACAGATAAACCATATTGGAGGCGCGAATGCACTAGGCTATAGTATAATTGTTTCTTTGATCTAGAAGGTAATACACGTTTTAATTTATTAATAACACCGATGGATCTTGCAATGCTGGTTTTAATGTTGCCGACATGACTGGACCAGTTTAAGTTTTCTTCAAACGTAACGCCAAGGAACCTCTGGCCAAAGGACTTCATTTGTGAGGAACGAACATTAGGTTAGTGTCATATAGTGCTAAACATTTTTTCGATTTCGAAAATCATCATAGAATCAAAATCTTTCATCCTTCATCCTAGCATCAATATGTGTTTTTTCATTTGAAGTCAAAATTATTTAAGTCATCCCCGACAAGATACCTTTTGTGTTTGGTGACGGCCTCGTTTACGAAACATTTGCTGCGTTTCTAGATTTCAGCTTTCATTTTATACCGAACGTGAGTTTTTAGTGCACTACTACGTGCCACAATGATCCGGTCACAAAAGACAACGACGACACGCCCATAGCGCTGACGGTGCGCGAACAGTGGAAATGGTGGAATCGGGCTTCCGCCTGATTGAGCGGGCTCGACTCAAATATTGTTTGTGGACCTCATGCACCAGCGCCCGCCTTGTTTCTCTTCGCCCACGGATATTTTTTTCTTGAAACAGCCGTTATTAAACGGAAAGAATAAAATCAACTGCTCGATCATTCTTTGACTGAGGAGACATATTTTACGCTCAAGGCACCACAGCGATGTGGAAAGTTGTAACCTTGCTAAGTTATAACGGTCACAAAAGGAGAACGTTAACAATTTTTTTTAATGTTGACATGCTTTCTGCGCCACAGTAAACTGAATATTGGTATAGGCACTGATATAAGAAACTTTTGTTTAAAATAAATACATAAAAATTATTTACGCGAATACATTCGCGTTCGTGTGAAACGACTAAGCTGAAAAAGGGGTTTAACGTGGTACTCTGTTAAGGAAAGAAAGAGGGAGTCCACAAAATTGTGCAGGTGATCGGTTACTCCGACCATGAACTGGGGTGTACCTAAACTCTGGGAATAATGCTTAGCGTCGACCACCTACCCAACTAAATGACCTGTGTAACAAAGTAGTTGGTATGTCCGGGCCAAATAACCACCTTTCATATGGATTGTGAACGTCTGCACTACGAGCACATATAAACAAGTTTGTCTGTGACAACAAAGGAGTTTAGGTGTCACTGACATCTGATATCTTCCTTCACAACGAACTCGCGTATAGCGGCACCGCCGTTAAGTTGTGTTTGGCATAGGCGGCGTTGATCGACCTTACAGCAAAGACTGCTTGTGAGAACTCGCATTCCGCAGTGTAACTATGGTAGGTTACCCCTTTGCTTCCACCCATCCCATAAGAAGCCCAATGGGCCGAACGGCCAACCACTTTGACAATTGGTGCTATAGCCTGGCCTGCCAACAACGACGAGAAAAAAAGAAATAAAGAAAAGAAAATGCAGTGACAGCTACTTGTGTACTTCAACTAAGGTGGGAAACGCATGCCAACGCGTCCCATGTTCCCACACTGAACAGGCTGAGCAGGCTGGTCTCGTCGGGAAACATGCCGTGAACATCGGTGTCATAAGGTGGTTCCAGTCCCATATGTCGACCAACGCAGTGTGTCAAAGAAAATTAGTGAATTATTTTACAGGGCGTCTCTTGAATTTGTTAAATGTAGGTTCTGTCGCTGAACTCGATTAGCCTGCTTTATTGCAAATGGTATGGTGCCCAATCTTTACAATGAAAAAACCCGTATAACGAATGATTCTGGAGTGTACATAGCGGCTATACGGATTAAAGCACAACACATTATGAGGGCTCGCTAATTGTGACACACAAATTTAGGCAGCAAAAGAACCCAACTCCAAAGAAAGAACTTCATATTAATGCTTCAGCGAAAAGCTAAGATAACTTTGGTCAAGATAAACAAACACGTTAAAGAAGGGAAAATTAAAAGCCCACTGACAAAATTGGTGCAGGAGATGTTCGGGGATGCGGGTCGCAAGTGTGGATTTATACGCATAAAAATACCGTGAAACGGCTCACACTATAAGATAAGTAAACAAAATAACCACAGATGCGATAGGTCGTAAGTATAGTACAGACTAAATTGAACAGTAAAAAACAAGATGAGTTTTCATCTTCCCTTTTCCTCTTGCACTCTATATAAGCTCTCAAGTCGCGCAAACGCATCTGCAAGCTTCTCTGTGGTGCAAGCCTTTCAGCACATTACTGTTATCCGCCCACAGTTTTCGACGTGCGAGCACCAGCCAAGGCACTAAAGGGCGCCGTTTTGAATTTCCGGAAGTGCATCCGACGGGTTCTTCACCGCCGCGGTCGATTAACTTCCAGTTTCGCGTTGCGGCCATAAAGAGGCCGCCTAGTCCAGTCCGCTATAGGCGGCCTCAGTGGAGTATTGAAACTGCGAGAAACCTCGTACAAAAGGCGCACATCACTGTAATCCAGCGAAACGCAACTCAACCTTTATCGCATCGTAAAATACTCTGAATAAGTTGGACAGCAGTCTTCGTGGCTTGTCTTTCACTGGAGTAATTTCGAGAAGGCCATTCGAAAGTCTGCGTTTTTTTTTCATCTTAGCAAGGAGGTCCGAGATTTCTAATTCCACAGATTGTAATATATTATTGCGTCATTCATTGCGAAGATACGTAGTGTTTATAGTAGCGTGCTGAATGTAATAATGATTTCCTGACAAGAACCCTTCGGTTCCGAGGCCACAGAGTCTAAATGAGCAACGTTGGTAGATTTGACTTAAAGGAGCCGGTTTTGAAGACTTTACGTTGTGCAGTTGTACAGGATCAAAATCGGAATCGCTTGACTAGAGCGATACTTTTCTTGGCTACCATCACGTGGTTTCGCCTCAGCTGGCCGACCGGGCGGACGCTCGTTCTATAACTTCCCGTTTAATACGTTGAAAATAAAAACTGCAAGATTATAATTGACAAGATCGGTTACGCTAACAATGCTATTTGCACTTGATAACTGGTTTGCACGAACGTCGCGTGAGGAAAATTTTGCTCTACGAATTACTCAATTTTTGGATTGTTTGCAGCAACGTTAACTGACTTATGTAGGTTGTCCCATTGGTATGTTGTTGTTAATGTAGGAGTGACCAAACTAATAATAAAGCGACATGAGAGTTAATAGCACGAAGAAAATTTAGCCTTTAATTAGAACACGTATTTTGTATGCCCACAATTTCTTTTATGCACGTGCCCGATAACCTCCCCATCACAGTGGCAACATGCACCACTGCTAGTCGGTCACTATGATAGAAATAATAATATTATTTGAAAGCGTTAACTACTCCTAAGCAACATTTACGTGACTGCCATGGGACAACAATATACACATATGTGTATAAGGTGCTCTTTTTAGAATATACAAAAAATTTAAATATTGCCTTTGGCAGATAGCAGGATGCTAATCGGTGAACTTCATTACTCAAATGGGCATGCATCAACAAGAAATAAAAATGCGTAATTCATAATGAAACAAGTTGATATCAATTAAGTTGTGGCTGTAAGAGAATAGGAGTAGCCGGCGCCACACATAGGCACCAAGCTCTCCTTAAATACGTCTATAAAAAAAAAACTTTCACTAGCTGATTAACAGCACATATTTCAATTGGAGGAATCGTAGACGGCAAGTCTGTAAAGCATATCGACAAGGAAGGAATTATGAAAATAACACCGGTATGTAGATATTCGCCGTCAATATTGTGGATAAACATGCACTCTTCTCCTACTTGCTATTTAAAGAAAGTGCCACTTTATGCATTCAAGCTCAAAAGTAACTGGAACACCAAAGTACTTCATCGCACACTTTGGAGAGGAACATCTTGAAAGTGCTGTAATCCTGAAAACTCGCTCCAAGGGGATACGCCTTGCAAACGCACCAACCAAAATTCGTAAATTGTAATATGTGCCATAAGATGGGTTGTTCACAAGCTTTATTTCAATAATCTGCCGATCTCGCCCTTTAATTTTTCTTGCAAATAATGTCCACCTCATTGACTAAAGAAGTTCAAGGATTAGAATTGTGCTATCTGCCACAGGCGATTTTCAAAAATTTTGTATAGACTAAAGAAAAAAAAAGAATGCTCGTATGCTCTCTTTTGACGGTGCCATGAGACACGAACGAGAACAAGAAACGTGTTAACGAAAGGGAACGCCTTCTCCTTGCAAACATAAATATTTCTCCGCTTTTGTAGTGAATTCTTATCGTATTACTATAGCATTGATTGTATGAGATGAATCGAATTGTGATCTTGCGGTGGAACATTTTCGTATCGCTAAGATTACAATTGTGTGTTCCATAGCTTGGCTATGAACGCAAAACAATTAGACTAAGCTCGGACGGCTAAGTTTGATATCGCAAACTGCTTATCCAATAATTAGAAAAGTGCCACCAAGATATGTACAAAAGTACTATGAACAAAGCAGAGTATCACGAAAGGGACGCACAAAATCGTCCAACAGTTTAAATAAGACATCCGACATGTCTACCCAAACATATTTTTTTTTACTTACGGAAATAAAATTGACCGGCGTTCAGCCGCACATGGGGAGAAAAAAAATTGCATCTACAATAAAAAAGATCTTTCGCATCTAGGGCAATTTGAAGGCTAAGTCCCGCTTTCTTTGACAAATACAATGGCGCACATCGTACGTCCTTACTCAGGGATATCTCCGCCTACTCTGACGTCAGCTCAACGGTAGGAGCCACACCACTGTGAATTTCGCGGAGGACAGTCGTCTTTTAACGAAGCACAAAGAACGCGCCTTTCTTCTTTATTTAAACGAGCGATCTTTACGTTCAAAAGACTGCCAGAAACCGAGTTCGTGAAGTCAAGGTCTCCATGTCCGGAGCGTGAAAACAAACTTTCGAGTGCGATAGTTTCCTAGTAATATGTCAACAAAGGCCGACAGCCCTTGGGGCGTATGTACAAGTTGAAATAGAGAACAACGCAAGGGGTTTCTTCATTTTTTCTCACCTCTAGCTGTCAACACGGTGAAAAGGCGCCCACGAAAACACATTTGAGCTGCGTGACGTCCCTGCATTGTGTCAGGGTGGGCAACGGATCCAGTACCTGGAAATATAAAAGAAAGGGCAATTTGTTATGCGTTGAAATATGCACTAGAGAATGTATAGGTGTTCCGCTGTCGAATCACTCACATTGTACATTGTACAAGATCCACAAGAAACATATATGCAACTGTGAAAAATAAAAATAAGAAGTTGGAGGAAAAACTTGCTAGCGGGCCCAAGAAGCCTGAATGATCGGTTGACTACATTCTACAGGGGTAAATGCAAACAGTAAACAGTACAGAGAAGAAAAAGCATGGTCAACTTATATACGATGTCAAATGGTCTGCTTGCATCTTACGTGCAGACATTCACATTAAATGTTGCTGTCAAAAATGACGGCGTAGAGCTCAACAATACACGTGATGGGGCCATGGACGAAGCTTACTGGAATGAAAACGGGTGCAAAGCAAAACGGAGTGATAATGACGCAGAGGAACTACAGCTTTATGATTAAACATAAGGCTTCGCTGCCTTAAAAGCATACTTAATCTTACTTAGTTATAACTTAGAAATATTACTTAGCAATATTTCTTAACATAACGAACTCCCTCGCTCTCGATCGCCTCCTTTTTGCCGAGAACGTTGTTGCCCACTGATATCAGACCTCGGTTAAGCGTTGAATTCAACCTCGCCACATTTTCAGTAAGGAATAATAAGTTGAATGTATTACGAGTAAAGACGATAAGCACAATATCACTACGCAGTAAACATCACAAGACAAACCGGTGAAGCCTCCGGATAAGCCTTCGTTCAGATGTCTGTAATCGAATACACTTGACCTGCCGTGGTTGCTCAGTCGCTATGGTAAGCGGTAAGCGGTAAGACCATCATTGTTAAGACCATCGCACGTGTAATGTCATGACGTGTGCTCGTGTTCCAGCTGCGGCCACTTGTTTTTTTATGCATTAATTTATTATTTATTTAACTCAGCTAAGTACCTGTAATTTCCCTATGCTGTGCTTGGTATCTTTCTTGTAGGCTTATCATATGACTAATAAAAACTGCGCCTCTTGGTTTCTTCTCGTTCTCTCTCTCTCTCGCATAGAGAGAGAGAGAAAGAGAGAGAAAGGGGGGGGGTAGGGGAGACGGAGAGCACTTGGCAGTGGTCTGCTCCGGACCGCCATCACATGCGCTTCGTTCCTCGAAGAGGCAGGAAGTGTGTCTTGCGTTAGGCCCTATAACTTTGCAGTATAGTGAATGCGGTTTCAATCATGAATTTGGTACCACTGTAGGATGCGACATAATGCAGAGGCATATATCTAGCATTTACCGCTAAATCGCCACAGCATTTTTTGTGGTACGGATTGCACTACGCTTGACTAAATGATATATACTGTCAGCAGTACTGTATCGGTACAGTGTTACTAGCTTTATCAAAGTTTGTTAATCCTTCTAGCCGAATTTATGTTCTCCATACTTCTGTCTTCGCAACTTCCATTTCGATTCTTCTGTCTCTTCTTTCCTAAATAGTAGACATGCAATGTGTCCCTTCCGATGGCAGTTGCCAGCCAGCTCCTTGCTTTATTTTTCCTTCTTTAAAGTGTGTATACATATGTTTACAAACAATAATAATATTTGGGGTTTTACGTGCCAAAACCACTTTCTGATTATGAGGCACGCCGTAGTGGAGGACTCCGGAAATTTTGACCACCTGGGGTTCTTTAACGTGCACCTAAATCTAAGCACACGGGTGTTTTCGCATATCGCCCCCATCGAAATGCGGCCGCCGTGGCCGGGATACGATCCCGCGACCTCGTGCTCAGCAGCCCAACACCATAGCCACTGAGCAACCACGGCGGGTTGTTTACAAACAAAATAATAATAATAATAATAATAATAATAATAATAATAATAATAATAATAATAATAAATTGAAACTCTACTTGTTTCTTCAGCATGAGTCCTCCTTTAAAGTGTGTCCACCTCCGCCATTGCACTTATAGACTTCCGGCAGCTGAAAGAACAAAAAAAAGTAATAGGATGGAATACATAAGCACTAAAAAAAAGATCGCCGCCATTACCTCAGAGCATTGTCATTCTGCCTTCTTTTTAAGGCCCAGTCCGGGACACTGCCTTTAACTTGATCCTGCCGCTGAATCACGGACGACATCGTAAACATGTCAATGCAGAGCAGAGCGAGCCTGTTGCGGCAGCGTGTGCGCTCTGGCGTGAAGACTACCGACCGACGACCGAATTATTACATGGACGGTGCCCTCGTAGCGCCGGTGAACCGTTAATTCCGCTAGTCCACGCTGCAACGCAATTCAGTGCACGGCTAAGCTTTTTTTACCGCGAGTCTTCTTGTAGTCCTCTTTTCCCTTGACACATCTAGTTCGCCATTTTGCTTTTGCCTCTCGGATGCTTCGTTATTTCCCTCGCATCCTCACACGTACGCCATTTCACGTTATGCTGTCTCATGTTATAGTTATGCTATATTTCATGGTAACCTCACTCTTCTATAATTCAGTTTCTGGCAAAATTTTTATTCGGACTATCCATAATGGCTCCTTCTGTCTCGGTTAGCCAAGCGCTGCTTGGTTAGCCAATAACAGACGGCAAATTGCAATTCAAATACTGCCGTCGTCGCCGCAGTGGAACAGTCGCACTGGCCGGGTCCACATTGGAGCATCCGTATCTTTTATGACTCGAGGCAGCAACCGTACGCATATGACAAAATTAAATGCACAAGATTTGTGAGAAATGTGGTCGCGTCCTGTGGGCAGATTGGGGGCGTCAGCGACGCGATAATAAAAGGGGCTCTGGCCACGGATCCTCGCACAGAGCTGACATCGCTGCTGTTATGTGAGTAGCCAATGCGGCAGCTACAGTTTATATCTCTTCTTTTTTTTCGCCAAGCTGAACTGCGTTAAGAAGAAAACCGATTCAGCGCAGTGGAAGTAGAAGACATTCTGTTGTTTCTGTTTTTCGGTAGTTCCATGAAATAAGGTTGACTTTATCACTGCATTATTTAAAGAGGTGGGGAGTGAGGGAATAAACTTTTTATTACGAAGAACGAGCTGCTCATGCCCGGAGGTTGGTGAACACCCCATTCCAGGTAGCCGTGGCCGTGTGCTGATAGCACAGACCTGTTCACCAAGCGTAGCTGCTCCTCGGGACTTCGGCTTGTCAGCTGGGCCGCCCACTGGTCTTCTGTTGATTCTCGGACAGGCGTTGACCCCGGGTTCTTTTTGCATTCCCAGATCATGTGGTAAAGGGTGTTTGGTGTATGGCAGAATTGGCAGTCTCTTGCACATGTTGATGGGTACATCGCGTCTAGTAGAGTGCCCTGGAGGTCTGTGAGTCGGCCTAGTATGACGGCTTCTTCTCGGTTAAGCTTGCGGTGTGGGGACGGATATTCCCACCTGTTCTTCATGTAATGTTCTAGATTTTTTAATATTTGTTTTGTATCATTTCCTTCTGGTCTGACGGCAGACAATATTCTGACATGGCGTACCTGTTTTCAGGCGGCGACGCGAGCCGCTTGGTTTCCCGCCGTGGATTCGTTTCCTGGGGTGCAGACACCGTACGTTTCAGGGATATTAAAAAGGGTACATTATTTCAGCGTACATTAAAAAAATTCGGTGACAGAAGTTTAAAGAAAAGCCTCATGATCTTCCGGGTGTATAATTATATGAAATCATGATTAAGGGGTACAATCAAATTAAGTGGTACAAAAAACAAAAAAGTAATGTTTTCTATTTCCCGTGTAAGAAAACGTGAGGAAAACTGCGGGACTACTTCCAGTAGCGTTGAAAGAGGCGCGCTTAGTTTACGTAGCCTTCGCTTCATAGCGAATAAAAGTTGTCTGCGAATATAAGTTCTGCTGTTGCTGTACTTTGCCATTAAAAGGCCCAAAAGCCCTTGCGGTAACTCTCAAACTTATATCGCTATTGATAATCTGAAATCAAGTAATAGGCGCTTAACTAAACCCGACGATAAATGTTCAGAACGAACGTTTGCTGACTCGCAACAACGCAGATGAGAGTGTTTGATGTGAAGCTCTAATATTGACTGATCTGGATTAGCACTATAACTCTAAGCTAACTATCCTGGGTCAGAGTAAGCTAACCTGCGCAGGATTTTGCCAAATCTCTCATCTTCTATCATTACCACCTAAAGTATAGCGAAGCAGGGAGCTTGTTGGCATTTGTTCATCTTCTAATGCGCCAAGTTATATGCAGTGCCAGGAAGGCGATGAGCAGCTGTTATCACATGTACTCTGTGCATCACAAGATATGCATGTTCAGCTTACAGATTCCTGAGATACCTACAACTGCACATACAACTTTCCGATGCCGTCAGTGCTGCATAGTGTACAGGACAATGTTATTGCTTCCACAAATAACACATTGTTCATGCTGTAAACTCAGGATAGTAGAACTGACTATATATTCGTCTTACCAGCACTCGGCTAGGCCCTGCGAAATTTAGAAGACAGAAAACGCACGCTTTAAAATCAAGCCTCATGGTAGCTCCAGACTGACACAATGCTTCGGCACTTACGCATAGCTTTAACTTGCATATTTGGTAAACGCCGTCGGCATCACCGATCAAACGTCAAAAGAAAATCGACGGTACTCTTGCACAAAGGAACCAAACTGGGCTGCTCAACATTTCCAGAATGTAGCACAATTCGCTTAGTTTTGCAGTCGAACTGCGAATTTTTCTCTCATCAGCCTGCTCGAGCCAGGTCCGCCCACGAATAATTTATCGATCAATGCGTGCAGCTTAAGTGGCAGAGCACCTTTTTAACTTGCAGCCCTATACTGTTTTATGCCCCGTGAGGTGATGGGACCACATTTTTAATGCAAAATATTTCTGCTTTCTTTTAATGCGTGCCTAAAACAATTGTTACACTTTAAAAGATGCAAAATAATTGCGATTGGGAGAGTACAGAAACTAGCAAAGCTCTATATCCGGTCCTGTAGTTTCTTGGTATCCCTTCGTGCCTTTTGTACCACAATTGAGTATGACCAAACTAGCCCGGCTACAAGTAGCAATACCTAAAAATGATAGTTCTGAGAATTTAACAGTTGCTTAACTATTCTTTTCCTGTGATTTTTACTTCAGCCATCTCCAAAGGAACTGTGGCGAAAGAACCTGCAAATGGGTCTAAATTTCCTTTACAAAGGAAGGTGAGCTGTATCTAGCTTCACGTTACTTCCGTGACACTGGGTCGCGCAGAACAGTGCTCGCTATCGCCTTTCCTCACTTGCGACATCTACCAATACAACTTCTTTCTCTGACATTGCACGTATACTGTTGCACAGCTTGCAAGTCTCGGTAGCGATTGCTCCTGTCACGCAAACCATGTGAAGAAAAGCTGAAACGAAGCCCTATAATGATTTTCCGACGTGATTGCTCGGCCCTCTGCATGCAGCGAATAGTCCCTGCTCCCTGCTTCCATTCATCTATAGAATCCTCTATGACCGCCGACTGCAGAACAAAATGAAAATATATATATATATATATTTCAGCTCGAGGAAGGCTTCAGATTTCGACAACGACGAGGAGCCCGTTTCTGTGCAGGAGCGCTAGGAAACAATGAAGAATGAACTGCTCTTCTCGATAAGAGACACGCCAGCTTGCGAAACGCTCTAGGCAGACAGAATATTGGTTCTTGCATCTCAGTGTAAACGTTGCTTTTTCAATGAAGAAAACTAGCTTTGCACTGCAGTGTTGCTCGTTTCCAGGGCCATCTGATGACGACAGCAGACCAGACGGCAAGTGTTCTGCCCTCCGGTCTCTCAATATATTTTAGAGACAAAGTATAGTGCTCATACATAGACGTTTCAAGCTTTTTTGTGCAGTGGGAGTGATAAGCAAATCCTCTATACAAAAGCGCTACCCTTTTCTTCAAGCGCTTGCCTAACTGGCGGCATGGTTTAGAAGGTGCTTTATGTTTTCTACATTTTTCGACTAGCGCACTCCACATTGGGCAAAACCTTAGGCAAAGTTCATATCAGTTTCACCCTTATATCATGGCAGATGCTCATTCTCTTAAACAAAAAAGAGGATGTTCATGCCTTTGGACACCCTCATCGAAAGTTCACGAACGTCCCATTCAAAACGGCTGGGTACGTAGAAGTCTTGCAGATATTTGTGCATAGCTTCAAGCTCCCGTCGTGCAGAAGGTATGTGTTTCGCAATTCTTGGTCAAGTGGCTTACCATCGGACAAGGCGTGCTTTTCACACCAGTGAGACACGTCCTCTACCCTTACTTTGAGCTTATACATTTCGCTGGATGTTCCGGTGTTTAGTGAATGCCATCGCAAACAGAAGGCTTTCGCGAACAAAAAGTAACGCTGTTCAATAACTTCGATCGCTGTATGTTCAATCTGCGGCTGTTTTTCTTCCTTGAACTCTACGGATATTATTTTAGATTATCTGGTGACAGAGAGCACAATTCTACCCCTCGAAATATATTACTCGGCGATGGGGATATTACTTCCATGAGAAATCAAAATACGTCATCTGTAGATAATAGGGGTGTGCGAATATTGAAATTTTCGAACACGAATCGAATACGAATAAGGCAAAAAACTCTCTTCGAATATCGAATCGAATATCGAATATGTGTATAGTATTAGAAAGTTGAAAAATGAGGTAACAATAGCTTTATTACCCTTTTAAAAATGATATTGCATTTTACAAGGCTGCTAGATTAAATAGGCGCTCATTATAGGTAATGCACTCAGGTAATTTCAGGTAATGCTCTCAATCAGGTAATGCGCTTGTTACAGATTACCGTGAAGAAAAATTAACTGCTGTCAACATGTTCAGGAAGTAAGCGCTCTCTATGCACTGTGGCAACATTTCCACCGGTAGAAGAGGCTCACTACATAGGAACTGAGGTGGCAGGGATGGCCAAGTAATTCTGGGCGAGTGCACTTAAAATCAGGTGCATGAAGCGGCCAATGGTCTGCCACCACTCACAAGGATCCTTGCCCCTTTCAAGAAGAGGCTTTTCCGCATTGTGTGTAACTTCCCTCTCAGGGGCAGATGCCAAATGTGTCTTCTCCTCGTTTATCACTAGATCGTGAAAAGCATTCCATACACTGGATAACACCAGTTGACCCAAAGTCGACGCGGGCACGGCGGTGTCCCCGCTGGGTTCCATGTCAGCTGCCTGCAGCTCCCTTGTCACAAGGTCTTTCAGCCAGATCATCTCACCGGATGCCTGAGGAACTGTGGCCTTAAAGCGTGGATCAAGAAACATGGTCAGGCTGGCCACTTCGTCCAATTCGCACTCCGCAAAACGAGTCTTGATACATTTTGCAAGATTGTTAGCAAACCCTTAGTTGCCTTTGCAACCTTCTAGGCAATGCAACATTCCAAAAATAATTGGAATCTGACACGACAAGGAGGGGTACTTTTCGGCACTTAAAATCACAGTTGCGTCAAACGAGGGCTTAAGTGCCTCCACAAACTCCACTGCATATATTCACTCTGCAGAGTTAAAGGTATATATATGCTGGTGTGCGAAGTGGTGATCTCAAGTGTGAGGGACTCTTTGAGTTCAAGGAGCCTTGAGAGCACGAGGTACTGACTGTTCCACGTCGTGCCAACATCCTGCACAAGATGGAGCACGTCTTCATTCAACTGCCTCTGCAAATCATTCAGTTATTTCTGCGCACTAGGGCTGTGCTTGTAGTATCCTACAATCGTTCTCGCCTTCTTGCAGAGTCTGTTGTGTTGATTTTCCGAGTACACGACATTGCATCGCTGATCGCCAGCTGCCGAGTGTGCGCAAAGCAGGCCCGCTAGAGCCATGGTAGTCTCCTGGCAGCCACTCGGATATTGCGGCCGTTGTCCGTCATGATTTACTTCCCACAGTCGATTGGTATCTCCCAGTCGGAGCGTAGCAGCTCCAATGAGGCAGCTATGTTCACAGACATGTGATTCTCCGGCATATGTAGCGTGCTTAAAGTGAACTTTTTCATCTCAAACTTCACCTAAAGAAAATGGCGCGTGAGACTTATAAAGCCCGCGTTGGCACATGACGTCCGGATATTGCTCGCAAAAGCGAGAGTGCTTGTTCCGTGTTCAAGTGCTTTTCGCAGCTCGTGTGGTACCTTTGCTCTTGTTTCGTCGTGCAGGCGTAGGACGAGCACACGCGACAGTTTTGTTCGAGATGGCAGGCTGTAGTACGGTGCAGCTGCTTTCATCAGTGCTTCGTCAGGTGCGTTGCCATTCCTCTTTCGAGAGCCGACGCAGCGAAAAAACTTGCCGTACTGGCAAACGACCTGACATTAGCTCAGTGGAATTCATCCGATTTCACAAGTGCACGACTTCATACCCTGGACCCTACTTTACAACTCCGTATTCCGCCCGAACTTCCACGACGCGACTGTACCCTTCTAGTTCGTCTATGGCTTGGAGTAGCATTTTCAAATGCGTACTCCTTTCTTATCGGAATGTCCGACAACCCACTTTGTGACTTCTGCGGGTGCAATGAAACAATCGCGCACCTTCTTTGTGAGTGCTCTCGTTTCAACCCGCAAAGAGCAGTCCTCTCAGCCACCCTAGACAAACTGGACAAGCGCCCACTGTCAGAACACAAGATCCTTGGACACTGGCCTACGCGAACATCAGCGCGATCGGCTATGAAGGCACTGCTGCGGTATTTAAAAGACACTGGACTTTCTGACAGATTGTGACTTCACTGTGTGACTCAGGATTGTACGGTGCACTACATCACAGTAGGAACGCCTTTGCGGGCTGCGTGACAGTGCCCACAGAAACAGTTTGTGTGTACGTGAGTGTGTGTGTAGTTTCCTTTTTTTTTAATCCTTCTCCCTCTCACCTATCGCTTCCCCTTTCCCCTCCCCCAGTACAGGGTAGCCAACCGGAGATAATCTCTGGTTAACCTCCCTGTCTTTCCTTTGCCTTTCTCTCTCTCTCTCTCTCTCTTCATCAGTGCTTTGAACCCCCTGTTTTCTACAAAGCTATAAGGGGGAAGACCTAAGGCGACCATTTCTGCCCCTTTCTGGTTAAGTGCATTTTCTTTCTTCTCAGACAATGGCTGCTGTCTCTGCTGTAGTATATGATCCAGTGTTGGTTGATTCTTCAACGGCGCGTTTACAGCGGCGTCTTTTTTGTGCTCTTCCGTCAACAAAGGGTCTGTTTCGTGTGTTTTTGTAGAGTAGCAGTCGTTCCTGTCGGCATTTGCACAAGAACACATTTGCACTACTTGCACCGAGCTGTCGACGGCGAGAGCCTTGTGTAGTACCCACAACGAAGACTTCTTCCGGCTTTCTTTTCTTGCTTGCTCGGTGGTTCGTCATCTGCAGTTGATGCCATTCCTGGAGAACACGCTTAAGCGAGGGTTGTATCAGCACTGAGATAGTTGCAAATAGCGCAGTGGCGAAGTAAGCGTGGTTTGCGTTTGCCTCAAAGAGCAGCAGCGCTTAGCTTAGCAAAGAGCCGGCGACCACCTTAGAAAAGCGGGAACACAAGGCGGGAGTTGTCGGTTTCAATAGTTTCAATACCACATTTTCCTCGGACCTATGCTTTTTTCTTTTTAATTTCCGAAGAACTAAAAATTGTCCAGGTAGCATTTTCGAGATGCATATTTTATCGCGGATGCTTACACAACACGAAAGTACATCATATATCGTTAGGGAAGAGGCCTCTAATAAAGCTTGCTAAAAAAGACACCGAAACTGATCATGTCTCACGGGCGTGATGCAGATATACTGAAACAGAGTATACAGACAATGAGCGGATCATCCTAAGTTGTAAGTGAATAAACACGTTCTTAGCAGAGTAGGGAGCAAGCAAGTAATTCATTAATTGCTCAGTTAGTCGCAGTCTGTCCGAATATTCGCCGTTTCTACCGTTATTCGGCTGTCCTCGAATATTCGGGAATTTTCGAATTTGCATTTGTCGAATCGAATACGCTTCGAATATGGAAAATATTCGATTCGTATTCGAAATTTCGAATATTGGCACACCCCTAGTAGATAACAATATTCCATTAATCAAGTTTTCTAACTGATTACTTTGGGGCGCATGTTGCAATATAATAATAGTAGCGGGCGAGCTCGCAAGGCGTATGCAGTTGAAATGAATTCTCAGGATAACACCGGGCTCGAGATTAATATTCGAAAGCGGTACGATGAAATACACCAGTACTCCAGTTATTTTTATATTTCCATGCATAAAAATGGCGTTCTGTAAAACAAGTAAGAGGAATATCGGTGCCTTTTGCCGCATGTCTGACTGAGCGTATCTAGAAATTAATGTCGTCTACAGTTCTCTCTACAAAGACCTTGCAAACTCACCCGATCAAATTTGCAATATACAATCTTGTGCCATGAAATAATTAGTTCTAATTTGATTAGTCAATTGTTGTTAATTGTTCATTTGGATTTATTGTGCGAGTAATGTCTGCCTCTTCGACCAATCTAGTTAGATGATTACGGTCACGCTATCTATCACAGGCAGCTTTTCAAGTTTCCTTCATCCTAAAAAAGAATCTTACCTTGCGTATACTTGAATACTATCTCTGTACGAAGTGTGAATATCTGATAATGCCAAATGTTTTTCCTTTTATCGGTAATATCATGGATGACACGAGAGAACACACCTGCAATGTCGAGAAGCCGTGGAAGAAGTGGCAATGTTTACCGACCAGCACTTCTCTATTATTTAATGACTTCGTGCACATTTGCCTCGTCTTGGTTGTTAAGCACATGTCAAACCGGATGGTTAGCGTATGGAGTGGTTAAATGACAGCACCTCTCGACGTCTTGATAAGCCTTGAAAAAAGGATCGCTGAAACTAAGCAATCTACCAAGAGGCATCTTCTTAAGAACAGCACCAAAGACACGGACATTAAAGACGACAGGACGGATGTTGTGTCGGACCACGCCCCTCCTGTCGTCTTCGTTCCTGTCCAGTTTCTTTTTTCGCTGTTAATAAAATGAAGCTTAACCAACTTGCCGAAATGTGTGTTCCCCTACAGCTAGATGCAGGCTGACGCGAGATGATCGCTGAACTGTTAACGGAGTTTTCTGATAATAATCGTTCAAGGGTTTCTTCTGAGCTGCGTGAAAAACCCGGAAGCGCTGGACCAGATTACGCCGCACTCGTTTGCCTCATGAGCCCACGGGCCCTGCGCGTATATATCAGGGCGAGAGTGGGTTGGCCTTCATTAGCTCCTTTGCTCTCAGCATCTTTTTACAAAAGAGAGAGAGAATGAAGAGGAAAGGCAGGGAGGTTAACCAGATATGAGTCTCCGGTTTGCTACCCTACACTGGGGATGGGGGATAGGGGTTAGAAAGATGACAGAGAGGAAAACGCTAAAAAAAAGGAAAAAAAACACGCACACATGGAGGCACACACACAAAAAGGCGTTCCAGTTAAAGTCGTTCACTCAGGCCGGTAGATCGCAAAAAGCGCAATAGCGCTTGCACGGCCTTCTTCTGTGACGGTAGGTCCTTTCGATGTTGTAGAATTCTTTTTTCGGATAGCGCTTGGTCGTCCAGTTTGTCAAGTTCGTGGCGAAGGCATGCCCTCTGTGTACTGTACTGCGGGCAGGCACACAGAATATGGCCAATTGATTCTTCATGGCCGCAGTGGTCACAGGTTGGGCTGTCGGTCATCCCTATGCGGAATGCATAGGCTTGAGTAAAGGCAACGCCCAACCAAAGTCGATATAAAAGCGTGGCGTCTCTACGGCGAAGCTGTGATGGCGCTCGAAGACTTAATGTTGGGACAAGTGAGTACAGTCGCGTGTTTCTTAAATGTGGCTCATTCCATTGCGACGCGGTGCACTGCCGAGCAAGTAGGCGTAGCTTCCGTGCTGCGTCAGTTCTAGAATGAGGAATCGGGACGCAGCGCTCCTCAGTATGGGCTGAGCGGGCAGCGTGATCCGCCCGTTCATTGCCGATAATCCCGCAGTGACTTGGAAGCCACTGAAAGGTTATCTCATGGCCTGCTTCAATTATATGTTGCAAAGTCTCTGTAATATGGAATATTAGTTGCTCGTGTGGTCCACGTCGTAGAGGTGACAGTAGAGACTGCAGTGCCGCCTTCGAATCGCAGAATATTGTCCATTTATGTGGTGGTTCTTTTTACAAGAATAACAGCGGGTCTTTCCCGCTGGTCATGAGTTATACCTGGGAGTGGAATAACTATGGTTTTAAAGCTACAACTTAGCCCTCGCCTCAACCATTGCCTTTTATTTTCGCGTTAGCCTTTCGGGACAGTTCGCGATAAATAAACCCAGAGATAACGAAACGCGCGAGTTCCTTTAGGCTTGCGGCTGCGACCAGCAGTGAACTAAACCTGCCTCTTACGTTTTCTCCAAGGACCCGCAGCCCGTTCTTTCCGTGGCAGCTTACATATCGATCCAACTCCCAGAGTGACCCACTTGGGCGGCGGGCTGTGACCAACGCCACATGACCATCATTCATCCAGCGTAGGAACGGCCACAACTGAGGTTATGGCTCTTCCAGGTGAGTCACGGTTACCTCAAACATTGTCATAAATCAGCAAAAGAAATTGCACGCAAATTCCCGCTGCATACTTCATACATTTTGCACCCTTCGTGGTGCCGGTTTGAGCCATGGCCAGCACATTAACCCAAGAGTAATAGGATCGCATTAGTGCGGAAGCAAATAAAGTTACTCTTTTTTCCAACTTTTTGTATCAAGTTAGACAACATGGCCATAGACAACACGAAAACTGCACGAAACAATTTTCTACTATGGCGTCTCTCATTGCAAGTGTAACCTAAGTTGGCTGTTGTGGAAAGTATTTTTTTTTTTTTACAGCTTTAAGAGTCAGGGTGTTAGCCACGGGATCAACCAGTACGCTTAGGAGGGAAAACATTTCCCCTGTGTAGCTAGTTCGGTGTTTAGGACAGAGCGAGGTAGCTGGCGCGTTCGGACCGAATGCGGACTTATTGCGCGCTTTGAAGGCATATGTTTTCAACCGGGTGACGGCGACACAACTGATCTCCAAGGGTGCGCAGGACCATGATACTTCAATATCTCGCTCACTCTATGTGCAGATGACTACAGACGGTTTGAATGCGCGCACCATTCTTACATCGATTGCCTTACTAAATTTTACAGAAACAACGGAAATAACATACGATATTATGAACTTCTAGGAAATAACATACGACGTACTGAACTTTGCCTACATCAACCGCTGGCTGAATAAACGAAACGCCAATTATTGCACACTGCAGTGCGCAGATTATGATTCTTGTGATATTTTTTTTTCATTTGATTGCCCGCAGCGCCAGTCAGCATTACTGGAGGGGGGGGGGGGGGGGGGGAGGGGGTATACTAAAATTGCAGCGCAAGTGCCAGACTCCCTGCACTATACCGCAAGCAATGCAACACTTGAATTGCAATCGCTGCGATACCCATCTAAGTCAGTAAGGTTCCATCCAAGACATATAACGGCTCAAATTTCAGCAAGTTTGTAGAGAGTCTAACTATACTGCGAGGCTGGCCTGCAAACACGAATACACGTAGAGCGGTGTTTCTGCTGTTCACTTCGTTCTGCTTGCGCCCTTACTTGCAGGCCTGCCTTCGGTGACAAAAATTGTGCGCGACATTCAGTTGCATATATGCAGAAAGTCTATCGAATGTAACAAAAAGTCGACAGCAAAACAACGTAATCTTTAAAACGGTCCTTGTGAGTGTTGCAGCAGCATAGACAACTTAAACCATGCATTTTTTTTCTTGCTTCCCAGTTCACGTACTTCCCATCCAACACACAACTACGTGCGCTCGACGGCAGTCATTTCAACT
Source organism: Dermacentor albipictus (assembly GCF_038994185.2). Lineage (NCBI taxonomy): Eukaryota > Metazoa > Arthropoda > Arachnida > Ixodida > Ixodidae > Dermacentor > Dermacentor albipictus. The sequence continues at coordinate 13,617,680 of NC_091829.1, forward strand.
GCGACCACGCAGGTTCAGCCACCGCATGCCTCCACAAACAGGGGGGGAACTTCCTCCAGCAGCTTATACCGCAGTAAATGATACAGGAAGACTTGGCGCCGCTTTCCGCCTTTCAAAATTAAGCCACTGTTTACCCACCTCACAGCTATTTTCGTGCAACGTCCGCGTGGGGCTGGAACTCAATAAGAACACAAACAGAAATTGCTTACACAGCCGGAAATAGGGATGGTGACGCAAAACGAGTCAAGACACTGTCGATATTTCTGTTTGCCATAGCGCATCACCTCGTCGCGGCGACTTATAACGAAGTAGTGTCACGTTTGCGGCTTGGCTCACTTTCCTGGGCGGCTTGAAGCTTCGTCTGAAGTTGAGAGGCTCCCGCGACCACACCGCAAAACACATAAGGCAAATATCGTGAAACATGAAGCCAGAACAGCCAATATTACCGGGAAAACGAAACTATAAACTGCACTTGGTCTTTGCTCGAGAGTGCGAGTTGGGACAATGCAGTTTGCTGTTGAAAGGACTCGAAGCACCCTGTCCTTCATAACTCTGGAATCTAGAGACTTGTTTTCCTGCCGAAACTGCTAGCTCATCTTTCTTCGTTTTTTTCAAAAGACACTCTAATGGGAAGGTTCCTTTGTTTTTGTCCAGATGTTCGTACTGAGTGTTTATGCGAGAATACTGCGTTATCTATATTTCTTCCTCTCGGAAAAATCCGTTGCTACGGCTTCGCTTTAGAGTTTGAGAGAATTCCATTTAGACGCTCTCTTGCGGCCGTCGACCTTGGGTGACAACAACGTAACCTTGTTTCGTTCCAGGGTTGTTGACTTCGCAAGCGGGCCTTCATGGTTTCCGACGCGTCGAAGCCTGATATTTCTCTCTGCTTGGGCACGCTTGTTTCTTTGTCTTATTTGGGCGACTGGAAACTTCCGAGCAGCGGAGAAGAAAAAAGAAAAAAGTCGGATCGTACAACAATGTAATAGTATTCATTGAACATTTTGTTAAATTCTTTTTGCTTCACTTTCTTCTAATCAAAGGGTAGCGTTCGTAATATTACGCGTTATGGAGATCACTGTGTGCCAATACACGTATGTAAAAAAGTGTACTGAGAAACCTCTTGCGTGGAGGAACCAAATGGAAATTCGATACATTTTATGATTAGATCTGGTATAAACACCTTGCTTTCTTCTTCTTTATTTGCAGCACCCAAAGAACAGAAAAACATCCAGTGGCGCCTACTTAGACACTTCGGACGCATTTCCACCATAGACATGACCCATAACAACGATGTCCTTTGACTATTCAACGATTCTTTTTTTTTTTGCAATAGAGTGTGAGCTAACTTCAAACCGAGAAAAAATTTAATATGAATAATTGGCGAGAGCGTCAGAGCTTTAACAGTTAATTTGTGTTTATTAGTTTGTACAGGTTTAGTTAAACGCGCCCATTCTAGTCCATTATTGATAAGCTCTTCTTGTGAAAGCTTATAGTGTAATATCTTCAGAGCTCATGGGAACACCTTCAGCGTGCGCATCTTTATTTTGCGGCTAAAATTACTGCATTGACAATTGAACCTTCGTCTCATGAAATGTACTGATGAGTTATGGTTTTCCATTAAGATGTCATGATTCTACTTTTCAGTGACTAACTTATTCCCCAAGAAATGTAGCGCTCACAATGGAGGGCCATTGTCTCTTTAAGAGCAGTCATTTAAGTTGTCGAGGGTAAACTCATTTTGTTTATTTGCTAAAACAACTCGATTTTTCTTTTTTCAGAAAGAAAGCCAGAGCAGCCGTAAAGCCTAGCAACGTTTGCAAAGTGCAGGCGTCAGCAAGTCCACAGTAAAATATATGACTGTTACAAATATAATGAAAAAAACTGGGCAGATGTAATGCTGTAATCTGCATGAAGTGGTTAATTAACTGTTGTACAAGGGGGAAACATGGCGACACGTGCAATTTTGTTTAGTTTCATATTTTGCAACGTGGACTGTCAAGCAGTGTTCATGTATATGCAACAGAAACATAACAGATTTTATCATGTAAAGATTTTATATTATTCGCAACACCACTCGCAAGCTATGCGGAAATCCAAACATAGTACTATTTCAGGCGGATGCACAATGCTAGACATCTAAGCAGTATTGTCACAAGGTGGGGTTGTGCCAAAAAAACTAAGCTTCGCTTTATAAAAGCGGTGCAACTCGTAGCCCTCTTATTGTTTCCCCTCTTATTATACGACTTCTACTTACTCACATACACGGAAAACACATGAATAGCACGAAGGTAAGGAAGTTCTGTTTTTTCCCACAAAGAAGGCACCATCGTTCGTTGTTCGAGAGACACTGAATCCCATAGTTTGTTGAAGCACACTTTCAAATCTCCATTTTAGTTAACGCCGAGTGGTATCGGGGTGATTATTAGAACTGGAAATGAATGCCAAATGCCATTAGTGCTGTATTAGGGGCCATTTTGGCGCGCTGAAAGCGTTTCAAACTTTCCATGTTCAGGCTTTGGCTTCTTTAGAAGACAACGCACGCCATCTTTACCGAGAAGAATTAAGTAAGATTGAGCAGACATAGTAAATATCGATGACGTAACCGCTGACTGGCGCGGGGATTTCAAAGTGGCGTCGCCTTGAGCCTCGTTTTTCTTTCCCCGACTTTTCTAGCTTAACAAACCTTTCCTCACCGTAATAAACGTTTTTTTTTATTGTTAAAGGGCAAATTACTTAATGCAGTTCAAATTATTATAATGTTTAGCATCCCTTTAAAACACCCGAGCCAAGATGTTCGCGCAGCCCTGTCACTCACCTTGCGAATATTTAAAGGCTAAGTAAACGATTGTATTCTCAAGTGCTAAGCTCCTTTCCCAGAATCCGTTGCCGACATAGCCTGGCCGGACCCAAGTACGCTACCAAGACCGAGTCCCGACAGGTGGTGTGCGCTCCGGTAATTGTACCATTCCAGACAACACATTGCAGGGGTGAGATCGACAAATGCGCAGCAATCTGGAGCAGGAGCTATACTCCAAATCAAGACATCTTGTAATTTCCAAATGTAGGTGACACGATAGCCCCCCGGCCACGTGGCGAAATTTGCAAACCGAGCAGAGACGAAATGAAAAGCCAGAAAAGCCGATCTAAATCGAAGTAACCGTCGTCGACTGCGGCAGTGCCTGATATTTATTCTGTGCCTGCGTGTCGGTCCGGTTGCAAAGGCGCGCACGACAAAAAAATATTTGTTTAGTTTCTCTATTAACGAAACACGTGGAAGAGACCCACCCCGATTTTGCAGTTCTCAGTTAAAAAAAAAAAGATGTGCAGACAGCCCGCATCGTGAGAATCGATATTATACGAAATCATTTTACGGGCACCTGGCTATCCAGCAGCGTTTGAGGTTCCGCGCTGCGATACCAGACGGTCCAATGTCTTTGAGTAAAGAGTAGGTGTGCGCGTTGGTCGCGAGCGTACACCCGTGAACAAAAGTATACGGACCAGCGATTAAGCGATAAAACTCATTTTATCCTCTCTCTGCGATTGCAACCTGATATTAAAGAGTGCATTCCAAACTTGGCACTACGAATTTTCTAGCACACTCGTCAGTTTTCGTTTATGCGTGTTAATTCCGAAGACATCCCGTATACCTTTGCTCACTGGTGTACGTGCGCGTGACAACACCAGCATGACGACTACCAAGTTGAAGACAATCGTATAGCAGGAATGGCATCATTTCTACGCCGGCCGTGTTACGCGAGCTTTTAACATGGCGATTGTTGCGTTCTTAGTAGGAACTGGATGAACGTAAGCGATAGAACCACGGTTTGTGACGTCATCAGCGATTAAGTGTTATGCAGTCGTACGTACACCTGGCTAAGTCATGGGGTGTATGTTAAATTGCGGGGACATTTGTGCTCCGGCGTAGAAACGCTGAAGGCGAATTAACTAGGGGGATCAACAAATTGGTAAAACGTCGCATATTCTCTACGTAGCGTACGTTGCTACGGGGGAAGTGCTGTGGGACATCGGTCGGTTCAGGAAATAGTTCAGTCAAACATAGCGCCTCAAAGCGCGAGCTGTCATAAGGAAACAAGACGAGAAGGTGGCACTCCTGAGCACGCACCGAGTGTTTCAAAGAGCTGGCTGCCGCTGGAATGAGCGAAATATGCGTGTCCTTGATGCGTGCGATCGTGGCCTAGTATAAAGGAGCAATTCAGTGGCGACATTCAGGGGTCAATGCGAGAGAAATGCGTTAGTGTTACGTAGCACCTCTGTGAGGTCCCGGTCTGTGATTTAGACCGCGTTCACAAGATTGTAAAATGTTGTGCAGGTGGTGCTCACTCGGCACACGTACTGCCTCTTCGAGGAGCGAAGTGCAAGTGGCTGTGTTGCATACCGCCTCCGTTTACACTATACAACATAGACATGTGAACGAGTAGAAAGGAAACCGAGAGACCCGATTTGTATTAGTAATATCGTAAGCCAACAAACGTTGACACCAAGGAGAGCATAGAGGAAATTATCCGCAGGTCTTAATTAAAATAAAGAAATGATTATATATATGAAGTTGTTGATCAGATCTGGTGTTTAATAAATTGAAAGAACTGCAGGCGCACGTAAAAAAGCAGAAAAAGAAATTTAGCTTGAACGTTTCGGCTGCCATCAAGAGTGTGATTGCAAGCTCTCAGAGCTCAATTTATACATATTCTATATGACTGGAAAAAGAAAAAGGGAGAGCAAGCGTAGGTAGCCTCTACCTACAAACACGCCTACATTCAAATCAGTTAACAAAAACAACAAGAGCAACAAAAAACAAAGAAAGAAAGAAAGAAAGAAAGAAAGAAAGAAAGAAAGAAAGAAAGAAAGAAAGAAAGAAAGAAAGAAAGAAAGAAAGAGAAAAAGACAGCGTAGGTAGCCCATGAATACAAACACGCACGTATAGTGCTCACGGAATGAAACGCGTCAATTTAGGGCTAACTAATGCCCAGACTTTCGTTTGTACCGGCTGCAGTTCGTGTCACATGTGTACATGTTGATGTGTACACTTAGAGCGGAGTCAGAGTCACCTTTAGTGACCACATTCATAGCGACATAACATGGTACTCTCGAGTTCTCTGCACGTATGCTGGGTTCTACCAAATACTCGCTGTCGCGTTTCATTCCGTGAGCACTGTACGTTTGAGTAGCGTCAGGAATACGGCGTCATAGGCGAGCACATTCAGCGGCATCCACAATGGAGGGGCGTGAAACACCGTGGTTGCTTAATGGGTATGGTGTTGGGCTGCTAAGCACGAGATCGAATCCCAGCCACGGCGACCGCATTTAAATGGGGATGAAATGCGAAAACACCTTTGGTACTTGGATTTAGGTGCACCGTAAAGAACCCCAGGTGGTCCAAGTTTTCGGAGTCCCTCACTACGGCGTGCTTCATGATCAGATCGTGGTTTCGGCACGCCAAACTCGATAATTTAATTAAATAAATGGAAGGGCGTGAGAAATATAAGGTGTAAAAAGCAAGCCAGTTGAATGTAGGGGAGAGGTAGCGGATGTTAGTATGAAGGATGCGAGGGGACGCAGATGCCACGCATGCACTTTTTTCCAACTTTGACACCACTAATGCTAAGGCATTAAAAAAGAACTGGCTGTGTCTTAGCTAAGGTTAAGCCCAGGATGCGAAGCATACTAGCCTTTATTTTAACGCGACAGCGTTAAGGAGCTCGTGTCGCAGGAAAGCCGGTGTCGTCGGCGTCGGCTCAGGCGTGCGGCGCTTGCTCAGGCGCACATTTCGTTGTCGCGCCGAACGCTGCGTTGCTCGACGCTCACCGCGTCCGATGCGGGGCGCGTAGTCGCTGCGCCGTAGCAAAGCCACCTAGAAACAGTCTCTGTAGCACGCCGCAACCTTCGCTTCTCATTCCAACGAGCAGCTCTGTCTCTAGGAGGCATCTCACCTCGTGAGTGTCTAGCAGAGGCAAGCGCAGCTGCTTATATACCGCCGCGACGCCGCGAGCGACGGCGCGAGTTGGAGCCCCGTTTCTCCTCTGTCGTGACGTCACGGTGTCACGTGGTATTGAAGGCCACACCGCCGCGCCTGAGGAGCTCGGTTGAGCTCTAGTAATATGCTTCGCATAAAAGAAATCTGTCGGGGTCTATAGTGGATGGAACACCTGGCTGCTGTGCTCGGCTGCTTGGTGACACTGCTTGGTACTGCTTTGGTGACAAATAATTCTAAATGAAGCGAGGCGAGACAGTAATCTACCTACCTAACGTAAAGTGCGAAGAATGAGGCCAAAAATGCTTTGCAATAAAAGTAAGCAGGTGCCTTCGGTGCCTACTCGAATGCAGTGTAGTGAAGCTCCGTTTCTCAATCGATTCCTCGTCGCAGCAACCACCAAGGAACGTAATTTCACGGCCGCTGTGGATCGCCATAAGTGTTGGAGCTCCAGCGCGGTCATGCTTATCAAAGAGTATTGCATTCTTCAATCGAGATACGAGGCTGTGAATTGAACTATGGGGGTTTTATGCGCCCAAACCACGATTTGATTATGAGGCACGCCGTCATGACGCCGTCTCTTTACATGCCGTTCCTGCCGCAAAAATATTTTATTCTGTGACTCACATTCCAATTGACTCGCCTTTCTCTACGCTCGGAGAATGGCAAGCAGTTATGTTTATTGACTGCCTTTGTAATATTGATCTTTGCCCTTGTACTAAACTGTGCCTTCAACCCGAACTCACAATGCGTTTCAATGTAGAACATCAACATAAACGCATCGGTACAAGGCCTCGCTTCATACTTAGGTACAAACGGAGAAAACCAGGCGAAGCTCGGCAGATAAAAGACAATGAATTGCAACAGGGACAAAGTAAAGCTTTGTACTCATGTATATTGGAAAAAAACTTGCTTCGAAGCATTGCTCGCAGCATACATTTAAGAACTCGATTGCCACCCACATTACACTTCTTCCTTTTTCATCCGGATTTGTTGTGAAAATACTTTTCGTGCTCGGCTATCGTAGTTTCCGCAAGAAAAGAGAAAAAAGGAAGTAATACAACACGTTCCAGGACTTGCGGTTTCATTCGATGCGTTGTTCGAGAATTCCGGAGCCTTTTGTTTCAGGGGTCAATGGTCACAGCCACTCATGGGCACAGCTACTTTATGACGCACGCCACTCAGTCCATCGGCAACAATTTTGAGTTTTCTTCTCTTGTTTCCTGGGTACACGTATGTTATGATATGCTGGTCCACCCATCACAAGGCTAAACATTTTCTTGTTTTACTTTCAAGCAGTTGATACAACGGAATGGGTTTCTATTGGCTGCAGCTGAATTTCTAAGAAAGAAAAGAAAAAAAAACATGACAGGGTGCTTCTTTTGTTTCCTTCAAAGCAACGAAAGCAATGCTTCACGAGACGTTTCAAGAAAAAAACATTCCTAACGATTATTTTGCTGAGGAATGCTTGTCTTTCGAACAAGTCGACTTCACGTCCTTTGAGATGTTGCATTACGGTGAATACAAAATACTTCAGGAAAACATAAGCGTACGATGCTCTAGCTTTGAAAAACACTGACAAGCATTTGCAGACCGTACGACATACAGGGATGCTGGCTCTCATTGGTGAACTTAGCATGACGTCAGCGTAGGCACTGCAGAGCTTCTTTCAAGTCCTGAATCATCACTGACGTATCTTACGAAGAAGAATGCTGTTTGAGGTAATCTCCTTGACTGCCACTATCCTACCTTTAAACTTGAGTGATGGAAAAACCAAGCAACTTTAGTCAAAGACTGCATCCTTTCAGCGTGTACAACCAGAGAAAAAGTGATTAAGTATAAAGTCAGAAAGCGAGAAAATCTGCTAGCAAGAAGGTACTGGTAGCTTGAGATTAGGTTGGCAAAAATTGCGTTAAACATCCTTGAGGACAGTGGCATTCCTCATAATACTCGAAATGATCACGGCCTCATCATATTTGAAAATACTAGTTACGTGCATACTGGTGCTCGCGCCAAGTGAATGTGGGTTGACAGTGATTGTGCTTTAATTTTAATTAGTTCATTTTTTTCAATACGTTATTTATGAGCGTGCGAATATATGAAATATTCGAATAAGGGTTCGAAAGATGTCATGTCCAATTTCATTCGGCTTTCTAATCGAATAATCACTATTAGTAAGTAAGAGCACGTTTTCAATAATTATTCATGTTTTAAATAATGAACTCCGTGCATTAAAACGCTGTATTTAAAAAGCAAGTGCGTCAAATTTCATCTCGCAGATCGTAGTCGATATAAAACGCGAGAAGCTACGTAACAAAACAGTCTTATACGTCACTCAGGAAGTCTGACATTTCCGACTACTCCGCCATCATTCGCCCCCACCGCTAAGCCCTGAACATGCGAACAAACTGTGTAATCAATCGTTCCTGATGCGTCTGTTTGCTTCTGTATCAACAGGATGTGTGCGGGTAGCCTTATCATTTGTTGTGAGCTGCTTTACACCCTGAATATATCCTACCGTAAAAAATATATGCCACCGCAGCTCGCAATTAATTAGAAGACATCTTGAAAATACGTCATCGGTTCAATCTCAGGTTGGAGAACTTTTTTTTTTCTTCTAAGTAGTTTTTCGATGTACTTTGATGAAATCGTGAGGAGCTACTAAATAACCATTGGCACAATTTCTAGCTTACGACTTTGCTACTTATTTCCTTCGTATTATCGCCCCCCCCCCCCCCCCGTCCCACGCACGTGTTTCTTCTCGCCTCTTTCGTCCCGCTTTGGTCTACGCGTTCGCTTACGTTGCGTTAGACGCTCGAGCCAGTTAAAGTTGTCTGACTTACTGATGACATTACTCTGGGTCTTCTTCTCGGCGCTTGCCTTTTTTTTTATTGAAATGAATATTAGGAGAGGTTGGCGCCTTTATGGTGGCACCGGCTACTCCTTGTCACTTGGCAAAGGAAACAAATTTGCGTATAAAGGGAGAATAGCGACACAAAATATGGCACTCAGTAGAACACTGGATGAATAAAAAATATACAGTCCAACAGTACGTGAGTCGCAAAGTTCTGTGTATTAGTTTAGTCCACGTACGCATATATAAAGTCAGATATTTCGAACATCCATAACACACAACACATGTAATGCACTGAAAGTACAGAACAGAATTATACATATTGCGTAAAAGTTGCGATCACCACATAAATGAATTACAAACCACGAACTACGTTTGTGTTACTGATTTAGCGTATTCGGATCATCTGATACCTAATATTTTCGCAAAATGTTGGTCTCCTCTAAAAACCTTCTCAGAGCAAGAAGCGGTCTTTTTTGAAGGCCCGCAGTTGGCCATGGGCCAAGTATCTTTTTTAGAGTGAATGGTCTTCTGTCTAATATCAACAAGTTTGCTTGCAGTACCCTTCTTTGTGGATCGTGTATTGTGCACTCGAGGAGAAGATGACGCACATCTTCGTCTGCATGGCCACAAGAACACTGTGGACTAGAGACACGTTTTATCCTGAACAAGAAGTGTTTAGTGAATGCAGTACCAAGACGCAGGTGGTGTAACAATGTTTCAAATTTTCTGTAGTCTCTTAGATTTTCCGGCATTGATAAGTTTATACATGGGTCTATAAAGTACAACTCAGAGTTGCTTGTTTGCTGATCAAACCAGGTAGTTTTGCTGAGGCGACAAGAAATCTGTCTCAGGAGCAGACGGACTTCACTACGCAATATAGGAAGATTGGTTGTCTCCGCGTTATTGTGCGCCTGATTCACAGCTGCGTCCGCTGCAGTATTACCAGGAATATTGCAGTACCCAGGTATCCACTGGAATGCAATTACGTGGTTCATTGTGCTTACTTTTGTAAGTTCTTTGAGTGTCTCATACAATAGCAAAGTGTTCAAAGAATTTTTCTTATTGCTCTGTAGTAATGTTAGCTTGGCTTTTAAAAATATGAATTTTCGAAGTTCTGCAAAATAGGATTCTTTATTGTTTGATATCTGAAAGCAGTAAAACAAAAGATTATCTCTCAGGTTTTATTCAGAGTCATTGTAACGCGCTATTGAACTGTGCCTCTGTAAGTAATGTATTACTGAAAAAATGGGTTGGAGGCGGAACAAGGCATTAGAAAAATCACAATGCTATAAGAATATTTTGTATAGAATTTTCTTGGTATAAACTATTGATAGGTTCATTACTCTTTTCTGCTAAAATAAGTAATTATTAGGAAGACAATCTTGCCTAGTGCATCGGAGAATTGGGTCACAGTGGGTGTCGTTGGTCGTCAGTTTGTCAGAGCGTGAAACAAGAGCGACCTGCGCTTTCATTTTCCACATCTGAAAGACGACGGTGCAGACATAACGGAGAGATCCGAAATGGTTGGTCCGAGTCACTGCGTGACGCCGAGGTGTCATTTAGGTCACAATGACCTCATTTGTTACGTCGCGTGCTTCGCCCCGTGTGCCCTATAGTATCCTCGCAGTAATCGTCGGGAAAGAAGAACTAACAAGAAAGGGAATGAGAGACAGGAAGATAAAAGGGGAGGGAAAGGCAAGGTACCTAAACAGACGGACATCCGGTTTGCTGCCCTACACAGTGGAAAAAGGGTTAAGTCATGAAAAGAAGGAAAGGCATAGAAGTATACAGGTATAAAGAAAGAATTCCTGGACCCCCTCCTACTGCATATTCATGTATCTAGATTTCTTTTAATTCAAAAGAAAGAAAGAAAGAAAGGAAGAAAGAAAGAAGGAAAGAAAAAGGAAGAAAGAAAGGAAGGGAGCTTACATTAACTAAGTATTAAGATACTCGCCTTGTCCACTGCACTAGTAGGCACGAAGGTAAGGAAAGAAGGTGGCTGTTACGCTGGTACTGTAAAGCGAAAATAAAAAAAGAGAGAATTCTGGATCAAAAGGCCTGGTGCTGTTAGGGGAGGTTATGTCAAGAATTAGGAGGCGGTGAAGATGAAACAGGACTCCGTAAAAAGAGGAAATACGGAGTTGCCGTTACGTTGCCGCAGTACATTCACAGCGTAGGTTTGCAGACTTCTGAGGAAGTTTTCGCGTTTAGATTCGCTCTCCCATGTAACTTAGCAGTGTGATTGAGTGGACAAGTAGGTGATACATAAAATAGCATGTGTACAACTACAAAGATCGGTAGTCGGTCGGTAGTTCATTGTCTTGGTCACGTGTCACGTCTACATGTAACCATGGCGCTGTACACTTACAATTTCCAAGAAACTCACGAGGTCACAACATCGATTATGTAAGCTTTGGCGACCTTGCTCCAATGGAGGCAGAATACACGTTGGGATATACCAGAGCGCGGGATACACGTTGGATATACCAGAATCAAAATATACGCCGAGCCCTGTATATTATACTGTATTTATGCTTTGTATATTACCTATGCCGTAGATTATATATAAGTGACCCTTAGTCTCGCTTCGGAAAGGTACGCTTGGAAGCCACAGTGTACACTAACGGTGGAAAAAATTTTTGACAAACATTGGTGGGGTGCCTCAGACAGGATGGATGACGTTTAGATAAGTGGACTTATCGTTGTCAAAGGCGACCGTGTCACCTTTATCGGGTTAGCTTTAACATGTTGATAGAGTGTTAGCGAAAATATTTGAAGACTTCTATTGCTTCCTTGTTGCATTCGGTGGTAATGTAGGTAATGGAGCATCACAACTCCTGACCCCATCAGTCCTGTACAAACATTATTTTGACATGTCGCCTGCAGGACCGAGGAATTGTCACCAAGCGCAATGACACAAAGACAGAGGAAAAACTATTGTTAAAAAAATGAAACAGGTCCCACTTAATTCTAGACAGCAGTTTAGGCTAGGCGGGAACTAATGAAAAGGATCGTAGAGAGATGCTACGCTGGCAGGAATGAACTTTTTTTGGTGACACATATCCAGAGAGATTACTGACAAGCTTCTACTTCAGCGGACCTCTGAACACTTAATAATTAGTCCGTGCTTGATGCTACTAACAGTTTCCATTTCTCTATGTTGATAGGGCAGCAGACTCCTTTCTGTGTAATTCCAATTTTACCACGTTAGGCAAGTCTTTTATTTTTAAGAAAAAAGGGAAAAAAAGCCGCTAAATGAGAATAGTTGTACTGCCAACAATATCGGACTCAGACATTCCGAAGAGTGCTTAAACCCGTATGCTGGCGAGAAGTCACAGCTTTACTGCTCAGGCTTCGAAGTGCCATGCTGGCCGATCCAAAGCCTTGCTCTTCGCGCAAAATCAAAAGGCCACCTAGCTACATGCGTATGCACTAATACAGGTGCCAAATCACCCGGAAAAAAGCACGTGTGCATAGAACAAACGCCGCGCACAAAGCGAAATTAATAATAATTTCCCCACTTTCGCAACAGCGTCTGAAAAAGTTGGGAGTTCATTCACGAAGTTGTGCAGAAACCGAGTAAGTAAAGTTGGTCTGTCTGTGTCGGCAATTTTCTTTATGTAGATAGCTACGCTTTTAAGCTACGCTGCCTCGGTCTAAAGAATTTTCAGATTGAAAAGTTAATAAACACTAGGACCTCAAAAAAGAAAAAAAAAGCAGCGTGGTTAGGAACACGGCAGTTAAACGTTGCCCCAGCATGGAAAGGCGAACGACCCTAAACACTTTCGTAGAAGACCACCTTCGCTTTGCAAGACCTCGCTTTATCGACCAAGCTGTTCCCTGAGGGAGAAAAACTTCAGGGCTATGAGGTAGGAATACAAAAAAAAAAAAATAAAGCCTGACAAAGAACTGAAATGACAAAAAAGCTGAATTTAAAAAAAACACACAGAAGCCGAAGTTTCTGTTTTCTTTTTCTGACTGACAACTGACAGGCCCCAGAACTGCGTGCTGCATAAACTGAGTTCCCGAAGGACAGAATGCTCAGATTACTAAAGCAGGAGAAGCCGGAATATAGTCATGGCTGTGCTTAGTTATTTTCGTATTCGCCTCTTTTTTGTTTGTTTGTTTGTATCCACCTGTTTCTTTTCTCTTGGTATACAGGTTGAGAAGACAGCTAATTTCAGATTGAATAATGTAAACCTCGTTGGACAAGCAGCACGACTAGAATCTTAGAATGATCAAAAAAGACCGTCGGTGTCTTCGTTGACAGCGGTGGTTGCTCTCTCGCACAGCTCTTGCAACTACTCGCTTTTACGGTTCTTCCGCTAACGAGTCAAAGTGTCTTTTAACGAACGCTCGCTCTTGCCTTATTGAAATGGCTGGTGGCAGCATTCACACAGGCGAATTGCCGAGGTTTCACGACCAAGTTGGTCGCAGAGCGACGGTCGCCAATGGTCGCTTTGGTCGAACTGCGAACGATCTCGCGACCTCGCGCGATGAGCGATTTTCCAGCTCCACGACTGGACTCGCTAATCCGCTCGACCAATCGGCTGCGTAGGAACCGGACGGCGGTATACGCTGACGCTTATTTTACGTGGTGATAGCTCTCCGAGCAGACGTGTTTCGGTGTAGGCTTCGGTGTAGCGATGAGCAAGTCGCGCTGACGGGTGGGAAGATCGCTCGCCGCGGAGCACTCCTTCGTCGCCAGTCGCGGCTAGTCGCGCGAGGTCACTGGTGTGAATACCGCCATAGTCCGGCATGCGACTATTGAGGAAGTAGAGAAACTATCGATCGCCTGTTGTTTACCGGTGCACAGTGCGTGCGCCATCTAGCTCCTCTCCCTGGACATTGCGTTAATGAGTGGACTTCGGAAAGTTTTCTTAATAAAATAATGGGGACGTGATCAAATTAATTGCTGGCGCAACATGATATTCACTAATGTATGACTCAAAGTGAACCGTCCTGACTGGCTGTTGTGCGTCCATGCGTGTGCTCACTTTCACCCTCTTTTCATTTGCCCATTCTCTTAGCCCGTGTAGGGCAGCAAAGTTTCCTCGACTGGTTGACACCTCTGCCTTTTCTATACCTCGTTTCTGTCTCGTATAGGACTCGTTGATATATGACTTATCGCAATTATTAAGTTGCTGCTATGCTAATCTTATGCGCAGCTCAAAAGCAGGAGGCCAAACAGCTTTTGCAGTGAACTATAGCACCAAGTTTTGCCTTAGATAACATTTGTTTTGCTTTTCTTTCTTTTCTTCTTTTTTTTTTTGCCAGCACTGGCTCCCGGCGGTAGATGAATGTGATACGCGTATACAGTTATATGTGCCCTCCGCGTACGTGCGCGAGCTCACCGTGGCTTTTCTCGCCCTCCCCTCGTTCTCTGTAGCTTATCTTTCTATTCCCATTTCCCGTCCTCCTAGTAGGGTAGCAAATCAGACGCATTTCTGGTTAACATCCTCGCCTTCTCTCTTTATTTCCTCCTTCTCCATGTGCCCTTATGATTCATTGTTCGGAAGCAGCAACTGTTTAGAGTATATATGCGCATGTGCGTGCATATGCAAGTGTGGTTGCTATCTTTCTGCTCAGTAATTCCGTTCAGCAAAACGAGCTACTGGTGTCCTCACTAACGACATTTTCTTTCCGTCGCTTACTCGACAAAGATGACCAGCGTGCACCTCTTAATCAACACGCCGAACTTTCCACAACTCTTGCTGCGTGGAATAAATAAAAAACATTAACACCATCATTTTACTTACTCGATAATTCCGTTCTTAGTTAGTGTTGCATACAACATGCACCTTCATATTCAACAACTTACACTTCAAATATTTAATTTATTCTCGTTAGCTTTTTCAGCAATGACTTCAGAACAAGCACTGGCACAGCGAAAATTGATGTTTACGGAAACAATTGGAGCATTCACGCGCACGATGCTGACTCATCTCTGCGCGTCCGTGTACGTGCTCATTGAGCTTTAATCATGACATCGCGCTTAGTGGGCAACAACAATACAGCGACCTACTCGACTCAGCATAAACCTGCGTGGTAGACCGGTTAATTAATTAACGCTGTGTGATTCTCTATGTTCCCGAACAAAGATGTCCTAGTGACATTCATAAGAGCGATGCGTGAAAACACGGAAGCAGCCTTGCACCAGGTGCTTTTGTTAACACGAGCTTCGGGATGCCCGAAACAGCAGTTCTCTTTGATTCTCGCATTTAATTAATCCCTTGAAGCTCTTTTTCGCCGGTCCATTTGCTAGCAATAGAAAAGTGAGCGAAAGATTTAGGCTCAGCTCCTATTAATGGAAAGGTTGTCTTTTCAGCCCCTATTAATGAAAAGCAATGAAGGGGGCTAGCCGGTAGACGTTCATGATTATATTGCGCTTAGTGTTACACTGACGACTTTAGGTGAAGGACAGGTCGCGAACTTACGTTCACGTCCTGTCCTTCACTTAAAATTGTCAGTGCAACACTAAGCGCAATATATTCATGAAAGTGCTATTAATGGAAAGGTTGCCTTTTCGTCGACATTTAATTGCTTTGCCTTCAGCAATTATACATTTCAGTTAGAAATAACAGTAATTTCTTCCATGCTTTTCGTGACTTCATTGTAGGTTGGCTTCATGTGGTTCTAATTAACGAGAAATCAAGCCCCTCCGCGCCTCTTACCCTTAGTAACAGGTGCATAGCGCTCTAAAGGACAGGGACAAAGATGGAGGACGGCACACGAGTGCTCGTTTTACGTCCTTCTTTTTCCTCCCCCCGTCTTCAAATGCTTCATCCCCTTCAGGCAGAAATTAAGATAGACTGTGTACATATGAATCAAACTTACACAGCTCGATTCCAATGCGCGCGAGACACAGTTACAAGAAAAACATGGTATAGTATGGTATCGCTCTTGCGATTTTTTTGGCGGGCCATTCTAATTAACTACTAACTAAACATATACTTTATTTATTTATTTATTTATTTATTTATTTATTTATTTATTTATTTATTTATTTATTTATTTATTTATTTATTTATTTATTTATTTATTTATTTACATAAGGACTACAGGCCACATAGTCCAAGCAGGATGAATGAAGCACAAGCTCCTAAACAAGAATACACACCAATAAACAACTAATAAAATGATAAAGTATATAACAACATTCAAAATAACAAATTGTCGCAAGCGCTAACAAAAACTGAGAAAATGTGGATACAGAAACTAATATTATCAACTGGATTGCAAAGACATATTTTGGCTATATCTTGTAGGCAGCAAAGTTGCGTTTTTCATAAGAACCGTTGAATCCCAGACTTAAAGTACATGCATAATTTATTTATTGTCTGCACGCACTGCGAGAAAGCAAAAAAAATATATTTGTTCTGGTCGGTAATATTGAAGCAGAAATGCGGCACGCCGAACGACCCGTCAAAGATGGTATCTATCGCCTTCAGCAATGTGCTCGTCTGTAACAATACGCGCAGCATACTGAAGTGAAATGCGGCCACACTGAGTGCGCAGGAGGTTCAATTCACCCGAAGCTCAATACTCGTTGCTTTTTCTTGGCCACCAATCGATCTGAAAGGGTCATATAGTTGCGCCATAGCAACTAAGCTGAACGTAACCCTTGTCCCCTAATAATTCTTGCTCCCTATTATTCGGCTTCATTTCGACGCTTTTTGGTAAATTAAACTTCCTTTATGAATTGATATTATGTAGACATATCATTTCTAGGTCTGGATACATTTCAAAGATTGAAGCCACAGCCTGCTGTGTGTTTTCAATGCCAGCCCAGTGACGCCCAAACCAGGGGTGGATGAGAGGGCGCCACTTTTTTACTGATGGCGACAGGGGCATGGTTAGCATCATGTCTGCTATCCTTCATCACGCGTCATGACAAAGCATAGGACCGGGTACGGAGCGACAACAGCGCTCAGTGAAAGTTGTGCATGCTATAGCAACAACTATGAAATGGCGGGAATGTGGTACCTCCGCAGTGGACCACTGGCTCCCATGCATTGCAGAATGACGGGGCGGACATTGTGAAACTGCAGGAGGTTAAAGCCAAGCCAACTTCATTGTAGGAGCACGGAAAAAACAAATGAAGGTTACTCAGCATCTGTTTGTGCAAGCTCGCCCTCAATGCTATTTTATCGCGCTTGAAATAAAAAAACGGGGAAGTGGAGTGAGGGGGGCAGAGGTAAACAAAGACGTTTCGCTTGCCCGTTTTCTTCAAAACTCCGTTGGCTTAAATTGAATTTTGATGATATGCGCATAAGCTGACTTTGTGGCGATGCGCGCGGTTCATTCACCAACGTTATATTCTATAACGCGGAGCTCCCCGTTATATTATATAACTGGGAGCCCCTGGAGTCGTGCGAAACGAGAACAAAATAGAAAAAGAAAATCTTAGCATGGCATATTTTCTTTATAAATTGCGCGTCCTTCCCTGCAACGTGTACGTTATGAACAGAACTTCTCCTGTTTAATTCTTGCCTCAAGTTTAGGTACTGTGACAGCTTGCACTTTAAAGATCGTTGCACATTCCATTCAAGACAACTTAATTTGCACCCTCAGCACGTGATAAATTAATGGTGCCTATAACCTACCAGGAACAGTACATTACTTCGGCGTTGTTGGTTTATTATAGCTTGATCTTATTTATCCTGATTTGCCATAGCTCTTATGACTGTTTCGGCTATTGCTGCTCTCAATATGGGCATGAAAAAAGAAACTTGCCATTTTGTTATCAACCCTACTGATCAAAAAAGTGGCATTATGGCTGAACATTCATTCAGCCATTCATTCATTCATATTGTGATACCGAAAGGATTGTAGGGACAAAATGAATAAGCTACAAGCCTAAGAAGCCATAAGAATAAGAAGCCATAAGCCTAATAAGCCATAAGAAGCGATCAGGCGACGTGCTCCTGATAAGAGATCAAGTCCATTCTCATATTGTTAAATGGGGCAAAAAAATACTTCAGCTGTCATTCTAGCTGTGAGCTCAATTGCTTCAACAACCGGCTAATTCCACAGCGAACACCATCACCTTCTCAAGAACAACTCCTTCTTTCCGATGTACACGGCGTCGACCTCGTCCACTACGAGTTGGCTGTCGTGTTGTCTAAAACACATGCAAAGACCCCATTATGTGTTTTTGCGCAAAACATCAGATCGTGTGAAATCTCTCTGTCTGTTTGTTCAAAACTGCATTTAGCATTGTCATGTGTGCTGTAATGTATAATACCACAGTGCACACAATACCTGTAATCTGCTGAAAAGTAAAACTGTTTGTGTTTCTTTTTTCGAAATGTAGCTACAAACTGGCATCCTAGAATGCCGTGCGGTGGAGAGAACTACATCTCTGTTATTGGTAGCCCATCATTATTGCAGGCGCAAAGCAGTGATTGTATTATAATACTTTATTACCTACCTACATTTTATTCCCTAAATAACCTTTCAATTCCCCGACTTACGACACATGCCGGAAGCGCGGAAATAGAGTGGATCAACACTGAAAGGTTACATTGATACAAACTGCACGACAAGACGTTACAGACGAGCCCTAATTTCCGTGTGTCCTGTCTTGTTGCACTGTGTGTATCAATGCAGCCGTAGTAACTCACTCAACTATTAACTCTAATAACTGAAGGTTTATTTCCGGCGTGATAATCCTGGGACTAACATCGATTTCGTGATATCTCTCCGTTAACTTAAGGTGTAATGAGTTTTTAATTTTATCGTTTTCCCACAAAGCCTTCTTTTTGATGTCTGGGTCAGATAATTTTTAAAATTTATTTTCAAATACTGTAGCCCATAATGGGGCTATTGTAGGCATGTAAAAATACAACGTACACATACAGTGACAGAAGTCATAAAGGCAGGTACAAAATACTAAAATGCAAATCATATACAGGGTGCCCCAACTATCCTACCCCAAGACTTAAACATATGCGAATGCCACGTAGCTGGAGAGCACCAATGTAATGTTGTTTGCCATGGCTTCGAGAAGCATCAGTCGACCAGTCGCTCAGAAATTTTGCGTGTATTCGCGGGCTGGGCTCCTTTCACGCTCGGAAAAACACTTTTTTGTAGCACGTATTAAGCAGCAGGAAGCCGCATCGCAAGTTTTTCGTGATGCTCTACAATTTTACCATTGTCACTTTTCATCTAACTCTAACGTTTGAAAAGGTGAATAATTAATTGAGACTAATTACGTAATCAGGCGGAATTCAAAAGTAATCTGAATATCTCCAAGCGATTGCAAACAGCGTTACCTTAGTTCTGTCCAGCTATGTGGCATTCGCATATTTTTAAATATTGGCGGATGATAGTCGGGACACCTTGTATATCAGAGGTGGTTAGTGGGAGCATGCAATTTCATTCAGGAATTTCTTCGAGGATAAACCAAGGGTCATGCCAAGCAGATCATTGCAGTGTTGAAGCGTCCACGGGAAATAACTGTATCTAAATATATTGGTGTGAGCGTAAAAGACGGGTAAGTTCAGTTGATTCATTTTTCTTGTGGCTAGGGGCTTTGCACGTGCCCGATATATGTTAAAGGAGGTGCAATGTGGCGAGTAAAAAAACTGGGAGGATGCTTAAACTTCGCCTTTTAGAGTGAAACACGATAACATTCAAAGATCCCTGACTGCATCTCCGGATTCCCGGCAAATGCAGCTTATGTAAACGTAATGTTTACCGGGAAATGCTGGCGTCGAACGCTATGCACGAAGGCGAGCTTTCTGGTAGAAACGCCGTCTCTCGCGTAGGCTGATCCCGAAGGTAGTGCATAGCTGCCCCAGAAAAATTAAATAATTTTCATGTTTCTGTTATTGTTTAGCACTTTGAATATCTAAGTTTTAGGAGATTTAACATAAAAGGCATGCTCTCTCAGTGTTATATTTCATGACATTTGTTTGTGGACTGTCATTCTCAAAATTCCGAGGAACAACTTTGTCAGGAATGTAAAACAGAATACGAGCACATTTAGTGATAGAATGGTGTGGCAAATATAACGTGCATATACCACATGTCACATAGCAATGCATATGGCATATAGATATGCCTGAATATTACGGCAGTTTTCGCTCACGGACAACTCCGCCGACGCCGGCGCCTACACCGGATTTTCTTCGACACGGGGCCCTTACGCTATCGTATTATGAAGGAGTGCAGGAGTGTGAGAGGCTAAAGTGACGCCTGTGATGCTAGATCAAGTACATCCTGATCAGTTGACGGTGAGAAGTTTCTATCATAGCGGTGGTACTTGAAACAAGATGGCTTTCTTCTGAACAGATTCCATTTCGTTAATCTAATAAATTTTGTAAGGGTTCCTAATAGCAGCGGCATATTCAGCAATGGGTCTCCCGAGCGTTTTATATGTTGGCAGTTTCGTTTCTTTTGGAGTAACAAGTAGCGTGCGGCCTAGGCAATAATGTGCTTTTTTAATGCTTTATTGTAAGCTATCTATATATGTTCGGCCTACGATAATTTTAACGTGAAAAGGAGGCCTAAGTACTTATGTACTAAAGTCTTTAGAGAGGTAGACTCACAGGAGCAATCGAAATAGAAGCAACTAGCACGCGTGTGAAAGGACATGACAACTGTTGTTTGGAAGTTAATCCGGATTAGCCAGAGCTCCCACCATCTTCAAAAGCTTGAAAATGAGTTATTCAGAGTGTTGTGATCCTTAAGTGCGGTAATGGCATTGCAGAAAACACAGTCGGCAGACTAAAGCCGAATTCTTACAGAAACAGCCCATGATATATCATTAACGTAAATAAAGAAATGCAACTATTCAAGCATAAAATCCTGGGGTACACTGGTAGATGCTCATTCGTCTGGGGAATTAATTGTACGAAAGCAAAAAATATATACTTGGAATGCCGATGTATTTCCTCAGACATTGCTGGGTTGAACATTACAAATTCAGAGAAAAAAGAAAGCCCCAGAATTCCAAGTAAATTAACGTTTTTTTTTACCATTTAAGCTTAACTTCTGAAATTGCAGCATCAACGCTAAATAAATAAATGAACACAGTTTACAAGAAAAGGAAAGCGACGAGCAGCCTGCTCGTCGCTTTCCTTTTCTTGTAAACTGTGTATATGTGTCCAAAACAAATAATAATAATAATAATAATAATAAACGAATATAAAATTAATTTATGAATATTGGATAGTTACCCAGTACACAACTGACGACAGATGTATTGATATTACTCATAATATTAGTATGTACAGGACACCGCGGTTATTACAATTGTGTGACTTCATTGGAGTAGGTCGTGCAAAACTATAATTGACAACACGTTTAGTGGAATTTAATTCACATCAGCTTTCAAGATGGTACCCAGCGGAGGGAGATTGACGGAGGCGTAGAATTTCAAGATTGCTTCAGGGATAACTTCGATGTCATTGCCGATACGCTTGAATGCTGTACGAAGACGGTGTGTCACATTGGTTTGGCAACGAGAAATGAAACAAAAATGACATGTTATCCCTTTTTATATTTCAATTGCAAATTAAACAGGGAAGTTTATCATTGCCGCTTTCTGGATGGTCAATCATTCGTCGAGAGTTTTTTTTTTCTTAATGACAGTAAAATTGGGTTTAGTGGCGCAAGAGCGTCTAAGGCTATGTATGGCTGCTCGATCTTTCATTAACCAGAATACTTTGTCCATGCTCATGCCCCGCTGATCAAAGATGTGTTTTGAAGCCCTGAACAATTTTTTACGGATATGGCAGCCTATGTACTCTGATTTCTAAATTGTGTGTTGATTTTAAGACTACTAGAACAATATGATATTCGCGTGTGTGTATATAATAGTGTTCATGTTGCACAGCGGGCATGAACTTCGTTTAACGCATTTGCACATAGGACGCTTTTTCTCGCTATAGCATTTCTTGTTTTGTAGACACTTAAATACGTTTTTTCTCCCTGTAGACTTAGTATGGTACGTCTTCGGCCGAAGGCAAGTGCGTGTTATATAGAGAAAGGGTTGGGTTGAATGCTCTAACTGTGCATTGGAATATCCGGCTACGAAGTAGCCAGCCTTCCCGTTCCTCATTAAACAAGAACTGTTTCGATCGCACCTCTGCAAGGAAAGATGTAAGCCGCACGATATCAATGTCTGTTCAGACCATATGCGTAACGAGTGCCGCTATAAATCGCTCCCGACGAATCGTTGGGATACAGAGACTTCTCACCTCGCAGCGGGATGTGCTGCGCCTCGGTTCGAGTCACGTAGTGCTTCTTGCTTTGCGCGCACCTGCACGGCAGACCATTATCGACGCACTTCAGGCTTACATGTGACACTGCGCCCTGCGGAAAGAGGATAAACAACGATTGCTACGTGTCCACAGTTGGGGGCAGCCAAGTGGTAGTGGAGAACCCAAGCGCGAATAAGTCGCTCGTAAGGGACGAACCGCATGCAACAGTGCGTGACAGTTTTCGGTGCGTAGCGCAAGTTCTTCGGACTGCTGTAAACGCGCGAAGGACGGTTTCACCTGTCGATGTGTTGTTTCGCGAACCGTCATCACCGCCATTGCAAGGCGAACGCGCAGCCTGTTTTTCGTAAAATTGTGGCGATATATGCTCCAGTGAAGCCTATCGGGCTCTTGAACACGTTCACGTCTGAGCTGCCTCAGCTTCCTCAATACTGCACACAATTTTAAGCATGGAATCTCAGAAGGACGCGACCTTAGAAGTGAGGTACAGCGCGCTTGTTAGGTGCTGCCGCTTGGGCGCCCAGGCACTCAACTATTCAGAGCGAAGTAAAAACGATAATTATGAAAATAACATGAAGAATTGACTTGGCGTCGGAGCTTACTTGGGCCCTCGAGGTATGCAGTACTGTTTTTAAACAAGTATTGAAAGGGGAAGAGGTCTTAGAAGAATAAAGTGAGCAATTCTTTACTGCTGCTGAACAGAGTTTAGTTCTTTGAATTCGGAAAAACTGAAGCAAAGGGAAGAGCGTCTTAGATGCCTTGGTAAGTAAAAAAAAAAAACGTCTAGGCTCAGTATTCATACAGCGACGTTGTTTTGAGTCCAGACTCCATTTTCTTTAAAGCCTGCAAGTTCACTTATCTTCTCCCTAGAGTCTAGGTACAGGAGAAGGGAACTAACGTTTGATTTTATAGCAACATGGAGTCTCGGTCCTAGGCTGTACATTACTACACCGATAACAACAAACTGGATTATAGCCAAATGCCCTTTTGTGACCTTGGGTCAGGGCCCCACCCTTTTCTGTAATGTACAAGGCAGTTTTTTAGCACTCACTTCGTTGTGCCTGAATTCCTATATATGCCCATTGTGCAGATGCACATCTATGTTTGCTTTTAGCACTTGACCATGCTTTTTTGAGAAACTATTTTTTTTTTTCGAAAGTACACTTGATTACTAATTTCCATCAGGACTGGTGGCATTGGCGTATTTTGCTGTTAATAGCTACGAGTCTGAAAATGTAAGCCAGCAAATAAAGTACTTTTGCTCTATTGTAATGCAAATGCAGAGAGGGAGAGAGAGAGAGAGAGAGAGAGAGAGAGAGGAATATAAGGAAGGCAGGGATGTTAACCAGTCAAGAAGGAAGGGAGAAGGGGAAGACCGAGAAGGGAGAGAGAAGGTATATAGATGTGCACGGACAGTATTTGAGTTAAAGCCGCTTGCGCGAACCAGAAGTTTTGAGAAAGCACAAAAGTGCCTTCACTACCTTCTGAGCCGATGATGAGTGGTGATGGTGCTCTAGCAGTGCGTAGTTTTCCTCCTTGCTATGGCGCCTGATCTGGAGCAATCACAAAAAGCACAAAACCGCCAGGAGGCTGCTAAATAATTAATAAGAGAAGCTTGAGATTAAAATTAAGAATTAAATAAAATTGTGGGGTATTACTTGCCAAAATCACGATATTATTATGAGGCACGCCATAGCAGTGGGAGGGGGGGAGGGCAGAGGGTGGACTCCAGAATAATTTCGACCACCTCGGTTTGTGTAACGTGCCATGCATAGAGCGCACGTTAAACTGGCGTAGTCCTGAGAAATAGTTTCAAGTGGATACGCCTTGTGAGCTCAGCGGCTACAATTCATAAATTGAAATATATGCCATAAGTAAGTAATTTGAAGTATAATAGGCTTAAATATGTTGATTATTCAATCAAACAATTTGATTTACTGTGGAAGTAGTGACCGCTTAATTAGGTTATTTAGTTCAAGGGTTAGAACTGTGCTATCTGGCAAGAGCAATTGTATTAAAATTTGGTGCAGTAAAAAAAATGAATAAATAAGAAACATCCTGTATATGAAAATTGGGTGCTTAGTCCCAATACACAAAACAGGTCGTGGTGTGCACATTTTAAGGCATATTTTGACCCTTATCCCGCCTAAAATTATGTTTTAGGTGCCTAAATCCGACATACTTAGTGCCTACAAAATCCGGACTGTTGCAATCACTGCTGAGGAGGCACATTCCAAGTTTAGTGGCTGTCTGTGGATGATATCGTCATTACGTTTATCACCGTTTCTCTTACACAGAAGAAGTCGCAAAAAAAAAAAGCTCCATGTTTATATACACTCAGGATTCGATGCAATAAAGCAGAGAACACC
Source organism: Dermacentor albipictus (assembly GCF_038994185.2). Lineage (NCBI taxonomy): Eukaryota > Metazoa > Arthropoda > Arachnida > Ixodida > Ixodidae > Dermacentor > Dermacentor albipictus. The sequence continues at coordinate 13,642,124 of NC_091829.1, forward strand.
AGAACAGGAATTTACCACCCTGACGCCAATTGGCCCCTACCTCTCTTACGAGTCTTACGCTTGCCGTAGGAAGGCGATAACACTGCGGACTAGACGTGATAAGCAGCTAGGATGTCTGGATTTGACATCCCGAGAAGTGTGGCCTGTGTCTCGGTAGCTAGGTTTTTTTTTTCACCAGACGCCACTTTTTTCCCTGTTATTATAGCCTTTTAGTATATTAGGTCAGCTACCTTTCCAATCCTGGAGCGAAGCATCTTTTCTTTGTCACAGCTATCGTATTCTATGTTACATCCCTTCTGGCAACACACCAGTGGATGTTGTGGCATATCAACTTGCCTTTTCCTTCGGGAGCAGCAATCATTCTTTGTGCCTCGCAAGCCTCTTTGCCGCTAGAAAGCCAGTCCCGGCAGAATAAGCACAACGCCTGTCATCTTCCAGCAACTTTAGGTTTGTTTCTCCGGTAACGTTTTCTATTTCCTCTTGTTGCGGTATTCGATGAACTCCTCATTTGTAAAGAGAGATAGTTCTAGCTTGTATTTTTTTTTTGCGTGACGTACACTACATTGTTTACCTTACCCAGAAGGGACGCCATTACCTCTTCGTTGCTCGCACTAACGCGTCTGGTGCTTCTTCTTCAGTGTCCGAGATCAGCCATTCCTCGCCTGTCGTTCTTGCTGTTGTCGTTTCCACGCACTACTTTCGGTGCTACTCGGAGGGCGCGTTCCCCTTTTGGTCGGCATTGCAGACAGCTACATTGACAGCTAGAGCCCAAACAGTGGAACGCATATCGAACTGTGCAGAAGACGCTTCAGTGACATTACACCACCTCGCGTGGACAAGAAAAGGCTAAGAAAAGAACATGTCATTGCGGTATGTTAGCACTTTGCGCGTGCATACCTACGTGAAACACAATGTCGCTTACATTAGGCGCATAAGTAAGAGTGATCACGTTTTCTTGTGATAAGGCGACTTCTTTAAGACTTCTGCTCAGCCGACATTTTTTGGACAGCAAAATAGCCCACGTTATTTTTTACTTTGGCGCTGTCTTCCAGAAGCTCTATTTTGCCGGCTTCATCAGAACTGGAACGAGACTTAAGATCCTCGCTGCCCGTTTAGCAGTATATGTAGCCGTCTAGGGCAAGTATTGGAACAGAGCCTTTAACGTAGCCTTCTGCGTCCTCTTGACTTATAGCTTTACGCCTAGACTTTCTCGTCGCTGTTGCGGTCTTTTCTCCCATGAGCACATCCCTGGGAAATGCGGCTTGTGGTGGCCTTGGCCATGCATCACTTTGGTGTGCCCACCTGTATTATCGCAGTCTTCCGAATCAGATGACCAGCGATAACGTTGAAAATCCTTCGTTTCGATCGAATATGGTGTACAGGCTCCACGAAAATGTCGGCTCATGCGGCATTGATGCACGCGTACAAAGTAATAAGCTGCAGTATGACACAGTCGGTCGGAGCACTATGTGACTAATTGGTATAACACGCCGTAGGAGCCGCGATGGCGGTGAGTCGGAGTACCTTTCACTAGCTATCGCAGATAACGAATTGGAATGACTGACTCACCCACGCGTGTTAAGTGCAGATGCAAAGAGACCATCGATCATCTCCTGTGCCTGTTTTAAAGCGAAAGCTTTACTTGCCGCGAACTTGCGATTTCGCCATGGCGGTGCTCCGAGGAGGTACATGACGTAACAACGCGCGCCTCGCCACGGATATTTCTCTCTCTAGCTCCCTAGTCACTACTGCGCATGCGCCAATAGTAGGACTGAGCCACAGGTGTTCCGCCACTGCGCAGCGCCGCGCATTTCCGCCGTCGCCGTTTGGTACGACGTCACATCGCATTCCTCGTCGTTGCGCTCGCCTCCGCTCGCTTCGCCAGCTGCGTCGCATGCCTGATAACCTGTCGGAGGATTGAAAAGGAGAGCTCGCGTGCGCCGCAACCGTAGTTGACGCGGCACTATGAACGGTGACTATTCTGATAAGCAGGAGGAGACCTAGAATTGACATCGGAACGAGATGAAGAGGAAACGAATCGCCTAGGAAACAGACGACCAGCGCGCCGAACGACTGGCTAAACGCCGCAACATAGCTAGACAACCAGACTAACCTGGACTTGCAATCAAGATTAACCAAGGCTAACCATGCTATGCGTTAGCTTTCGCTACGTATATCCTGGCATAGCCGAGCTAAGCCACTGACAAATTTTATCGCTTCGATAAACAATGTGAGATTCTCCAGTATGCCTTGAGTCGACTGTTTGATCGGAATTTCTTAAAAGCAAAGGTCTTGGGCACCTGATCTCACAACCCAACAGCCAAGAAATGCGCACAAGCTCTTCTACTGTACCTGAAGGCGACACACATGAGTGCTCGTCAGTTCCAAGTAAACATTGCACCTTGGTTAGTGCGCGCGAATGATTTACCAGCGTATTCTCAAATGATCCTCGACTCGAAGCTATTTCTCCACTCCACCAAATTGAGCAATGCGCCCTCCTTCTGCTGAAGAAGACGCGTAATTTCTAAAGAATTGTCATGGAGTGTCAACAAAGTGCAGTGAACACGTCTCTCGAGAGATGGCTCTGCCATCAACTTTCTTGAGTCTAGGTAGAGATCAGAGTGAACAAACGTTCTAGAACACCGAGGTGAAACTCCTGTCTTCTCTCTATCTTCTCTCTCCCTTCTTCACTCCCCATCTCCACGTGCAAGGTAGCAAACCAGAGAAGCTCCAGCTAACCACCCTGCCTTTCCTTCTTACCCACTCTCGCTCAGGATGCTTGACGTACAATGACTTCCTTTCCTTTGTTGCTTTAGCCATTTTTGACTGATGCTGTCCCTTCAATACTGTTCACAGATTTTCGGAACATTAGCTGCCATGGGCAAAAGTAGCTGGACGTTTTCTTCTTCAATTTGAGTCTATCGCAAATGGCACTTCTAAAGCCCTGCTGTTTTTTTTTGTGCAGTTCTTTATCGTATGCAGGCACATCAAGGTGATAAATAGGCAAGACACTACAGGATTTGTAGAGCCCATTCGAAAGCACTAGCATTTTTAGAAACCGGTCGCCAGGTGAGAACTTCTTTCGCAAATTCCAAGGCGTATTTTTACTGTTATAACGCATGCTGTGTGTCGGTTGTAGAAACAGGTGCGTTTAGCCTGGTGATTAAGGCCGAAAATCATATCACATCACTAAAGCAAACTCGTTTTTTACACAATATGGCTGAAATTCCAACAGTCATGAAAAACAGTTGGCCTTCCTTGCGCGCACTCCTACCCCATTATTTAAGAAAAAGTTCATGCATTTGAGGTCACATACATTGTTCAACAGGAGGTGTTCTTGCTAAATGTTTCATTGTATTGTATTGAAGCTGTTTGGAAAATGAAACGGTATAGTGTAGGGCACACGTTCATGCTCTAGTATGCATTCGCCATACTAGGCATAGGCAATACAATGGAGTGCAAGACATGAGTATTAAAAGGAAATCATCTGTAATATAAAACAAAACACGAAAAGGCTCCAACGCAGTGAACAGGAGTAACAGCCATCAGACCTCATGAAATATTTAAGAACCATAGAATCTTTTCAATGATGGTTAACTGCCGCTCGATTTAATTGCTCACTTACGTTTTGATCACCCCTTTGCGAATATATATATATATATATATATATATATATATATATATATATATATATATATATATATATATATATATATATATATATTTCGTAGCTTTTCAGATTTGCTGATGTACCAACTTATTCAGTCACTAACGTGCCCCTCTTCAGTCACAAATTCAAACCGGCCTTCAACCTTCACAACATGCCTCAAGATTTTCGTTACACATTCGTAAACCAAGCAACAGAGATCAGTTATCAAGACTTACACAATATCGACGCTTACGAGAAGTAGAGCGAACACGTATATGATAAATATTTCATAGCAGAGTCACCGTAAAGGGACCATTCCAGCTTCATCCTGCCCAAGGGAAGCCATAACGAAGCGGCAGCTATATTACTCCCCACACAATGGCATTCGCTCAGGCATTCCCATTGACCTCGTTGGCCATTGACCGGATTACTAAAAGCAAGAATGCCCTCGACCTCAGGAACCGCTAACGCCGCGCGCTCATTGCACCAAACTCAGCCGATGTTTACTGGGACTTCGTTCCAGTAAACACTGAGGACATCTCTCTTTTATCCACTCTCTTCGTTCCCTTTGAGGTACTAGCTATAAACGGAATGCTTTTGTGAATGTTTTTCTTTCACCAAAATACGTATGGCATTCGACGCGAAATCGCAATATGTAAGGAATGGCGTTCTGTATAGTAGATATTGGTTCACTTTTTAAGTGCGCTACATCAAATATGTGGAACTGTGTCCCTCTGAAATAGCTACTGTTATTCTAAACATTGCTTTACACACAGTCTCTACCGGGAGCCGCGTTTAAGTATGCAAGTCCTCATCCTACGTATTTAAACAGCGTTGCATGCACATGGGCCTACACAATTCAATACAAGCAACGTTGGAAGCATTCGCGCAGAAGACAAAGCTCGCGCTCACTCCGGCCATGGTCTCAGCAAGTTACGCTTTGTCTTTCTCACATCCTTGCCCAGTTTTTTTTTCTCGATCATATTATCTTCTCGGCGACAAAGTTCGTGCTCAGCACAGAACGACTTCGCTGAAACGCCGTTCCTGGTACGTGTAACATCAACAGCGTGTGCAACAGTTCGCAGAACTGAGGCCGAGTGCAGCTGATCTACTTCCACGCAGTAGGTGTGCTTTACACGATATTCTCCACGGTACTGTGAAATGCTGCTCCCTTGCCTAATCCAGTCGTCACCGGGAGTGCGCCGCAAGCCAGGCTCGATGCTTCGGTACGGTGTCTGCATTATCCCCTCCTTGATAATCCCCTGCTGGGACAACTACTTGGGTGTCGTGCTGGTGGTACTCGTTTCGTAAGAGCAAAGAGGCACGTGCTATCCTACCTTTTTATTTTTTTTATCCATCGTTCCTGCTTCCGTGAATGTAAGCGGATATTGCGGCCTCTCGGCAGCAGCTAGTGCTTTAAAGATAGGTGGCCAGCTCGGTGCTTTGAGCTCGCAAACAGCGCCTTTTTACTTCTTTCGTAATGAGGACAAAGTAAATATCTTTATACGTTTGGCGTTCAAGCTTTCACGAAATGGTTCCTGTCTGGAAGTGTCATTTGCGAAAAAAAGTTGCAGAAAAGCAATCACCGATAGTCTGCGGCTGTCCGATGAATAGTCATTGATATCCCAATAAGCACAACCCATGGATTACACGTGACGTAATTCATTTCAAACGTAGAATAAAAAGGTTGCGGAAATCTAACCAATTATGCCCAGTTCCAGACTTCTGCCAAAAAATAAACTCGTTAAACAGACTACTAAAGGAAGCAACAAAAGTAGGAAAACAGCGCTTCTGCAGTACAACACTTAGCAACTTTATCAAAGACTCACCCCAAAAATTCTGGCGTTATGTCAGGCAAAACGATAACCGTACAAAACCGTTATCGCCGACAGAAGAAAAGAAACAAGCGGAAGCGTTTAACACATTCTTCCATTCTGTATTTACCCCCGACAACGGCATTACGCATGCTTACAGGCCAGAAAATATAAAGCACAACGAAACACTGAGCGCTCCAGTCGTAACTGAAGCAGGCGTGTTCGCACTATTATTAAATTTAGATGATAAAAAGTGCAACGGTCCTGACGGAATCCCGAACTGTTTCCTGAAACGTTATGCCGAGCCTGTAAGCAAATACTTATGCCTTATTTACAATAAATCAATCTCTGAACAATGTATCCCAGCAGAATGGAAAATTGCTAAAATAGTGCCCGTCTACAAATCAGGCAATATTTCTTGTCAGTCAAACTATAGGCCTATTTCTCTCACATGTACATGCTGCAAAATCTTGGAACATATTATCTTAAAATCCGTTAAACAGTTCATTGAGGCAAACAATGTCCTCCATCCATGCCAACATGGCTTCAGGACTGGTCTGTCTACCATTACCCAACTCGTTGAGAAATTACACGATTTCGCCAAAGCAATTAACGACCAGACACAAATAGATGTTATTTACCTAGACTTCTCAAAGGCCTTTGATCGTGTCTGCCATGCTAAACTACTCCTAAAGCTTAAACATATACTAGGAGATGGGCCAATTTTTCGTTGGATTAGCAATTACTTATCTGACCGCCGCCAGTTTGTTCAGTTAGGCTCCCACGCTTCTGAAACTGTACCAGTACTTTCTGGTGCACCCCAGGGTTCCGTTTTGGCCCCTATCCTGTTTCTTTTGTTCATAAATGACATAACTAATCAGATTGAATCCAAAATTAGGTTATTTGCAGACGATTGCGTCCTGTATAGAGAAGTACTAAACCGGCAAGACCAAATTAGTCTTAACAAGGATTTTTCTCTGATAGTGCAATGGTGTGAAGACTGGCAAATGGCCATCAACTTCGATAAAACAGTTTCAATGTCAGTAACAAAAAAGAAATCCAAGCTTACTTTTTCATACGGCTGTGATAATAGTATACTTAACACTGTCACTCAGTACAAGTACTTGGGTGTTATCATATCATCAGACTTAGGATGGTCGGCTCATGTAGAGTACGTAGCAAGCAAAGCGATGCGAAAGCTTATGTTCTTAAAACGGGCCCTGCGATACTCTACGAAGGAGGCTAAGCTCTTGGCCTATGTTACAATCATACGTCCTATCTTAGAATATGCGAACGTGGCGTGGTTTCCCTTTGCCCAAAATCAAATCGCCACTCTTGAGGCGGTCCAGCGAAAAGCCGCGCGGTTTATCTGTAACCGATTTCGGCGCACCGACTCGCCTACTCAGATGCTATACGAAATCGGCCTTCACACACTAAGCAGTCGTGCGATGCTGTACCGACTCAAATTTTTGTATCTCATCCTGCATAATAAGGTACATGTGGATTCTAACACCTATATTTCCTATAACACATCCAGAGAAACCCGTCACAAGCATCACCTAACACTCCAAGAATATTCTTGCACTAACAATACATTCAGCTTCTCGTTCTTCCCGCGAGCAGTTCGCGATTGGAATGCTTTAGCCCAGACGTTGGTCGCTCAGCCTACTGTTGACAAATTTGTTGAAATAGTTGGCGCAACAGTATTGTCAATCACTACTAAATGATATGTTATCATTGTCTTTATCATTGTATTGTCAAATGTTTTTTGGAAATGTGTGATGTGAAATGACGTATGATGCTATCAATTGTATAACCATATGCTTATCCTTCTTTTGTCTCTTGCAAAGTATCATATGACATTGAAACAAGCTCTTTGTGCGTTATGTTTTTGCCATATTATTGCTCTTAACATAGGTCCATGAAACTCTACTCTTGCCAAGTGCCCTTTTGTATTCTTATGTATACGCCTGTACTACTATGTCTACAGACCCTTCTAACCAACTCCTGTAAAAATCCCTGATGGGATTGACAGTATCACAAAATAAATAATTAAATAAATAAATAAATAAATAAATAAATAAATAAATAAATAAATAAATATCCATTAATCCAACGCAACCCTTTGTCCCAGTGATACATTCTATTAGAATCATTCAAGCTCCGCACAATGGGGTTATTACAAGATACGTCGTTTGCTTTCTTTTCGTGGACTGGCCCTCCTGGAGGGATGAAAATTGAACAGAAAAGCTCGTTTAGGATTTAATTAATCTTGGCCGCTGACAGACATTCGAGCTTCGTTTAATAAAGAACCGCGCGAACGCCGTCGGGTAAATATGGGCCAAATGAGAGCATGTAAAAATGGCGTTCATTTATTGTGTTCTGCTCGCATTTGTTTTCCACATTCTTGCAGCGCTAAGTTGAGGGTATTCTATGCACAAAGTCTTTTACTTTTACTGCGTGAAAAAGTACAAAGGAAGCATACCTTTATATGAACACTACAATCATTTACAGTTGCACAATGCACGTATATGAAGCGCGTACCAGTGCATGAACATGCATGAAACATATTGTCGGGTGCTGTTGTTCTACTCTTTGCCAGTGACTATTACATATTATGAACACGTATTATTATTATTACGCAACATTATTGCGTATTACGAATACGAAACCGATAAACAGCGAAGTCAATGAAGAATACAGGAGATTATCTTTCTTCAGTTAAAATGTAGAAATAAGCTAAAAGAAAACTGACGTTGAAAAACGTTACCGTGACGTTTCACTTCGCGAACGTGGGTGACGCGGAAGCGCACGGTTGCTGTAGTGCACACGAAGCTATCGGCCCTCGGTTCGCCTAGACTGTCCCCACCGGATATCGCTTTCAGGACAGACTTTGCACGGCAGCGCCATATGCAGCAGCCATATGGCGTATTTCATGTAAATGTAGGCATTTTTTAAGCCTACACTATGTCCACTCCTTACTGTGACGTATCACTGTGTGAACATGTTCAGTCATGTCAAGAGAGAGAGAGAGAAAAAAAAATAGAAGAGAGGTAATGAGGGAGGTTAGTCAATTTAAGAGGTCTGCGCTATAGTACCAGCCTTGTGAAAGCTCTGGAAGAAAAACTTTTGGGCACGCGAAGAAGAGTTGGCGGTGCCCAACGTGCCAGAAAGTCACTCTTGAACTTTCTGCATGAGACTGGTTTAGACTATCGCCTCCAGAACCTGGGAGACGTGCAGACAGTGCCAAATGTGTTGCGCTATAACTTTTCGTGTGGGCAAGATTACTCTTGCGTGTATTGCTGCTACAGTGCGCATCCCCATATTAGACAACGTGTATATAGGAGCTCATTGTACCATAGCATAATCACCCGCCACCTACCTTTCCCTGTATTTCCCACTTCCCCTTTCCCCAATGAGGAGCGGCAGGCTAGAGACGTGCTCTCCAGGCCGACCTCTGCTCCTTTTTCTTCGTTAAATCTACTCCTCCTCTTCCTCTGCAGACTTCCTTGTAAAGCTCTACAGGTACACCGAGTGTGGACCTCGTACTATCAGAGTACATGTTCTTGTAATAATATGTAGAGGTGTTTTGTGTATGTTTCTGCTAAATAAAATTGATTGATTGATTGATTGATTGATTGATTGATTGATTGATTGATTGATTGATTGATTGATTGATTGATTGGTTGATTGATTGATTGATTGATTGATTGATTGATTGATTGATTGATTGATTGATTGATTGATTGATACCCGAACTGAACACCACTACATGAACACGTAGTGATTATCCGTGGTGTTTTGACTTTCCCACAAGTGTGGCCAACAGCACTGCATTCGAAGTCTGGGCGCATCCTTCGTGTCCTCGCTGTCGCTTTAGAGGCGATCTCTCGCTACTGGGCTAGGTAATGTTGATTACCGAGAAAAATGAAAATGACTGCTCGGAAATACAGGCTTTGCCAGTTGCTGCCCCAGAATCTGGGAATGATATTCCGCAGGGATCACGTTGATCAGATATGGGGATCCAATTCTGGCCAACGCCTTTCCAATGGAATAGGCGTTGCTCCATCTGAAGAAGAAAATTATTCAAGGAACCGAAGACAGCTTTTAAAGAATAGGGTTGTTTCTAGATCAACGAAAAATGTTCGATTCCGTCAATCATGAGCTGTTGCTGTTGAAGCTGCAACATTATTGCACAGGAAGTATTTCACTAGAACTATGGATAAATTACTTAGGACACCGTTTTCGATCATCATCAGCAACAGGCTATATTTATGTTTATATCTCTCTGTGATCTGCAATTACCCCTGTCTTACGCTAGCTGCTTCTGCACTTGCCTTCCCTTGTTACAGATTCAGTAACTCTAATGGTTCACCGGTTATCTGCCCTACTCCTTACATGGGGTGCACCGCTACATGTTTCTTTCTCTTAATGTCAACTTCAATTTCGTATATGGCTGTTTGCTCTATAATCCACATTGTCCTCTTTCTGCCTCTTAACGTTACGCCTAATATTTTTCGTTCCATTGCTTTTTACACGGTCCTTAACTTGTTCTAGAGCTTCTTCATGAACTTCAAAATTTTTGTCCTATATATTACCACATGTAGAATGCAATGACCGTTTTCTTTTCAACCATAGTGGTGAGCTCCCAGTCACGATTCATTAATGGCTGTCGTATGCCCCTCAACCCCTTTTTATTCCCCTGCAAATTTCGGCCTCATTATAGGGTTCCCTGCTAAGCCAGAAAAGAGGCAAGAACGGAAGATAGGCGGCGAAGCCATTTTGCACTTTCCGCAGCAGTCTCTCACGATTTCACGGATTTCGACAACGTATGCTCGAGTCCATTATTCATTAATTAATAAAGAAGGATGAGATGATGTAGCAAAGGAACTAAGATTGTTTCAAATCTGACTTGAGCCCTTGCTATACTTGCCTGTGAGCCAGGTTTACCAATCCTGTGTACTTCTTACCGCTGGTAACTACACTTGGTCCAACTAGTTGAAGCGCAAAATTTCTCAGTGGCAATATCTTCGCTTAATCCAAGTAGTCAACTTAGAGAAATTTCCCTTTTGCCGTGCAAGGATGGCCTAAAACTCAACCTACCATCCCTCCTAACTATCCTTTTGACATATAATGAGTTAGACAAGACAAAGTGAATGCTCTTCGTCGAGTATGGAAGCAAACATTTCGCCTGTCCCTTAAGAAATTGAAGATAAGGTCATAACTAAGCTAAGCCTGCCAAGGAACGACGAAAAGACTGCACTACTTTCTGCAGCGTGTGGCAACCCAGCCTTAACACAATTTCCGTCATCAAGAGTACTGCACTGTATTAGTAAGACGAAGCATAAACGAGTGCTTCTGCTTCCCGAGAGATGCCATCTGCACTGCTGCACCAACGAAACGTCAGGAGCCGCATTGGGCAGATTGGATTTCCGAGAACCAAGGCCGCTAAGGAGATTTGGCCCTTGCATCTGCGGCCGTCCGATTGGAAAGCACACAGCGTGTCGCACAGCTAATGCGACACACTAGCTACATCCTTTTATTGCACAGGGAGTTTGGGGGAAAACCACAAGAAATGCTGCCATCGCTTCGAGTCGATAACCGTCGCTGTCTCTCTTTGGAGAGAAAGCGTCCATTTCGGGCGTCACCTGGCCAGGCGAGTTACGGAGCTTCCATCTAAGTACTTGGGAACGGATAACTAGTCTTGATAGGAAACCACCGCTGCATTTCGTGCAGTTTGTTGCATTCAAACGAAAAAGTTAAAATCTACCCTCTGTTCGAAAGCATAATTCGTACTTATGCCAATAATTTCCTACAAAAAACTTTTGAAATGTTCCTTATTTGAATACATTATACCTCAGCAAAAAAAGGGGGTCAATATATTGTAAACTATACCTATCGACATATCTAAAGCGGTCCAACTTTACACATTATAGATCACTCTGTATTACACAACTCATTTGTTAGTACCACTTGTGCAATATCCTTGTAAACGATAGCATTTCACATAAGCTGCAAAGTAATTTAACAAATGTCCCAGCTGCAGATGCTCTGACAGATGCAGCTAACGTAAGTTTGGTAAGTATTTTTTAAAAATCAGGTACGAATTCGTAAACTATGCGAGTCATATTTTAAAGCAAGTTTCTTTTGTCACTGTGGCCCTCAAGGCGGATTATGGCTCTCGGAGTCTGGCTGGTGCTGTCTTTTACAGCAGGCAAAAACTTGCATCACTGAGTATGTGTCACATGGTGTGTTCCTGAATTGACAACATGGGTACACTGGGTAAGTACAACCGGATACGTACAGTTTGGTACCTGAACATTCTTGGTCAATCCTCTATAACGTGTGTGGGCCATTGACTCTGTGTCTGGATAGACAAGCAGAATAAAATGCAAGGGAAAGTGTCGGCAACTGACGATGGAAGGAGTCAGCTCGGGAGAAGTGAAGAAGTAGTCGGCATCAGAAGCCGCCGGGTGTGAGCAAAAAAAAATATGCAGCAGATCCAACGATTTGGAATCTAACTAGAGCGAAGCTTTTGTTTGAGAGCATAAAGAGCCGACACGTGAGTTTGTGTTTATTGAATGGCCACGCAAGGTGACACGAAAGGCTTTATTCAGACATTGTAGAGAGGCTAATGCAATGCCACAGCCGCAGCCGCGGATGTGCGAAGGCGAGCTTTCTGGGTTATTATTTTTCCTTTCTCCCGCAAGGCTGGCGCCCCTGCTGCCGCGTATGCGTAGAGTTACTGTATATGCCACCAAAGGTAGGAGAGTTGCGCATCTGGTTTATCTCGCCGCTAGCGCCTCTAATGGCCGAACGTCATCACGTAGTAGTCTAGTAACCATGCAATACGGAGTGGCAGATGCTCTGGCCAATTTTTATATTTCCCCACGCCGCCACTGAAGCGAATTGGAATGACACAAGTTATCGCCAGTCAAATTCAAAGCGAATCCGACTGATCTTGGCCTTCGCTGTTCGCGTGCGGGCTAGCTGCAGAGCAACAACACAACGTGCGCAGCACATCTCACACTTGGTTCATCGCAGTGTCATTGCAGTTCCATCGGAATGATGTAATGACCGGTTGCTCTACTCCCAACTGCACGAATCGCTCTGAAAGCGGGAAAGCTTGTTATTCGATCCCACGTGGGAGATCGGTTATTGTGCGCCGACTTCAGTGGCTGCTTCGCTTGCAGCGCAAGAAAGCTGTGCCAAGAGGGTCAAGAAAATGCGAGATAAGCTTTTCTTTTGAATAGCCTACGAGAATGCTTCACCATTTTTTTCTCAGAGGTACGGTTGATGTTTGTATTATGTAATCAACACGTAGAACTGGGGATATCGTTACGGCGTTTACGATATAAATTTATATAAATTATTTGTCAAAGCGCTCGTTGTGAACGAACATGTATATTGACAAAATGAGATACGTTACAGATTCGCGTTGTTTTGCTTTGACAAAAATATTGCGTGCCACGACGAAGAATCTGGTGAGTGTCGCTCATAGAGTAGTGGGGTGAAGTCCTAGTCTCGCCGGCCCACATATGCCGTGTAGCACCCGCCCCCCCCCCCTTTTGTTTTTTAAGCAGCACTGCTGCATACACTTCCTTTTGTCTGGGGTTGAGTAGCAGCTGGGCGCACGCGCCGCTTCCCTCAAAGTGTGCAATGATATGGAAGCATGCGAATTACATGCGAAAGTATGGTGCTGTCCCTTCGAACTATTCTTAAGTCCTTAGCATACTTCAGTTGCTCAGTGAATTTGCCACTCTAAAGTGTGGTAACCCGAGGTAGTATAGTTCTGTGGAGGGGCACCTGTTAAGGGGCGACTCCTGTTAAGGGGCATCTGATAACGAGCCCTGAGTGCCACAGTTGTATAGCATTGTTTTCTCGAAAGTCTTGGCGCTGTAGCACGGCGGCTCGCAGAGTGCCGTATTAATATCTCGAAAATGGAAAATTGAGGTGTATTTAGCGTGCTACTTGGTTGCATACGTTACGCAAGCCGAAAACGATAGAGTTGGTAAATGAACACTGGATGAAAGAAAGATTTATAGTACTAAACTTACTGTATAGTGGTGCTAGTCATTTACATCTTGTGCCACGTATGATATATGGTCGCTCCCCGTGATTGTTTGCTCGCATGCAGGATCACTTCACACCTGATCAGTTTCTTGACGAAGGACGGAATGAGAAAAAAATGATTCAAGTCAAATGCTGTCCCTAGCATATGCTCTCGTAAGTACACAGCAGAGCATGGTAATGCTTTCCTCGTTAAAAAGGGGGGCTGCCGTACCTTGAGTGAATATTCACTAATACGTTTGAACTGCCGTGCCTGTAGACTCACTCTTACAAGTCACATGTGGAGAAGCACCTCATGGCATCACCACATCAAGATGAGGTGAGACTATGGACCCAAACCAGACATTCTGAGCACCAGCAACTAGTTGTCTATAGATCAACTGGTTCTCTATATTTTCCTGGTGCATGCTTCTTTATTTTACAAACTACTCAGCAATAGAAATGGTACAAGAGACCCCTGGCACCCCTGGCATCTTCAAGACTGCTTCAGCGCATTTAGGTGGGATAATGCTCTCGGTTGACACCTAGCGGTCCAGGCGCAGGTCTTATTATTTTCTGAAGCATGCGCTCGACTCATCATGAGTGAACACAAATGTTTGCTAGTGTTAAATTTCGTACCGAATATTAAATGCTTCTGGCATTGCGAGTACCACTGACTAGCTTTTCCTGATAAAGATTTTCCCGCGTTACAACTTCACGATTAGACACTCTGACCGGTAAGCATGCCATTGCACTAAAAAAAAATCGATGGCATGAAAGTTGGTTGTCAGTCCCTTTAAGTGTACATTTTGCAATTGTGGATGCAACATTTCGTTAGTACTCAAGAATGTATCTCTAGTGCCAATTTTCTAAATGGCTAAAATTCACTATTTGCTGCCTGAAATTCCAGTCGCTACTACTCGTAACAGTTTTGTTAAGTTGTCTAATTTTGTCTATGATTTGTTGGCCACGTAATGCCTTACTTGAAGGGTAATCCAGTCCAAAATGTATAGTGGTGGTATCTGCAATAGGCGATATAAAAATAATAATTCTCACATTTTCGAACTGGTATGTACTAACCTGGTTCAATTTCTCTGCGTGGCCTGCTCCTGTATTCCATACTTCTGAATTGGCTTATTGATGAATTACTTGTGTCTGCAATAAAAATGAAATGCTTTGATGTTCTCATGCACTACATGGTCTGTGTGTTATTTTTGTAATAAACATTTTTGTTTAAAATAAACTCTTTTTTTCGCAGTTTCACTGCAAAGTGAATGGAAGCTCCCCTCACTTCTCTTGCGGTAATAGTAAAAGCTGGTCACACAGGTGCTGATGCTTGCTGCAGTAGCCATGTGCACTTCACTCTTGTATTTTGCCATTCTTGTACTGAATGCTTACCATATCTGCGTTGTGGGTGGTCGAGTGAATTCCTTGAATATTGAAGAAACAACTGTAGCTAGTTCGTAGCAACGTGCTTAGGTATAATAAAATATTTAAAACCTTCCTCGTGACACCTTGCTGCAGCAATTGTTTTTCTTTGCAAAACTATAGAAGGGACTTCATGTAAAAACACCTGAACAAACACAAATTTTCAGTTAACTGCCTATTACGCCAAGAGCGGTTCAGATTAAATTGCTTGACGAACGGCTACGTGCTTTTGTGGGCCGTGCTAAACAATTCATAGGTGGAATGTAAAAGGCTACTGCGAGTCTGGATTTCTTTTAAATAATAAAAACACATAGAGTTACACAAAAGCATTAGTTGGAATTACCAGTTTTGCAGATGGAATGCACCACACTGCTTTCACAGAACTCTCATAAAAAGCCAGCTCACATTTTCATGATAATGCTCTGCTTGGGTTGTTGTTTCTGAACATAGAAGAGGTTACTACTAAGTAAGAATATTTCATCGACTACTGCTTATGTGAAGCAGGAAGGGGAATGAATGTCGTCATTTAACATGTAGTAAGGGCCTAACCGTATTTTGCATTATAACCTATCCTGTAGCTATGTCACTCCTGTGAGAGAAAAACTCTCACTACACTCCCACAGAAGGTTACTTTGGAAATCCCAGCAGTGAAAAGGCACATAATGAAATGGAACTTGCAGGTGTGGTTGGTATCCAGTGCCTGCTAGTAGGCGGGTTTGTTTCTACAGCAAATCTAACGGGGTACCAGAGTCGAAATACTAATGGTTGGTCATTGACTCACCAGTAAAATTTTCGACTGCCTACACGTTGAGAGCTTTGGCACATCAGCAGGTATGGGCCTTACTATATTTAGTACAGTTCCCTTTGTGAAAGAGAACAAATTGATAAAGCTCATTATATCAAAATATTCGCATGGTCATGCACTACTGTTTCTTTTTTTTTTTCCGAAATTCGCATTCTGGTTTTATTGCCAAAAAAGAGGGGGCTGCGGCTCGGTGCTTTTTGTTACTGTTTACATGCTAAAAGAGCAATGCACTACACTTAGTAGCGTATTTATCTCTATTGAAACAAAATCCGAGTGCGAAGCAATATTCAAGCGAAGGAAAATATATTTGTAGGGTATTCTGAATCCTTAAAATAACATCAACATATTCCCTAAAAGTGCTCGGTGCGATCTAATTGTTACCGTCGAGGTTCATGAATGCTGCGTCTCATCGGCGTATATAGAATACGCAATCTATTCCAGACACGCCAGGGCCTATATGTTATTAGATCAAAAGTTCCGAGAAAGTGCACAGCTGAATGCAAGTCCAAAAAAACAACTGATAATATTTGCGCTGCATCTCACGCAGCGCGCTAAAAAAAAAAGCAGCGCCTTTCTCCTGGCGATCTTATCGAGCCAGCTGTTTCGATGTGCTTTGTCTGTGATTAGGCCGACAAGCGGTCCACAAGCGATGCAAAGGCGCCCACGGTCGATCGACGATACCGTAGGTATGTCGCCTGCAAAAACGGAGTGCGGCCTCGCTGCATAGATTTGGTTGCTTCCCAGGCAAAATGGCGGACCTACGCGCAACTATGCTACCTTTGGTAGCATATGCAGTAACTCTACGGATGGATGGATGGATGGATGGATGGATGGATGGATGTTATGAGCGTCCCCTTTGGAACGGGGTGGTGGGTTGCGCCACCAAGCTCTTGCTACTATACTGCCTAATATTCTACCTAGGTTAAACAATGAAAAAAGACACAAAAAACACTATGAACTACCACGCCCAAATTTTCTGATCCCCTATTGCGAACTGTGCTTTTGCACGTCTCCGCCTTTTGTCGTTTCCCTACTTTTCTTCCACCAATCCTCCAGTCGCCTCTTACTAATGTCTATTGCGGACATGTTTGCTTCACCACTGCTCCCTCTGAACCCAAGGGCTTCAAGGAGGCCAGTGGTGCCTAAATCGACCACTGGGTAGACGTCTTCACATTCTAATAAAACATGCTCCGTAGTTTCCCTAGCTTTACCACAGCAAGCACATGCTTCTTCTTCCTTATTATATCTCGCTTTATAGGTGCGTGTTCTAAGGCATCCTGATCTCGCTTCGAAAAGTAATGAGCTTCCCTTTGAGTTATCATAAATGGTTTCTTTCCTGATTTCGTTTTTTCCTCTTAAGTAGTTACTCATGGCAGGTTTCTTTTCCATTACCGCCACCCATGAGATTAATTCAGCTTCTCTGACTTTCCGCTTGACCTTTGTTGTTGTGTTGTCCACCCTACAGGCCGCATACTTGCTGGTAAGCTTCCTAATTCTTTTCCTCCACTGTGAATCAATGTTTTTCCTGTACAGATACCTGAACACTCTTCCAGCCCATTTACTTTCTTCCATATTCCTCAGCCGTTCTTCATACTCAATTTTACTCCGAGCTTCCCTCACTTCAAAACTAGTCCAGCCCATATCACCCTGCACAGCTTCATTTGTAGTCTTCCCGTGAGCGCCCAATGCGAGGCGACCCACTGACCTTTGGTTCCCGTCGAGTCCTGATTGTACCCCTGATTTCATGACTGCGGGCGCTGCGGCCATGGCTGTTCGCAAAGCTTCGCGTTTAAAGGCAACAAAATGGCACGAAAGCGTACATTGAGTGTAGAATGAACGAAACGTCACGCGGAGCAATAATGTGGCCTTTTTTATGCAGGGAAGCATGCTCCAGAACGTGGGCATTCGCTAATCAATTTACTGTGCATTCGTGTCGCATTGGAACGGATGCTTACCTTATATCGACAGATCTGCACCATCGTGTTCCATTAACGTGATCAGTTACGTTAGCATAGACAGAACGCTCCATTGGTATCATTAGCGTTGCATATGAGCAATACTGTATTACATTCGCGTCATTTTGTGCAAACACGTGCGTATTTAACATTTCCATAAGTATCAAAGAAAGCTTCAAGTATCACCGGTGTTCACAGACGCGTGAGATACGCTAATTATTCTTAATGAGAATGGCATTCCATGCCTATACTTCTGCCAATTCGAGCCTATCCATCAAGCCTTTTACACCGACCCAGTCGCTGAGCTTCTCTACCTGCTTGGGCCTCTAGGTATGTGCTCCTGGTCGTGATGCCGTCATTGTCGTTTCATTGTCACCTTTCCAGCCTCGTGATCTTAATTTCGTCATGCCATTGTGGTCCCGCTTTCTACACCGACCTAGTCGCTCAAGTTTTCTAGCAACATGGGGCAGCAGGTACGGACTCGCGGTTATGATGCCGTCGTGGACGTTGCCGTGGTCGCCATTCCAGCTTTGGCATCCGACCCTCGACATGCCTTCTTTGTCACACCACTATAGTGATGCCGTCGTGCTCCTTCAATCGTTGTCATTCCAGTTTCGTGATCCAACCCTCGTCATGCTGCTGTTGTCGTGACTTTTCGACAGGATTTCAGGAACACAATTTCTTGTTTTGACAGCCAAACAGCTGCGCAACTTACACAGTTATCGTTTCTAATAATTTCGAATCATTTCGCTAACTCTAAGTTGTCGATCTGTTTCACTTTCCAAAAACGTTGTGCTACAATCACGGTATAGCGGCCTACGGTGGTTAATTTGGCAAAAAAGTAATCTATGTTGCGACAGTGGCCTTTCTTTCTTCCCGTTGTACTGTGGTACGGAGTAACCGTGTGCAATAAAAATTCAGTTGTTAGTCGCGCTGTGTCTTCCTTTCTGCTGGCCTACGTGCTATTTTGCGCTTTGCCTCAAGTTATGCAGTACCAACTAGCCCACCAGCCTGTTCTCTCGGTCGTTCGGTTGTCGTCTTTATCACTTCTTCATCCGGCTGTTGTGATGCCATCGTCGTGACACGTCGTCGTCATCTCACTGTCCTCATGCCATTGTCTTCACGTTGTCGTCGTTATTGCATCGTCATAATTCAAGA
Source organism: Dermacentor albipictus (assembly GCF_038994185.2). NCBI lineage: Eukaryota > Metazoa > Arthropoda > Arachnida > Ixodida > Ixodidae > Dermacentor > Dermacentor albipictus. The sequence goes on from NC_091829.1 coordinate 13,660,982, forward strand.
ATCCTCATTCGATAGTCCTCAGGACGTCGCCGTTGTACGCCTTTGTCATTCCATCGATATCATTTGTTCTTCCTCATTTCATCGTCGCTGTGTCAACGTCGTACGGTCGTCATCCCGTCTTCATGCTCATGGGTGACCTTGGCTATAGCAAAGTAGGGACAATGTAGGAGTATATGGCATATAGCCGAATCAACGAAATTCTCAGAATGAACAGTGCACACTGAAACGTGACTTCCGGAATATGGCCTACCGCTGCATTGCTCGATTGCTATTCGTATTTCCGTCGACAGTCATCGTGCGATTACTTCCGCCGCAAAGTTTTTTAAGTTGTCAATTTTTGACAATTTTTGTAACACCTGAGGCCGCAAAATAAACAAATAAATAAATAAATAAAGAAGGTCCTATACAACATATCACCAATTCCAATATTAAATTTGTGATCAAGGTGGTGATTGTGAAAAGTTGTCATTTTCTCTAGAATTACTGATATATTTCAGCTGGCAACAACCAACGCTGAAATGATCTGTACAGTCAATGAATTTACTCATTTTGCATGCTAAACCAAAGTTTACATTTAGGCTGAACTTTACGCGTATACTTAAAACGATAATCGCGCTAGAAACAGCAACGTTGAAATGCCGACATAAAGTGGATTAAAAAGGTAGCGACATCTTCCTTTAAATTGAATACGACTTCGAGTCACCGCTAAGTTCAACTCAATTAAACTGTCATGCGGCGCAAGAGAAGCGCAGGGCTGACACGCAAATTCAATCACGCTATTGAGGTCAAATCGCGCGTACCCTCATCTTGCCTTCTCCGCTACGCTTTACTGCCTCGCAGCAGAAACAACATACCAGGGCAACTGGGAATAAGGAGGGCTAATTAGCTCCGGGCCGGGAACTTCGTTTTTCGCTTCGACTGTCAAAAGCACTGTGGTCACGATGCGACAATGGTCACCGAGACCGAAAGATTGGCGTGCGCAAACGCCTTGCGAGAATGAGGCCATTGTGACCCAAATTATGTCTTTGTCGGGCCATATCGCGCCCCAGCGTAGAGTCGCGTTTCCGCTTCTTTGTCGGAGAAAAAAAAATGAAAAAAAGATTGCTGAAATTACGAAGAACGAAAGCGTTGGAGCGAGGGTTCACAAATGGAGTGAACGAGCGCCGAGCGTAATGCTCATCGAAATTTGTTCAAGTTATGTTACATTAAATCTCGATGGGAGATAAAAATTTTGGTGGCGTATCCATCCTTCGGAGATGATTGACGACTTTAACGAGATTAGCAATTTAACTTACGATAATTGCGTAAATGGTGTTGATATATATTTAATGTTGTGATGATTATTATGAAATGAGCCACATATCGCGTGGTCCGAGTTGGCGTCAAGAAATATCTGACTTTATATATGGGTACGTGGACTGAACTAATGCACAGAACTTTGCGACTGATGTACTGTTGGACTGTATATTTTTTGTTCATCCAGTGTTCTACTGAGTGCCATATTTCGTGTCGCTATTCTCCTTTTTTTACGCAAATTTGTTTCCTTTGCCAAGGGACAAGGAGTAGCCGGTGCCACCATAAAGGCGCCAACCTCACCTGATAATGACTTCAATAAAAAAAAAGGTTCACTGAACAGTGGAACATACCCAGTGGTGTAGATCCAGCGGCACATATCCTGTCGCGCAAGTGGGCGTGAAAGGAAAGCGGTTAGATCCGGACATACCGAGTTGATACAGATGCCGGAGAGTGGGCAATGTATTCTAATAATGCTTATCTCATTAAATAGCTTATAGCTGTTTATTAAATAGCCAATTGCTTTAAAATCATTTAATAGCATTAAAATAGCTAACATGTTTCTCTAATTTTTAGGCTGTGCACATCGCTAGTGGTGCTTTTTTTTCTTTACTTTCATATTGTTACGAGATTGTATGTGCTTACCTGATTCCATGCCCCGCTTACTCAATGCCCTATGTAGGAGCCTTGTAAGGTATTTTACAAATAAATAAATAAATAAATAAATAAATAAATAAAAGAAAAAGAGACTCCTCCGCAGAGACGGATAATTACACCTTACACTAACGGTTGACCAAATCTGTGTCATTGCATGTATCATGCCGAAAACACTAGCATAACATTGTCATCTAAATAGCAACGTTTTACGAGTGTATTAATGAGGATCAACAAACAGCGTAAAGAACACACATAAGATATTCTGTGTAACAAAGGTTCCATTAATAATTGTAAATTTGCAGAATGATACGATTTGTTGCTGCTTTTGAAACAATGCTTTAGTTATGGCGAACTATGGTTTCTCTGAAAAGATACATGTTTAATATTAGCGTTAACAATGAAGTTGAGGATGTGCATTTGAAAGAAACTGCAAGTTAAAATATTAGTATTTATTACTGTTATTGACTAGTGAAGCACTTCAAGTTATTGACTGTTAGGAGCAAACATTTCCTTTGTGCCTTCAAATGTTCTACGAATAGTGATCAGAATTTTAAAAAATGCCAGCACTATTGACGCATCAAGTATATAATTCTAACTGGGCAATGAGAAATGTATAGTACAATACTCTCCCCTATTTAAATTATTAGTACCGATCGTAGCAAATAATAACGTGGTCAAAGATGAGAAAATGCCGGTTCTAACTCGCATGAAGTCCTCCCTTCAGTTACGTTAGTTTTGCGCAACCCCTGTACAAGGAATAGTGACATTTCTCATATTTATGTATAGCAGATTAATTAATTCTAACAAACCCACCATATCCTAAAGTATCATTTACATGGCGTATGTTGCCCTCAAATTGCCAGTACGTCGTCTCATCAACGTTGTACTAAGCCTTGCGCGAATGCTTTGACCAAACAGGGCTTTCCTTTTTCTACACCCAATTGTCTGTCACCCACGCTGGAAAGTAATTGCGTTACTGAGAACTTTTTCATTAATCTTGGCGACAAAGCTTAATGATTTTTTCGATCCCCTGCTCCTCCCTCCCTATTATAAGCTCCTCAAGCAACATCGAAGGATAAGCTCACAACGGTTACCAGGTTAATCCCCTGGGGAATTAGTTTTAAACGTTGTTAGTGAGGAAAGTTTGCAGGCCTTTGAAAACTTCAGCAAAGCTTAATTTATTGCTTGAGTGGCTCACAATATACTTCCACTCCGATGCCATAATCCATCATGTTGTTGTCTTCCTGAGCAGTACACACATTAAGTGGAGCGCCTTTATGAGCTTGTAGTATACAAGGGTGAAGGCACAGTACTTGAGTAAATCTCAAGTACTGTGCCTCCCGGCTGGGTCAGTTTTTTTCGCTTCAACAAAGCAGGCAGAGCACATCAGGTGGACGGGTCACTGCTACAAAGACATCGCATACCGCGAATACCAGGAGGTTCTGACAATAATAGCGTGCGCATAACTGCGGATTATTATGGGGAAAATATGGTTTCGAGTGACTAACCCGACGTAAACATTATCTAATCTTCTACTTTGTCTTAAATCAATGCTGGTACTATCTTATACGGTAAAATAAACAGGCAACAATACTAAGTGGCGGATTCGAATTCAACACACTACAAGTTACGAACAGCATGCATTTTGTCATTGACGATTGTCGAAAAACTATGGATAGTACTTCATTGAAACGTATAATAAAGGGCCACAGGCTACGTCAAGTGATAAAAAGGTTTTTTTTATCGTGGTTCTCAATATTTTGGGGCTGAAATAAAATGGATTGTATTGAATTTCACGGGGCACCGGTGATCGAAAGAAGCAAAACTTCTAACACTGAAAGTATCTCCTTTGGTCACGCTGTGCATATTTAGGCACGGATTTTTTGCTATTTCTGTGCAGTGGTGGCAAGGACAAAAAAACTTCCACTGACGTTCAAAACAGAGTACATTGAACTCCCTGCTTATATCTAATGTTGTGCAACTTCACTTGAGAGTGCAGTGTATTGCTACAGGTGACCACTTTGCTATAAGCGCTGCCGTATTTCACGGGCTGGCGCTGGTTTGTCGCATGGCTAGCACTCTTACCTCCAAAGCTACAAATAATTTTATTATGCACGTCATGATCTCAACATATACCTGCGTCGTGAAAAGCGGTAGCTGAAAACTGTGTAATGGTTCTGAAAACGTGGCACTAACCGAGAGACAGTGACAAAACAGGTAGGCAAGTTAACTAGAAAATGACTGGTTTCCTACACTGCATGGGGAAGGGGAATTGGGAAAAGGAGAAAAGAGGGCATGGGGAAAAGGAGAAAAATGAGTAAACGCGTATCGGCGCACGAAATTGAAGCGGCACATGTCACTATTAGGGACACGCGACCTTCTCTGTGGACTGTCGTACCTATCACAACAACTTGTCTCAGAAGGTCGCGAAAAGGGAAAGTTTAATTCATCCCCATTAATTCGATCATATGGTTCGATCATACAGCGAATTTGTTAGCAATAAGGCAAGTCATTCACCCTATATACACACGCATAAGTGTGTTAAAGCTTTCAGTATGCACTGAAGATGACGGAAACGGGTGAGAAAAATGGAAAGTTGAGAGAAAAGAAAAGTAAGAAGGAAAGAAAGAAATAATTGAACAATTAAAAGCGTAAGACCATCACATGGGTACTGTCACAACAGTCTGTCAAATCGCCAAATAATCACACACAATGTATCTATCAGATAAACAGATATACAAAACCACGCACAGCTCGCACTGGCATCCAAGTAGGCAGGTGTCTAAGAATTTTCGTTCCTGTTTGTGGGCGATTGTCCAGGTAGACTAACGTGGAGGAGAGAGATATATTAGGCAACACCCCAAGAAAAGTGTGCACCCTTCGAGGCCTATCTTGCCCTCAAGCAATATTCGCCATCTATCTTGCGTGCCTTTTGTTTGTTCACCGCTTCGAGCCCGGTATACTTCCAAGTAACGAGAGGCGTGCGTGTTATCACAGTGGCATATATCATTCTTGACAGGAAAGTAGTGACCGCTAAGTTTACGAGAAACGAAATGCAAGCAAAACAGGTGCAGGTGACGGTGGTGGATCTCGATCGCTTACCAGCGGCGCCCTTGATGCCGCAAATGAGATCCAGGCTAGTACAAAGTAACAGCGCTGCTGTTTTAATCATAAGCCTACTAACACTGGCGAGGCTATGCCCGCGCACGCTACAATGGGCAAGTAGTATCGTAGTGCCCGTGGTTGCAACCACCACTTGTTTGATGATGCAGGACTGAGTGCTTCGGATAGTGGTGGAAAGGCTGAAATTGCGCGCATACCTAAAGGAATGTGAGCGTGGATTGTTGCGATAATCTTTTTCCAAAACGCGATTATAAATTGTACTTCTGAGTGGTGTAGGTATACCACAGTTTCACAGCAGAGATGGCCTTGTATGGAGCTAGATGATATTCCAATTCGCTGAGAATTGAGAAGAACTTTATCGAAGTGTCCTGAGGAACTCGTTTCATTATTTCAGGTATTAAGCAGTGTGGCGATTCTGATCCCCGCGAATAATGTCCCTGAGCAGCGCGCTCTGATGGCTGAAGTACCGTAAGAGGCACAATGATTCAAACATTATTATTATTATTATTATTATTATTATTATTATTATTATTATTATTATTATTATTATTATTATTATTATTATTATTATTATTATTATTATTATTATTATTATTATTATTATTATTAGCTCTTTTATGTTCACTGCAGGACAGAGTCCTGTCTCAGCGATCTCCAGTTACCCCTGTCTTACGCTAGCTGATTCCAAGTTATGCCTGCACCTTTTTCAGTTCCAGCACACCTAATTCATTGCTGTCCTCGCATGCACTCCCCTTCCCACGAAGACAATGTGTAACCCTAATGGTCCACCGGTTATCTGCTCTACTCCTTACATGACCTGCTCAGCTACACTTCTCCCTCTTAATGGTAACTGAAATATCGTCTACCCGTTTACGCTTTATTACACGCCATCGTCTTCCTGTTTTTGCACCACAGAAATAGCAAATTACAATAAGATCACCATGCTCTGGCTGTTGTAGGTACGCATGTCGCCTTTTCTGGCAGTTGCATAAGTGTCTATCTGGTACTAAAGCTACAAAACGCTCTCTAATTGAATCAAACGCACAGTCAGAGCAATGCTTGCAAGCAATTGCCCTGAGAAGTGATCAAAACTGTTCTATTAGATTCTTTTACAGCCATATAGGTCTTATGTAGCCGCAACGAATCTAGATTATTTTGGCTGTGCCCTATGCCCGCGTAGACGGCTACGTAGACAGCAAAGCGGACAGTGGCTACCTTAATTAAGTCTCGTTGCAATTATGACGAAGCCGGCTAAAAAGACAGCTTCACAAAGATAGCACTGAACTCGAAAACGCTGCAGGCTACTTTGATATTCATACAAGATGGCGGCTGAGCATAGGGCTTGGAAACTTCACGGGACGGTCCTCTGCTCATACGGAAGCTTTGTCAGGCTTTCTTGAGAGCTTAATGAATGCGACACGGTTTTTGATAGGCTCACCCGCAAAATTTGAAAATATAGGGATAAGGTGTGCTTTTCCTTGCTTTTTTTTTCTTTTCTTGTGAAGACGCAGTCCTAGGTTATAAACAAAGAAACATCTCGAACAGGATAACGCACCTCTATCGAAAGTATAAAAAAAATAATATAGCAACAGAAAACAATGTACTGCCTACTTTGGACAAAGTGTTAAAACATTGAAATTAGCCTACAGCGTGGTCTAGAAGAAACAACATTGCTTACTCGCACGAATGAATCATTGCCTCGTCAGAATACGTGGCATACTACACGATACATTTGTAGGTGGTTGCATGAACATTTTTCAAGATTCTTGTTGAGGTCAGTGGCGGCGAAAATAGTTTGAGCAAGTCTTTAAAGCTGCCACTCCGCTTCAACTGGCTTCGACCAATCAAAGCGCATTTCTTAGCGACATTCTTTGCAGGAGTCTAAATCGAAACATTGCTGCACTTGGCATGAAAGGGCTACATAAAAGCCGTTTGGCCATAGTGAGGCGAACGACCGACTATTTCATCAAAACCGCGACCACTTATTGGACGCTGCACCGACTTACTGCGCTGAGAAGGCATGTATGGCGCACCCGTCCCCAAAAGTGCGGTGGAAGGCGCCAGAATTCGCGGAGAAACATTGTTTATCTTTTGGCTGGTCATCGAAGAGGAAAGAATGGACGCAGAACGCCGATTAAATTTTGGAAGGGCGCTGCTCATGCTGAGCCGTCGCTCGACGCGAGGTTCTTTAACGAGATTTGGCGAAGGTCGCGAAACTGAAATCTCTACATGTACCTTGATCCTGTATTATAAATTTATGTGTGTAGAAAATAGAGCCGGCCATTCACCGGCTAACGAAACATGCAGTAGAACGGGCAGAAAACAAAACATCATTGCAAATTGGATGAAAGGTAGACACCGAACAAAGAAGAAATCAATCTTAATCCTAAAAGCTTATGAATCACCGACCTGTTTAGTAGTCCTACATAGAAAACCTACATTAATTATGAGAGTCAATCATAGAAACATAGAGGTTATTGCTTATGACTTGATGACGTAAGGATTGCGCATTTAGTGGTTTGAGGTTATGCGCAGGGTCAACCGACGCTCAGTTATCTTTAAAAGGAAGACAATGAAATAGTCATTTACGGTGTATTAGTAACTTACGCTTATGAAGTCGAAAAAAATTGTCACTTTAACTGTAAGGGCAGGCTTACTGGGCAGCAAGAAAAGACGCAAGCTCACATCATTTCACCACTGCTGCTATAGTCCACTGCTACCTAACCACGTGAATAAAAAGAAAAGGCACAAAAGCCCAGTGTCACGAATACGCGACATAGAGAAAATATGTATTTCATGGCTAAAACCATGCTCTGGAGTGTTTATACCGGTAAGAACAAACGTTGAAGTGCACGAGATCGACAAACATTATTATCTTAGAACCATTCTCATCTTGTATATCAGTACACAACAAGGAGAAGAAAAAAAAAACATGGAATAGCACGCGCTCGACTGCGTACTAGCTTGTCATTCAGATCGTTGTCCAGGAGTGGCTATCGGAAATAATCAACAAAAACGTTGTCTATGGAGAACACAATAAGACCAAAACCAACCCGTAGTTTCGGCCCAGTTAATGTGGGGTCAACGATCATTCGGTACGTCGCGAATTCGCGACACGGGGCATAAGGGGGTCAACGACTTTTGCGTATTTACGCTGTGAACTTTTACAACCGTCTGCAAAGGACGTTGTACTAAAGGGCTACAGATCAATTTCATACGCAGCGAACATTCTGTAACGCGAGCCTGAATTTAACTACACAGCCGTCTTTGAATTACAGCAGCACCGAATTGCGACCGCCGCCGCCGCCGCAGGGATCAAGAACCGTGACCACGCGATCCACAAAAGAACTTCATAAGAAGTGAGGCAGCGCGTAAGGTAAAATGGGATGTCTAAATGCTAGCTTCAGTGGCAGTCCAAATGGCGATCCACCGCATGGCCATGTGGTCGGCAAAGCGTTTTTCCCAGCTCGCTGGAATTCACCTTGCTTACGACGTCTGTCGGCTATCAATAGGTCAAACTTTCTCTCCCACTCTATAACGCACGAAGAACTCATCACTCTAGTTAGAGCATTAACAATAATTTATTTTATCATTTTGAAGATTGAAGGAATAACAAACACCATGGAACTGTTGTGAAATTTATACGTGGATAAGGAGCTTCGAGCAAATGACAGTAGGTTGCGCAATGAAAAAGAAAATATCAGTAACAATCGAAAGGGCTTTAAGTAAATTGTCACTGTACAATTTAATGTCCAGATTTCACGGTCCTATGCACGCACAAGAACATGAGCACTTGGTTCACTTTGCCTTCCAGTCTGGTCATGGGAAAGTTTCCACGGTGCTGATTGGGTGGCTCCATGCTCAATATCTAAATGTATCACTCAATTTGTTATCACGTATGAAACATTGGGAACCCTATTTCAGGCATATCCCATAAACAAACAAATACTATACTACGAAAAAGTGGCACTACGATCCTTCTAACACATGATATCACAATTATTTATATATATAAGCATCGCTGTGGGACGTGTGTTCTACAATAATATAATTCGGCTTGCATCCTCTCTATCAGGACAGGATTTTGTTCAAGGAATTTATGACTAATATGCGCAATAAAGCAGTGAAAGGTAAGTGGCATTCTTTTTATTGGGAGAATACGAACGCATCTCATGGCCTTGCGCAGAGATATATTCTGCCATCAAGCGATGCTCTCGATGTCAGAAGCCGCGTGTTCTCAGTTTAACACTAAGCAGATTTTTTTCCGGGCAATCAAATCAAAAAGGCCGTTCATATGTGTTATCATGAAGCGTGCTTGAACTTCATTCTGAGCTGCCCTAGAATGCGAGCTCCCACAGCCAAGGTCCTGACGGATAGAGCCTGGCAGAGGCAAGGACATTGCACCGAGATCTCCACCGCTTGCATGTCAACCACTCCGATGGCCTGCCCAACCGAAAGCACAGCGGACTTTCTCTTTGACCTCAATTTTATTCTCATGCCTGACGAGACCAACTCCACTGGGAAAAATGCATACCTGCTTCGAGGCATTTTTTTCTGGCATACGCAAGAACGAAAACTGACCATTAGGGTTGAAAAACGAATTGTTTTTTTACTGCACGCGCATGAACAATATCAGCAGCGAAAAGCTTGTTGTGTAGACAAGGGGCGAAAGCGACAAACGCAAAGAGAAAAAAAAACAAGCGAGGGTTTCTTTCCTTTTTCGGAAGGTTGCGGACTGTTGAGGTTTATTGTTCTTCAGAGTACGACTCTTTGTGTTTGCAGTTAGCTTCGATGATGTGTGACGTTTGTGTGCAACACAAACGCGTGTGCTATTTTCGTGTCGCACTCTTACTTTTGCCTTGAAATTGACTACATATGCTTGTTAGAAGACACTCTCTCTCTCAGTTCATACTCTATCTCATACAGTGCGGAAAGCGCTGTATATGTCTTCTTTTATGGCGGTTTATAACTATCAGATTTAACGGTGAGCAAACGTGCACCTAAACGTCGTTACCTTCTGTGTATAATTTGCTTTGTATTTGTTAACCACCCCTTATGTTATAACCCATTTTCAGGAGGCGTTTAAGGTAATTAAGTGCAGTAGTGCGTTTTGATGACATTTTCGCATCTTGGATGTAACTTCAAGACGTTTATGCACACCTTTATTTGCTATCTATGTTTCCGTACGTTAAGAGAATGTTATATGATAAATTTTTCAGCAATTGAAGATAACTGCGTATATCTGTTATATACTGTATATTCATATATGTTATTTGTTCTGACTAAACACACTGCTTTGCATCACTGATTGTACATTTCGCCTTACACATTTTCACTTATACTTTCGTACATTGCAAACACTAAAGTGTACAAACTTTATTTTTGTTATGTCCCCGTTGTCATGCATACGAGCAAGGACCTTGTCAAGCTGCAAAAAAGCCGCTTTTAGTTCTTGTCCCAGCGTTCATTTTTTGTAACTGAATGAATGCGAAATAAAGATTGATTGACTGACTGAAATTAAAATGAAAGTTTCTTCCTTACTATTGTTGCAAATCACTGCCCTCCCCCAGTGGTGGCGAACTGCTCAAAACCTACAAGGAATAACTTCATCTCACATCACTCTTTTCTCCATTATTCGTTTAGCCTCGTGGAGAAGCCTGAGGCAACACATTTGTTGCCAACATTTTTCAATACCATTACAAGTAAATCAGATCAGCATTTGCCTGTGTATCGCTGCAGTTTAGTCAAGAATCAGTAGCAGCTCGGTCACCTTCAGGACATGTTGGCGTAGCGATTACTCGTAACTACGGTTCTCAACCACCCCGAATTCAGCCGGACAGTCCCGGATTTTGAGTAAATGTCACGCGTTTCGACTTGAAACCTTCGGTACGGCCAGACGTTCTTGCTTTTCTTTTCTTTTGATTTTTTACTGGGTAACAAATAACTGACGCAATTTCCCCTTTTGTAATGCCTGACAATTAATTTGCCCATTCTTCGCGTTCTGCTGCATTGTCATAAACATTAGGGTGTTTTCGTTGTTGTCATAGCTATAGTTTTGTCGTAGGCCAAACTATTAACAATGCCTCTGTTCGTATCGACAGTCTTGTTAGTCAGGGAGCTATATTGCACCTTTGTTGTTGTCAATCGAGACGTGGTAGGACTAAAAAAATGTTTCAGCTTTGTTGCACATATACCTACGAGCAGTTGCTGGTCCTAACAGGGTCGGTCGTCGCCAGCACCTCCCCCCCCCATCTCCCCCATCCCACATCCTTCCAGAGTTCGTTCACTCGATAGTTGGCAACCCCACTTGTAACATGTACATTTGAACATGACATGTGCATACGAACGAATAACAAATTCGTTGAACATTTCTTGAGAGCGTGCGTTTTCGACTTCGCTATCAAAGTTTAGCCGCTAACACTTGAATGCAAGCATGGGTGTTCCCTCTCACACTGATTGCGAGTGTACCTTGAGAGTATGTAGCATCAATATGAAATTGGTTCGGTTTGTACCATTATGACATTGGTATGACATCTTGTCTTCTTTCGCTGTTTTTGTGGTCTACTTCCAGTGAGTTTGCACTTGTTTTATCCTAATTTTAGCATGAGTTTCTCTTGATTCCAAGTTATCTCTAATTGCGTTTAAAGTAGCAAGCTTTTAAAGTGACTGAGCGCCGATCCTTGCTTTCCTAGTTAACTAACTAAATTTCTCTTTTTTTAATCGAATAACTAAAGAAGCCTTTCTATAGACCACAGGTGGTAGTAGAGCACATCAATCTCTATAAACAAACAATTTTAAACTTTGCAAAAGAAAACATTACCATAAATACAAGCGCTGACGCAGTTAATTAGACCTGCAGCAAGTGAGTGCCAGCGAAGGATTGATCAACTTTGCTGGCAATTACTGGGAATCCCACTCAGCGCGTTTGCCGAATCGATATGACGTTCTGTTGCTAAACCCGAGGCCACGGATTCCATTTTCGATCGTGGCGGCCGCGCTGAAATGCAGGCGGAATGAAACACACTCCCGCACTTCTATATAAGTGGATGTCGAAGAACGCTAGGTGGTCAAAATCAATCTGGAGCGTTCGACTAATTCGTCGTTCATATCTCATGTGCTCCTTTGGAAAATTAGACTCCATTTTTAAGTACACATTCATTTAACTGCGAACGTTTCCGTTCTGATGAGAATTATTAAAACATTAATTAAATCAATTCCAAGGTTTTACACGCCAAAACCATGATCTAACCATTAGGCATGCCATAGCGGGAAGGGGGGAGGGGGGGGGGCGCTTAGAAATACCTTTGACCACCTGGGGTTATTTCACCTGCACTATGTGCACGGTGCACGAGCTTTCTTGCATTACGTCCCATTTGAATGTGGCCGCCCCCCGACCGGGCATCGAAGTCGAGACCTCGCGCTTACCGGCCGGAGCGCCGCAGGCGCTAAGCCCCCGTGGCAGGCCTCGCTTAGACCAGAGTGAGAAACGTCGTAAGATAAAGACGCCTTTGAAGGCACTGCCGACGTGACCGGAAGGTTCTGCCAGCCTAACTCCTTCCCTATAGTGGTGCACTCTGAGCGCCATCTCCGTTTAGATTCCCTCTGCAGGGACCCCATATATGACACCGTAAACACATCAGGAAAGGCCGCGTGGACTTGGCTGACCCGTACGCTCGTACGCGCGTTCGAAGCTTGCCGGCCATTGACCCAACTATTAAGTGGGCAGAGGCCATACCACATACATGATTCCGTAACCCCGTCTCGTGGTAAATCAGCACGGTTCTAGACTGGAGATTCTGATTACTTCTTTTCTTATGGTTCGTCCAATCCCGGATTCCTTCCTGCTCTTTTATAATCCCTTCGCATTGTGTAGCCTTTATCTTCCCGTCTTATCACTGGCCATTCTTCTTTACGTGTATTTCCTTCCCCTATTTCATATTTATCAGGGAATTGCAAGCGCACGCATTTTTACTTAATTGTTATCTTCCTTAGTAGCACATGGAAAGACTATAACGGTTTATATTGCTTCCAAAAACTACATTTAACAGCTAGCCGTTAGCTCACCATGTGATTCTTTTTTTCTAATCTTTCTTTTTTTCTTTTTTATTATTTCTTTTTATTTGTTTCCGTCATACCTCTCTCGCCATTACAGTAGCTTGGTAGAGGAAAGTGAAAGGGGAAGAAAATTTGTAAAAGAAAATTATGTTGTGCCCATCACGAGATTAAAAGTTGCATCCAAAGCATGGTAGAGAAGTTTGAAATTGTTGAGAGTGTTTCCAGAACAAAATAAACAAGGAATGCTACAGTAGTTTAGCTTCTGGACATTCGCATACCTCGCGTACATTTATTGTTCTATGCTTAAAAAAACGCAGGCGTAAATAATCTTTTTACGACACCTCAAGCTTATTCGTCGCTAAAAGCTAAAAGCTAAACGTTTGCTAACTGCCAGCTAACTCTTTCACGGCAACGCGCCTTTGTTTAGTCGCTGCAAAACGAGATTGTCTCTAGAGAACCCACTCTATAGTTATCGCATTTTGTCCTCCAGTTCCCTTTTCTGGAACAGAATAAATGTTGCCACCTCCTAAAATAGGCTAGAAGAGATTAACTTTCACTGTATTCTAAAGGCCCTTAAAGCTTTCGTTCCACATCACCTCTCTGAAAACTTCGTTGACGTTTTTATTGACAATTTTATTATTTTAAATTTTGCATTCACTTTAGCTAAGCTAATACAGGGAACAGAAGGAAGAAAATCAAGTTGCATCCTGCGTAGGTGTATAATCCGAGCCTCGTCGACGCTTCACGTTTCGCATGAACAGTGACGAAAGTGAGGGCCTTCCGCTCCAGTCATTAATCCCAACACTAAAGGTCTGCTAACGAACTGGGCGAATTATCCGCCTGGCTGCCTAGCAGCAACCTTAAATTATTCAGAATATTCCCCGAATTAGGAGAACTCCTATCCACTAACCTAATTTTCGGTTCGGATTTCCAGTAGCACTATGCTAGTCATCAGGCCGTTGGCGACAACTCAATCACGATTTATTAGGCGTCATTTTCAACATTACGCTGCATTGCAGCGCTTGCGGAAGCGGCCGGCGAAAAAAACGCATTTGCTCCAAGCCACCTTATCGTCAAACAGAAATACTGCTAATTCCTCATTATTGAATTGGCGTTGTCGCGAATGATGAAACACAATAACGACCACAGAAGAAGTGTATCATACCTTTTCTGGGACATGATTCGCAGAAACCATTGTATCGGTGCTCCACGACATTTCAATATAGGACCAATACAGTGGTGCCTATGGTTACGCACGCTTCAACTCTTCCGAGTAACTCGGAAAGGACGAATGTTTCCTTAGCAAAGGACGGATTCTTTTTGGGGCAGTTGTGCGAAACGATCGCCCGCGCGGCTCACTACTCCGTCGTTTGTGTCACCTCTGTGGTCTGCCTCTGCCGGTTGTTCGAGACAAACGCTGCGTCATCGCGCAAACCATCATTCTTTCTTATAGCAAGTGCTGCGTCACTGCAACTGCGGTGGCGGCAACAGATGGTAACCCATCAGGAAATCAGGGGACGTATTCTGAAACGTTCGCCGCGGCGAAGTTTCGCACTGGCCACGCCTCCGCCGTTGCGGCGCGCTCTGAATGGCTGCTTTGACAATACCGGAAATTCAGGTGGCGCAAGTGAATTTCCGGTTTTGTCAAAGCAGCCATTCAGAGCGCGCCGCAACGGCGGAGGCGTGGCCAGTGCGAAACTTCGCCACGGCGAACGTTTCAGAATACGTCCCCAGTTCTTATTAGAGTTGCTCGATGATTTGTGGCAGCCAGAAGGCAGTAGAACAAATTTCTGGGTGTGTCAATTTCGCGACTGCTTCCACTTGACTGCGACGTAAAGCACAGCGCCGCGCCTGGCTCAAGCACCTGTTTTATTGGTGATGTGGTTAATAAAGCAACGCGCACTGCAAGTTATGTACCCGAATGTAATAAACGAAGAAGAGGGCCGTTATATTTTGAATTCTGGCCGGCTTGGAGCAAGCTGTTTTTTTTTTTTTTACTGAGGTAAATTGATTTTGCACTTGTCGGCTCAGAATGGTTTCACGAGTTCCAATAGCCGTTTTGAATCAACTGAGTGTGTGGCCTGTCAGCCATGCACAAAGCCCGAATTTCGAATAGTGTTAAAGTGAAAACACTGGCGCGTGTTTATTTACATTCATTTGCTCATACTTACAAAAAATGATGACAAATAAAAAAACGGCACGTTGTGATGTCTGACAACTGGCAACCTGGCAAGCATTTAAATACGCTGTAGCCCTTCGTGAAAGGCAAACAAAAAGAGATTCATTACCAGTCCTTGCTTCTATTTGTGCGTTTTTATGCCTGATATGAGGCGTTCCAACGTATTTCAGCTGTCAGTTAGCCTTACGTGTCGATTTGCTGCGTGAACTCTTCGTGTACTTGTCTTTAGTGTAGTTCCCGCCTAAAGTTGAATACTGGTCACCTCACTGGTATCACTTGTGTCGACTGTGCGTGACAGCTTTCACTGTGGTCCAACGCGTAGCATAATGTTTCCCTCTGGCAGAAACTCATGAAATCTACACTCGAACCAAGGGCTCGCTCGAGAATTCAGGTATAGTATTGGCCTCCAACACAACTAGTGACATTTCCCATAATAAATACGCTGTTATTCCTTAAAGATTCCTTAAAGAAAGTAAATAAGAAAAACCTAAATGTTATCATTCAACGGCTGCAAAGGTTCGCATTCTGCGAGAGACCGTCCGTGGCCGACATTTTGCATCTTTACAGAATGAGCTCAACTGCCCCGACCCCTCCCTTGCGCTCTGCGCTTTAACGTTACTCCAATTATAAAGCAATTTAAGCAATCATTCAAAGCTATAGGAGGTGTACATTCGCAGAATCGGTTTCTAGTCGGAGGCCTATAAACACATACAAGAGATAGCAGATGTCGGCTCTTCTCTATTGATTACATTCGGGGATAAGAATTTCTATGCGCGTTGATTGACTAAAACAGCGGATGCCGGTATTGTCAACGTTTTTCTTTAATCCTGATCAATGCAGTTTTCACGTATGGTAGTTCCAGGATGCGTTAAAATGAGACCCGCCGCGCCAGAGAAACATTGGGTTTTACAAGTAACACGAAAGTGGAACTATACTGGAAGGAAGGAAGGAAA
Organism: Dermacentor albipictus; assembly: GCF_038994185.2. Taxonomy (NCBI): domain Eukaryota; kingdom Metazoa; phylum Arthropoda; class Arachnida; order Ixodida; family Ixodidae; genus Dermacentor; species Dermacentor albipictus. The sequence goes on from NC_091829.1 coordinate 13,677,242, forward strand.
AAGTGGAGAAGGAAGGAACTTAATCGATCAACTGGTTACGTGGTCAATACCATGAACTCTGACGTCCCGCTTTGAAGACAGCGTCCGCAGTAACTTGTATGCTTCCCTTTTGCTGTCTGCCTTCTGTGGCGTCATTTGTTAGATTAGCTGTTGGTAAACCACCTATGGAACGGCGACCGCCTGGTCGGCCGCCATAGTTTTGGTTTGAGTGTTGTAGATTACCGGCCGCCATGTTTGAGTGATGTAGGTTACCACATCAATCTCTAGTTTTGTTTACGCGAACCCAACGCAACTGATTCCGTTCAGAAGTTGAGTTGAGACAACCCAACTCTACAGCGCTTGCGCGAATCGCCTTCCAGCAGACCGATGTCCCAAACTTGTAGTCTGCGTAGATGCGACCAAACTTCTTCGGATTCACGAGTTTACGTAAACTCTCCGAACTACACTTCAGCTTCCTTCGCCAGTCAGGAGTGACCGCTGAAGAGGCCCGCCTGTGCCAGCCGTTCTGCGAGTGCCCCTAACAAGGCCAGACAGAGCCACATGGACTCTAGCTAGACGCCGTCACCGAAGCTGCATGACTGAAAAATCTCATCATGATCAAAACCATTTATTGGTATCTGCAGGATCTTTTGTTATAGTCCGTCAGGGTCTTCTTGAACGCTTTTTACTGGGTTTAACATGACTGGGGACTTTTGTACAAGGCTCTAACCGCCTCAGCTGCCGTGCATGCTCACTGCACGATACCAATTCGATCCTCGCAGCAGTCGCTAGCCAGCAGTGCCTCCCATTGGCTAGCGAAAAATATCTTCCCGTCTGCGTCTACTGCGCCACTAAAGCGCAAAAGCATGTTTCCACGTGCATTCCTTTCACAAGCCATATCCATCCGGGACATTTTTTGTTTTGACCAGATTGAATTACCGACAGCGTTCCCTCCCCCTCCCCCTTACCGACGACCCGGTTTCAGCACGTGGAGCAGTTTTAAAGCGACGCACGATCTTATAAAACGTAAGAGAGAATATTTTTCTGGCATACGATAAGAGAAAACGGCTATAGGTTTATCTTTTTAGCAAATATGCACGTGCCACATTTGTGCACACACTTCTCAAATGGTCAGGAGGACTTCTTCAAGGGTAAGTTGGCTTTAGATTTCCTAGGCCTACTTGATTGTGACGCGAAATATATTTTGTGAAAAGGGACAGGAAAAGGAAGACAGTGAAGTGCCTAACTGCCACTTGTTTACAGACAGCCTCGGAAACATACAGAAAAAATACAACTTCGGCGCGTGCGCTGAAATCCAAGGTTTGACGTATAACAACTTATTCATAATAGCATATTTTGAAGAAAGCACATTTCTGCAGAATACAATATGATAGATGTATCCTTGGAACATGTGCATACATGTGCCAAGGATACATACATAAAAAAGGGTCTGGTTGCAACCAGACCGTTCTTTTTATATAGAACCCTTCCAACAACTCACTGGCAGTTTGGTCCCTACTTTTGTCAAGAATCAAAACTTGTTCAAAACATGGCGTATGACGACAAGCTTTACAGTGCGCAGGAAGATGCGCATTGCCGCTCTTACCAATACTATTAGTATGCTCCCTCAGATTGCGGGACGCCCTACGTTGGACGAACGGAACTTTGTACAACGTTAATAAATGCAGTGACAGCAGCACGAGTACAGAAGAGAGAAAAATACAGTGCTATCGACAACCATAATGGTAACGATGCAACAGTCATGAAACTATTTACAAATAGGTTCCCTAGCAACCCCTTTATAAAGATTAATGTTCGTAATGACGGTAACATTACGGGACTGGTGATTCCGACCCAAACCGGCACTAGAGATACACTCTTTCGCATTTCCTCCATTTCTCGGTTTCTTTCATGTTTACTCCACTTCATTTACTGCACTATCAAACTGCACGTCGCATACCCTCGACTGTGCAGACGTGTACTTTTTAAATACTTTTTTTGTCATCATTAAATTATCTTAATTCTGTTGCGTTTTCTCGCGCTTGTAGGGAATAAAGGAACGCAAACGTAGATCCGTCTAGCACCTGGACGTCGCTGCTTTGATGCTCAAGAGAGTTTCTAGTCGGAGCACGTCACTACTTCTCTTCTTCGCTCCTCTAAGTGGCAATTTCCTTAATAAAATCCGTCACTTTAGGCACCGGAAGTAATGTACCCTCGGGCACAGAGTTTGCTTTTTCTTTCTCCCCTTTTTCTTCAGGCCATCCGGAGCTGAGGTGGCTCTACGCTTTGTATTCACTCGTGCGAACCAGAGCTAGTCAAGACCGAGCTCAGTTGAATGGACAGGTAAACAAAAGAAAGCGTGCTTCTATTCTGAGAAGCACAGCGTAAAACATTCCGCGCTCGAGCTCCGCGAATGATTGCAGCGAAAGCCGAAATAATTCAGATATTCTGCCCATCCTTCCACTTGGCGAGTAAGCTTTAAAGTAAATGGATGAGACGTGTGTCTGTCGCTTCCTTTGGTTTCGCCGAAATTTATCTGCGCACTGGAAGCCGCAGGGTGCGTAGAGGCAAGGATTGCTAATCGGACTAAAGGCGCGCTTATACACAGTGACCTCTAGATGGCAAAAAACAGCGTAGCGGAGACAATAGTCGACGCATTTTTCGGCAATGCTATTGCAACGGCAGTCGTAAGCGAATGCGTAATAATTACTCGTGAACATGTCAGTTAACGAAGTCATTGTATTCAAATATTAACGAAGGTATTTGAACAGATGTTCTAGTTTTCTTATGAAGGCTGGTCGATGCACAATTTGCGTACAAGTTTGCGGATAGTATACTGGTACTTCGGTTATTATTTCACCCAAAGCCTGCCCCACGCAACGTGGGACAAGCTTAACTGCGACACCCGCGTATTTTGCGACGTAGTTCGTGGACGAACATATCGAAATTTCTTCCAGCCTAGGGATTTCCGCTGTGGATACATGCTTTTCAGTGTCGACATGTCGGTTTCGATTACGCACTTACAACACGACTCGGTGTTACTAGTATGTACCTTTAACTATCAACTTATTTTGTTAAAAAACATAGGGACAGATTTATCCCGCTTGTAAAAGAGTTAGATGCCTTATCTTCACTGTACTGATTTATTTAAGATTGGCGGTTCTCACTTGAAGTACATTGTAGGGTAACCTCTCTATAGAGCTCGTAGTATAGAGTGGGCCACAAATCACGCATCACAAGATTTTCTCAACGTCACGTAATTTTCAGTCATCGTCCAAACCTTTGCGGCACCCCTCGGTTTTCAAAATGATTTGTATGGCGAACTGCTCTTACTGACCTGGCACTTCAGCAAAAGATAGCCGTATTCCGAAGAAGTTGTTGAAAATATAAGAGAATGGAAATGCTTGACGCAGCGCATATAAAATAAAGCACAGTTTAAATAATTGATGAAAAAGCAAAAGTTATTATTTACCAACACATGTGTGTTTCACTCGCGAAGTTGGGCTATAGCTTCCAGGCCGCCAAAAGCACTGTCAGGCTGTCGATGGCTGGTCCCTTATCCGCACTAAGTTTTTACGCGAAGCAGTTCGTAAGTGCAGATGGTAGCCAATTGTAATGTCCTATACTTAGCAAATGTGGCTGGCCAATAGCAAGAATGCACTTCCGAATTAAATGTTTTGTGAATTTCACTCCTGATATACATAAATGGTACCATAAGCCGGATTAGTGACATCTGGTAATGCACTCTCGTCGTAACCCATCCAACGGTGAGTATTTCTCAAGGCTCTAGGGAATCTTTTGGTAGACACTGACTTGATGAATTACTTGGGAACAGTAGTTTGTGTATTTCTAAATTTCCTCTATGTTCCCAAAACTTGTTCATGCTTGGGTTGTTCTTGTAGACATAAAACGTTTTTTTTTTCTTTCTTTTTTTTCCTTGATCCGCGGACTTAGTCTGTCAGTGCACCACTATTTTGTTATAGAGTTTGTTTTGTGTGTTTAGAGTTTGATTGTGTTTTGTGTTTTCATTAGGTCTATCTTCTTATTGTTGTACTTCCTAGTTATACTTTAGGAATAACCGGGGATTTTAGTTGTAAAATTTCCCACATTTCACATTTAGTAAAGGAGAAGAATGGAAACACGCGACAGAACTGCGCAAAAGATATGCTTTTCCTGAATGCTTATTCATTTTCTTTTGAATCAAAATTTGCAAAACTCGCGCTAGCCTTGTGTGTAGCAGCACTGAACTCGTCCATTTTACCGATTTTAATGAATTGCCACCACGCCGGTTTAATTTAAAGGAAACCCCTATGAGACGAGAATAAGTTAGTACGATTACCAAAGTTAACCAGCACACAAACTTGACTGCCTCGCGTTGCCGCTACTTCGTTGCAAGCAATTATTCTAATGCGTTCCGTCACGAAAGTTCCTTAAAAAATAAAACCATCGTGAACGCAAGTGCATAGTGGCCTTTTGTCGCTTATCTTGTCAGCGGGTGTGGAACTAAATGGTACGATGATTCGTTGGAAGTATAGCCGATTAAAAACTAAACAATGATAGAACTTGAACTGATAGCTGATCAATATAGCCTGTCCTTCCCGTCTAGTGAAAACAGATTGAAGCGACCCCATCACGCAAAAGATGCTTTGGTAAAAGGGGCGTTTAAGTTTTTCAATGTCTTTCTTTTTCTTCTACGCATATTTTTCGATTGCGCTGAAGAACGTAATAAAAAAGGAGATGTATAGTGGTGCTACTCCCAAGGCTTCAGTAGGTAGTAAAAACCGCCGAGAAGGAAGTTATGTCGGCATATAGAATATTTCACAGCCCAGAATCTGGAGGTTTTCTTTAACCCTGAAATAAAGTATTTACAAAGTTCTTTCATGAAGATTGCGCTCGTCATGCACACATTTTCCATAGATACTTGTACTCTGCTGAATTTTTTCTTTGTATCACTTCCTCCAATCTGTATATCACGTCTTTAACAAAAACTCCTCAATAAAAATTGATGTTTTTTTATTTTTATTTTTTTTTACATACGAGGTGTCTTTATATCGACATGCGTTGAGACTGCCTCCTCTTTGTCTTGTTTTCATGTTGTATATCTAAATGACCTAAACACACTTTCTCTTTGTTATAACATATGCCATTTCAATATCTGTGCTGAATCTTAAGTTGCATGCGTGGCGTTTTATTTATTTACTTTGTTCAAATGCAGCAGACTTCATCAAAACAGTGGCAGCAGCTGGCAATAGAAACAATTTTTCTGTTCTCAAGTATCTGAATCAGTTCTAAAACAAGACTGCTAATAAGTAATTGATTAAAATTTCAGCTATTGGCATTTGTTAATATTTACCTTATTGATAAGGAAATTTAGTTATCTCTGGCTTTTGTGAACAAGTAGAGATTAACCCCTGGCGATCGTAATCGTGGTCTGTTGGTACGAAAACTCGAAGGCTCGCTTGTCTAACTTTATCGCAAACTTTTCGGAAAGATTGCATCTGAGAAAAAGTAACACTCTGCAACACCAAGTCTGCCACAAATAAAGCTACGTAAATGTAGCGCTACTGCGTAGCATTAGAGAGTTTTAGTTTGTCCGCAGACTACTTACTGTTTCCGGATTACAGGAGGCGTGATTGATTGATTGATTGATTGATTGATTGATTGATTGATTGATTGATTGATTGATTGATTGATTGATTGATTGATTGATTGATTGATTGATTGATTGATTGATTGATTGGTTGATTGATTGATTGATTGATTGATTGATTGATTGATTGATTGATTGATTGATTGATTGATGGATGGATGGATGGATGGATGGATGGATGGATGGATGGATGGATGGATGGATGGATGGATGGATGGATGGATGGATGGATGGATGTTATGAGCGTACCCTTTGGAACGGGGCGGTGAGTTGCGCCACCAAGCTCTTGCTATTATACTGCCTAATGTCCTACCTAGGTTAAAAAAGGAAAAAAAAAGAAAATATTCTCTCGTTGATGGCGTCACGTGGTAACGCAGAGCTCAATCAGACAAACCTGCAGCTATTACAGCAGTAACGCCGTGTATTCTACTTTGCTGTTGGTATAAATTTTCGACAGCAACGTGATCATGAGCACGTCGTCTTTTTAGTTTCTTTTTTTTTATCCAGGGCATTCACGGAACACGAAAACATGTCTACAAGACACTGTGGTTAGACGAAGTTCCACAAGACGTCGGTACAACCGTCCCGTAACCCGGTATTAGTCAAACACCATTACGCTTGCTACAGTACCGGACGCGCTAGCCCCATTTATTAATAGAGCGGCATACCAAGATGCTTCCTGTAGTTTGCGCAGACAGTAATGGAGCAGCGAAGGCGTTACGCGTTTTTGAGCTCACTTACTTCATTGGCCAGGGCCAGCTACAGATTCTTCATTACTGCACCGTATTAAGCAGATTGCTGAATACTTCCGGACTAGGTTCGCACACTATTTGTCTTCCAGAGAAAACGAACTCCCAAGTCTTTTTTTTTTTCATTCGATGCGCTACGGTATACGGTTTCTGGCGAGGCCACTGCCCTTGGACGAGCAGAGTTCTTTCAGTTAGTTCGCCAGACTCCTAAGATCTTTTACCGCTGACGCTCTTCCTCATTAACGTCTCTGCCGGTGCGAAACGCCGAGACACTTCCGGACTCTACCGACACGCTTGGCCTCGCGGCAGCTTCTCGTTGTCGAAGAGGGCGGCTTTCTTATCACATGCATGGATCTCTCTCCCACCAGTTCTCTGTTTTTTTACAAAATAATCTAGGACAGTATAGTTCCTTCTCAGGCGATCTTCCATACCAATTTACTTCCGAAAGTCTTTAATGCTTTTCTTGAATACATGAGGGAAACAAAGGTTTTCCGCCGACGCGTCCGTTCCACCATTGTGTTTAACGTACCCATGGCTGATGCATGTAAATAGCTTGCCCATACTGCATACAAGATGTGTAACTTTACAGTTTCGATTTGTTCAGCTTTATTTTACTTTGAATTTAGTGGAGCTTGCACTCCATCGAAAGGAAGTCATCAAATAAAGCAGCCTTCGATCTGTTGTCGCTTAGACTATATATTAGCTTATACAGCTAGGCTACTTGGTTGTGAATAGCATTACGAAACATCGTTTCAGCGCCCAAATAATCACGGACAAGCAGAGAAAGACAACAAGATAGTATCATGTTTCATGGGAATATCTAGTTGGCTTGAGTCAGCAAAGCTGTCCCATTAAAAAATATAAACATAGCAGTCCAGTGTAAACCCTCATGTCAGACGCCGTCAGCCATAGTATATGTCAGCAACATACCAGACGCACATTCGTGAAGATGGTGATATATCTTATTTTCCTGAAAGTATGTTGCAATCAAATTACCTCGGAACAACGACGTATCCGTACACAAGTCTGCAGGGTTGATTTTGGCTACTGTGATCGGTTACTAAAGTTGTCTGCCTTAAGATGTGTATTATTTTTTAGGTAGTTAGTTTTCCTTTTAAAGAAGCGGGAATTCGAAGGAACCCTAAATACGCTCTAGCACATTTCAAGTGTTAGTGGTGCGAAGTTTTGGCCTAGTTTTTAATCTACAAAATTATGCAATGGACCATCAAATAGTACGCAGTTAGTACAAATATCCGCCCTCAAGCGCACACCACATTTATTAACGCGAACTTTTCTTTACATCATACCAAAGGTTTTGGCGTGTCTGGCCGGTAAGTTTCTCGCACAATAAAGCGGGTCCATTTCGGAGATTGCGTAATCAAGGCCAGGCTGGTCCTGGAAACTTTGACCTGCGGTCTCACTGGGTCACATGAGCCGCTGGTGGCGCGCTGTGCGAGCCCTCAATAGCTTGATTGCAACGAAAAACTTTGATATTGCTGTCAGTGCTTCCCCCTCCCAATGAAATATGAGACTGTTCGTTCATGCAACATGTACCCACATGACAACATTAATCGCGGCAGAGCTTGCTGCCCTGCGTGCTGCTGTGGTGTTGTTGTTGTATGTGCGCGCGTGTGTGCGCGCGTGTGTGGGCGTGTGCGTGCGTGTGTGCGTGTTTTGCGTCCTAGTCCTCCTTTCAAGTGGTGCGGAAACGACATTTATTATGATACCTATTTTTGTTTTTCGTTGGAAACGGCTGATGTGTTCGCGATGTGCTGCATTGCTTGTAATACTTAAGTTTACTTTGAAGATGAAAACAGCTACTTGTCAGCAGGCGCAGAGAGCTCAACAACGTTCTCACTCACCTGTCCCTTATCCTCTTCTGCTTCTCCAGTGAGGCAAATATCTTAGTGAGGAAGATTACACCCTCCTTTTTCCTTGCCTTATGGAAGATCCTTTTATTTGCCTAAATGCATTGAAAAGGAAATATTCTTGCTTTCTTGCTTCCTCTCTATGTATCTTTATAATTGGTTCTCCTTATATCACCTTTAGTTTCCTACATCCTTTACCATGTTCACCCACTCTTTTCTGTAATGCCTTCGGGCCCTGAAAGTATCTTAAATAAATAAATAAATAAATAAATAAATAAATACGAGATAGACAACCAATTTTACAGTGGCTGAAGGTCCTGTCTTTCTCTGTTTTTCCTCGTTGTACCAATTCATCCGAAGCTTCCTAGAGTCTAGGAAGTCTAGCGTTTTGGTCCCACACTTTACAAAGCTTCAACCCACGCACTGCGTAAGAAAACATCGTTATGCCTTAATTAGTGCCCAATTAGCTTCCTCAATCAGTTGCGACGGTTATTAATCACTGCATTCTGCTCACGAGAACATGCCCCCGAAGCCCTTGCTTACTTAGATGAACAATAAGAAACAATGAAAGCGGCACAGTATGGGCCGCCAGTGCATACTTGTTAACGAGGCTCTTGCTCGTCAAGGAAAGTGGGCCACGGGAGTGATCTAGAAATTCTCACGCAGGTGCTTTTTGTTCATTTACGCAACATGCTGCTGCTTGTGCATGATCGCTCACATCAGTTGCCCAGGCCTTCCTAGGCAACACAGCCTAGCCGTTGCATGAGACACGTCGATGAACTGCTTATTGAAAAACTTTAAGTTTACTGTATCCAGGATCGCGATTGACTCGCGCTGTCCCCAGTCGAGCAGTCTAAAGAAAGAGCTCAAGTTCCATGCGCCTCCGTACCGAATCAATAAGGCTGCAGACCCTAGTATGGATTCCTGTGCATCGTTTGTCTAGAATAAGCATTTAAAACACAATTATGCATATCTAACGCATCTTCGAATCCTTTGAAAGAGCATAATGAGTCTTAAAACTTAAAGAAAGGGATTCAGGCTATGGAAATAGATTTATATTCAAATTTTGTTCACAACACATACAACGCTGTGTTGAAGTTCTTGCGTAATTATAAAACCAAAACAGCTTTTTACGGTTTCTTAAATGCTATGAATCTGCCTATTTTGTCCCTGCGTCCTTAAACATTGTGAAGCTTTACGCAACAAAACAACGATATGATTATGAGGCACGCCGTAGTTCCTCATGATTAAGATTACCTAGCGTTCCCTAACGGGCACCCAATGCATGGCACACACGGGCGTTTCTGCTTTTCATGCCCATCCAGACGCGGCCACTGCTTCCGTAATTTCATCCTGCAGCCTTATGCTTAGCAGAGTAAGGCCAAATACACTAAGCAACCCGGGCGGATCCTGCGTCCTTAGCACAAAGGAACCTGGCACCAGCGCATGCGCTGTCAACCCCAGGGCCACGCAATGTGACACATGTTAACTCAGTTGACTTAACCTTCAATTCGCTTCAACCCGCCGTGGTTGCTCAGTGGCTATGGTGTTAGGCTGCTGAGCACAAGGTCGCGGGATTGAATCCCGGCCACCGCGACCACATTTCGATAGGGGCAAAATGCGAAAACACCCGTGTACTTAGATTTAGGTGCACGTTAAAGAACCCCAGGTGGTCGAAATTTCCGGAGTCCTCCACTACGGCGTGCCTCATAATCAGAAATTGGTTTTGGCATGTAAAACCCCATAATTTAATTTTCAATTCGCTTCGGTGGCGGCCACTGTGCTCGCAGTGATTGACTTTCACAGCATCACTTCCGAAACTCGAGCACAGTGTTTTCTAATAGCAAACTTTCCTGTACATTTTTTCCGATGTCTGTCTATAACCTGAACCAGCGAGTATGGGTTAGGACAACAAAACATGCTCGTGGCTTTACGTCGGCATCATTGTTACATTGCGTAGTTACGAATGTTGCCTTTCGATGCGTACCTGGCCTATTGTGGAATCAGTGGCAATGATTCCGCCGATAACGCTGCTCGCACAGCCCATCAAGAAGAGCACAGCGTTGTCCCAATTCGGCTTTCGAGGTCAGACACCGCAAGGCAGCTTTGACAATTGGCAAGCAGTCTCTCATTGACCGAGTGGAACACGCCAAACTTAAGACTTACATGACTGCATCGATTAAACCCCTCACTGCAACTCCGATCTCCACTCGAACTCCCTCGACCTGAAGCTGCGCTTCTCTGTCGCGTTTGGTTAGGAGTTGCCTTCACAAATGCATACTCTACATTAATTGCAGTGACCGACAGTGCAGCATGCGAGGTCTGCGGCACCGAATAAAATATCAGCCACCTTCTGTGCCACTGTCCATGATATGCCCCAGAAAGACAAGAACTTGCTAACGCTCTCCGAAAACTGGACAATCGGTCGCTGCTGGAACACCGCCCCCATCGCTCGTCGGCCCATAAAGCGGTGAAGGCGCTTTTGTGCTTCTTGAGGACGACGGGCTTGTGTGAATGCCTGTGACTATTAATGCAATTTCTATTAGACCCCACGCGTAACCGAACTCACCACTAAGTTCCGTCTTTCCTTTTCTTCCCTCCTCTCTCTACCTGTTATCTTTGTTTTCCACTTTCCCATTCCACCGCTGTAGGGTAGCCAACCGGACGTTATTCTGGTTAACCTCCCTGCCTTCTGCTTTTCTCTTTCCTAGCTACGGTGTGCGCTGGCACGACGAACAGTGGAAGCTTCGATCGCGGCCTCAAGTAGTACCTGCTATAACAGTGAGAAGCCAGTATCGACGCCAAGTGCATCAGACGATTGCAGAATTCCTAGGGGTCCGACACTTCAGAGTGCTTAGTTGGGTCTCTTTGTCAAAATTTTATAAAATAAGACTAAGAGCTCGCGGGTAGCCGCGACCGGTAGTTGCGAAGAAGTGAAAGCCGCACCTTAGCGGGATAGTCGGAGAGAAAAGGGCAAGAAAGAGGGAAAAAGCTCCTTGCGCACTGGAAACAAAGATAGGAACTGGAGTTTTACAAGAGCAGCCGTCAATGAGGAAGCCAGTACAGCTGAAAAGCTAAATTTGGAAATGCGGCACCCATGCCGATTGCTGTCTGGCCAACCTCGAGTGCTGTTTCTTCGCCTGACACAAAAAAAAAAATCTGCGCCTTTCACCTAGATGAAGGAAACAAATAAGTAAGCCCTATAATGGCGCATTGAACAGCATATGTATTCATACATCGGGCCCACGTATACGCCTAGGTTTGTGGCTTCCTTGAGCAGTCGCGAACGCCGCACGAAGAATATGCTAATGCGAGCTCATTTAAATAAATCACCTGGTATCGCAATGTGCTCACTGAACGAACGGTTCGCTGAAAGCAGGAGAATGTGGATTACCTTTCGTCTCCCGGAAAAGAACTCAAGAAAATAAAAGAGCAGCAGCAAAGCAGCAACCCCCGTCAGGAAAGCCCAAGAGGGTTGGCAAAGAAAGCTTCGCTTTAAATAACGCTATTTCTTTTTGGCGAAGTGCGCGTCTTCGCCATCGCCCTGTTTTGCATGCATAAACAATCCGCTTTTTTTTTCACCTACGCACACGTACGCTGGGCTTTGGCTCAGACCACAACGCTTTCAATGCGAGTGGAATCGAGGCCTTTCTTTTGCCGTGGCAGCCACGACACCGCTGAGAAGCGCCTCTATGGTGGTACAGCGCCGTGTTCGTTTTTTGTCTTGCCAAACAAATCAAGGTCCCAATTCCCAAAGCTTTCGTTCGTAAGTTAGCTAATTACTTTTTCGGCATCGGGATTGGTTATAATTTTCACTTACGAGCCATTCTAGCCTGAGCACTCTTTCTTTCTTTCTTTCTTTCTTTCTTTCTTTCTTTCTTTCTTTCTTTCTTTCTTTCTTTCTTTCTTTCTTTCTTTCTTTCTTTCTTTCTTTCTTTCTTTCTTGCTTTCTTTCTTTCTTTCTTTCTTTCTTTCTTTTTGTTTGAATACGGGCCCAGACGACGTTTCTTGTGCCCACCCTGAAAACAAGCGCTGCTTACTGCGGTGGTGCAGTATAGCTATGAGGTTTTGCTGCTGAGGTCGAGGGCTCGATTCCCGACCACGGCTGCCGCATTTAAAAGGAAGCAAAATTAAAAGCGCTCACGTACTTCGATTTGGGTGCACGTAAATGAATCCTAGGCTCACAAAATTATTCCGGAGCCCTCCACTACGTAGGTGCCTCTCATAGCCCCACTGTTGCATTTGTACGTTAAACTTCAATCAATCAATCAATCAATCAATCAATCAATCAATCAATCAATCAATCAATCAAAATGGACCTTAGATTACACAGAACCCGTGTAAATGGTTGTGTGACGTTAAGCCATACTTGAACATAGGTTTCGAAAATCAAGAATGGGGCCAACAAATGGACTAGTACACTATGGTACATAAGCTACGTAGAGAGGGATGAAGTGCTTCAGAAAGGCCGGCCAATGTTTTCGATAGGTGACCGCATCGCGTTTGGCAAAGATACAAAGATAGGTCCACCTATCGAAGCGTTGGTCGGCTTTTCTGAGGTACTTAACCTTTCTTTGCGTAACGTCATGAATATACGTTTGTGTGACTACTCGGGGCTGTCGAATTCATGAATTGCCGAATCAAACATAATATTCCAGAAAGCGACTTTCAGATATTGAATTCAATGCTGAATATTTTCCTACTTCTAAAGAAATTCAAATATGAAGCATTTCTTTTTAACGTCGCGAGAACAGAAAACACGACGCACACAAGCGTTCTTTGTGTGGGGCTTGCGCTATTACTATTACTGTTATTATTATTATTATTATTATTATTATTATTTGATATAATAACACACTTTTAGTGTCGCTAAAAAGGGATAAATTGAACTGTGTGTATAGTAAACAACACCTTCTTGTCTAAAACAAGTCCATTCGCATCAAATATGAAGGTTTGGTGGAGAACTGGTCAATCCGATCAACTAAGAGGTTCGTAAACAAGAACGTTATTTACATTGTGGCGTTTCACTTACCAATGTCGCGATCTCATTATGAGGCACGCCGTAGTGGGATACTCCCAATTATTTTGGCCACTTGGGGTTTTTTAACGTGCCCTTAAATCTATGTACACGAACGATTTTGCGCTTCGCCGCCACAGAACTGCGGCCACCGGGGTTGGGTTTGAACCCGGGACCTCGAGTTCAGCGGCACCACGCTATAGCCACTAAACTACCGCGATTAGTCTGTTTCGAGAAAGACTGGTCAAGACAACGTGTAAACTTGACGGCGACGAGAGTACTGTTGTTTATACACGTAAATAGTGAATTCCATGAAAACCTCTATGGGAGGCGGAGAGGGGAACCATTACGGGGGGAAAGAAGGCTAACGGGATGGTAGCTGAAAATAGACTACACATGGGTAAAGCAGGCTTAGTAAAGAACAACGCCCCTAAGAGGGTCACGGTTCCGCGACCTTTGAACTTGGAAGTGTTAAGCTTCGCCTGAGGGCGAAGCTTAACAATCACGCATGCAACGTACAGAACAGCACACGTTTCAGTAAAGAACAAGCTCAAGACAAGCATCCGAACCACACAATTGATGATAAGGCGCTCCTGCGCCTACACGCAATACGAATCACGTAGCACTTGATCCCCGCATATGTTTCCCGGTAAAGATTACCGCTCCGCAAGCTGCCGCGGCGACGGCAGCTTGACTGTAGCACACGAAGCTGGGAGGGACGTAACTACTACACTTTTGTGCGTAAGACAACGAGCCTAGTAACTGATTTGTGTTGCGACAGTGCTATGGGAAGGCCACGTATTGCGAGGATTTCTGAAGGGCAGCGTGCACACGAGGTGCCGCCTACACTTTTGTGCGTAAGACAACGAGCCTAGTAACTGATTTGTGTTGCGACAGTGCTATGGGAAGGCCACGTATGGTGAGGATTCCTGAAGGGCAGCGTGCACACGAGGTGCCGCAAATTTCTCCTCTTTGTGGTCCGCACTTTGTAGGCGCACGAAGCAGCCGCGCAAGCCAGGTTGCACACCGTCGAAACATATTATGTTAATAATTAGGTAAAGTGCATGTGAATGTCGTCACGCGAGTAACTTCAACCTACGTCGCAATGGGCAATCGTTCTAGTTGTTTGCAACCTCGCTGTCCAACCACCTTCACATCGTGGGTTGGAGGCAGTTTTTTTCCTCGACTGTTCGTAATATTAAGAATATGTGTACTATGTTTCTTTAAAGAAATTGTCTTTAGGGCTGTAACTAATTCAATACAATGCACTGTTTTCCTTGGTGCTGACCGAATGTAGTTGTTGTAAACCCTCTACTGTAATGGCGTTAGGGCAAAATGCAGGTTATAAATAAATAAATAAATAAATAAATAAATAAATAAATAAATAAATAAATAAATAAATAAATACCAGTTCTTATTTATTGTTTTGCATAAGGAAAAACAGTTGCTGTAGCCCCTGTACATACTTCATGGTTTCCCCTCGAAAGTGCACAGTGGCAATTCATCATTGCCAACATCGCAGAAAGAAAAATGCAGGAATGTTGACTATGTCCGCTGGGGAGTAAAAGCGAAATCGTGTAGCCGTCGGCACTTTGATGCCTGTACAATGTTTGCCTAGAGAAACCCACGTTTGTCAAGATCCTGTCGAGCTTTCTTTCTGCGAAGTATGGGTATACGCACGGACTGGCTGTTTGTAAACAAGCCACTGAAGGAAAAGGAGAGGAGGTCGTTGCTGAAGGAAAGATTCGAAACGTGAGAAATAAAAGAAAAGGAAGTCCGACGAAGAAGCGCCGAAAGCCAGCGACGAAGCAGATGAAGGTGCGTCAGGCAAAGAGCAAGACATATATAATAATATATGGGGTTTTACGTGCCAAAACCACTTTCTGATTATGAGGCACGCCGTAGTGGAGGACTCCGGAAATTTTAGACCACCTGGGGCTCTTTAACCTGCACCTAAATCTAAGTACACGGGTGTTTTCGCATTTCGCCCCCATCGAAATGCGGCCGCCGCGGCCGGGATTCGATCCCGCGACCTCGTGCTCAGCAGCCTAGCACCATAGCCACTGAGCAACCACGGCGGGTAAAGAGCAAGACGGTTCGGAGCGAAGCAGAATGCCACATTTTGCAAGAGTTGGGAAGTTACGATGTGCAGTGATACTGGATAGGCACTTATATGCAAGCAAGCACTTAGTTTTCTATGTTTTCTGACTAAGCCCAAATATTCGAAAGCATGTCGCTGACATAAATGAGAATGTTAATTAGTAGTCTAGATCGAAAAAAGAGCACCTGCATCCATAAAACCACTCTCAGCAGAGCATAACAACACGGTATAAAACGTAAGGATGAGACATAGAGGTACCTATTTCCCTTAAGAGGAGAGCAAAACGGGTAAAGTGGGGCTGCTTTGAGGTTAAAACAACAGCGTGGCAAAGAAGGCAAGGGATACAACATAAGGAGCTTACTATTTGCACAAGTATCGCATGTAGACGCTCTTGAAAGTCCGTCATCTAAAGATTGCAGCTTTTGCACGTGGAATGAGCACACCAAAAATTTTGAAGGCTGTGTAATGACTACATTAAAGAACTTCCCCACAGCACTGAAGGCGTAGCGGCGACAGACATCATGGAATGTGTGATAACAACCGTTTAAAAAGTTACTCAAATGTGCTTATTAAGAGTTTTCAATACTTGTTTAAGGTCAAATGCCCTGGTTCCAGGATTGAAATCGGTCGCCGCACATGGAATGTATTCTCAGTCGCAAAAGCTTTCTTTTTTATTTATTTATTCATTTCCTCAAAGGTCTCTGTTGAGACATTACATGAGGGAGTGGGGAGTTAGTGACAAGGAGATACTACAAATTACAAAGGGATATTTCCGATGAGTCGCTTGAATGCAAGTGGGTCGATGATAGTGGCAACTTCGGCGGGCAGGCCATTCCAGTCTCGTGTTGTGCGCAGAAAAAATGATTGCTGAAAAGTAACGGTATGGGCTTGTGGGGGATATACTGTATTAGAGTGACTGGTGCGGCCAATGCGATGTGCTCTTTTTATGTACGGGTTGTCAAGAGGCAAGGAATGAAAGAATTTATGAAAAAGATTAAGACGGGCTATTCTACGGCGTGAGGCTAGAGAGGGTAGGTTTATTTGGGCTTTTAGTGCCGAGATGCTTGTATGGTATGAATAAGTTGACAGGATAAATCGTGTCGCGCGGTTCTGAACCGACTCGAGGGCATTAATAAGGTTATTGTGGTGGGGGTCAAAAATAGCTTCGGCATACTCAAGCTTAGGCCGCACAAAGGTTAGAAAAGCAAGCTGTTTAATAGAGGGAGGAGCAAGGAAGAGGTTACGGCGCAGATAACCTAGAGTACGATTAGCAGAGTTTATTATATGGTTAACATGACAGGTCCAAGTTAAGTCATGCGAGATGTGCACACCAAGATATTTGAATGAATTCGTTGTTGCAATCTGCGTGTTATTGATGCTATAATTAGGGATAACGTAGTTACGACGACGATGAATAGACATTAACACGGTTTTAGCTACATTTAATGACATGAGCCAAGTGGTACACCAGTTTTGTATGCGCGATAGGTCATTTTGTAACGCCAGATGGTCGCTGAGGTTAGTAACTGCTCGGTAAACCACACAATCATCAGCGAAGAGTCGGATATGAGAAGAAATGTTACAAGGTAGGTCATTGATGTATATTAAAAAAAGGAGGGGACCAAGTACGGTACCTTGAGGTACGCCTGAAAGCACGGGTGTTAAGGTTGAAGAGTGTGAGTTAGCGTATACGAATTGTTCACGGTTAGTTAAAAACCCTCGAATCCAGCTTAGAACACAAGGATGAATGTTAAGACGCGATAACTTTATTAAGAGACGACCATGAGGGACCTTATCGAATGCTTTTTCGAAATCTAAAAATATTGCGTCAGTCGGGATGTTACGATCTAGGTTTAAATGTAAATCGTGCAAGAAAAGAGCAAGTTGAGTGTCACAGGAATAATTTTTGCGGAAACCGTGTTGACTTGGGTGAAAAAAATTGACGGATGTTAGGAAGTTAGCAATATGCGAGTATAAAATATGTTCCATTATTTTACAAGACACGCTTGTTATGGAAATAGGACGGTAGTTACTCGGTGATGATTGGCTTCCTTTCTTGAAGACTGGGATGACCTTGCCCACCTGCCAGTCATGTGGAATGGAAGCGCTGTTAAGTGATTCCTGGAATATGAGTGATAAAAACAGGCTACAGACATGTTTAGTATTTTTTAGAACTTTGGCATTGATACCGTCTACTGCTGTAGATGACGAGTTCTTCAATGATTCAATTACTTTGACAATGCCGATGGGATCGAATGTGATATTTTGCATGAGCGGATATGTGAAGTACGGTGGATCGGGCAAGCCATCAAGTAATTCATTAGTAAAAACTGAACTAAATGTTCTGTTAAGAAGATCCGCAGCCTCAGTCTCAGGGATCGGAAGTCCGGAGCTATTGATAAGTGATATCTCATTTCGCTGATTGGGATTAATAGTTTTCCAAAATCGCTTCGGATTAGTTTGTAGCATAGCTGGTAAAGTGGTAGAAAGAAACTTGTGTTTAGTTTGAGAGGTTAACTTGTCATATTCTTTCTCGACTGCGTAATACTTTTGCCATGTGCAAGAAGAATTAGATTGTTTGGCTTGTCGAAACAACCGTTTTTTCTTATTGTTTAGTCGTTTGAGGGATACATTAAACCATGATGATGTTGTTCTTTCTGTTATTGTAATGGTGGGGATGTAAAGACGTATAAGGCGATGCATCTCTGATTTGAAAAGCAGCCAGTTCGACTCGAGAGAATTTAGTTGAAAGTTAGCGGCGAACGTGTCGAAGTACTCAGATAATTCTCGGTTCATGCTGACATAGTCCCCTTTACCATAGAGTGTAAGTGTTTTCCGATTTTTTTGTTTCTTTAGTACGTTGCAACGAAACGAAACATGTACTGTCAGGTGGTCGCTCAAACCGCGCAATAAGGTGACAGGGGTAAAGTTATCAGGGTGAGTTGTTAATACAAGATCTAAAACGTTGGACGAGTGAGCAGTGACGCGTGTTGAGTCAGTGACGAGCTGCGTTAAGCCGAATGTCATACACGTGTTTAAG
This sequence comes from Dermacentor albipictus, assembly GCF_038994185.2. Classification (NCBI taxonomy): domain Eukaryota; kingdom Metazoa; phylum Arthropoda; class Arachnida; order Ixodida; family Ixodidae; genus Dermacentor; species Dermacentor albipictus. The sequence continues at coordinate 13,695,646 of NC_091829.1, forward strand.
AAGTCACTACCGGGGCTGGATTTAGATAATGTAGAGGCAGGATCGGACCAATCAATAGTTGGAAAATTAAAATCGCCAAACAGAAGAACAGGACTGTTAGGATATGTTTTTGTTAATGTATTTAAGGCTTCATGAAGTGAAGGCGTGAAAGAACTGTCGGTACTAGGGGACCGATAGCAAATACCAATCAGAATGTGCGGGTGTGTAGCAATGCATCGAATCCAAATCATTTCCAGTTCTGAAGAGAGGTTTATAAGTGAACAATGTAGGTCCAAGCATGAAAAAAAGAAAGTCCAAGCATGAAAAACGAAATTTTATTGCAGTAAATGAAGCAGCAATCGAACGTAGAAGTGCAGTGGACACTTTCAAATTGAATTCAACGCATTGCTCTGGCGAACATGAAATGTAACTTCTTCGTGACTTACAGTCTATGAAAGGTCCTTGCGGGCATCGGAGAAAGTCCAACTATGAGCGTGTGGTGAGGCCTCAGCGCGTCATGCATTCTACAATGACGTCAAGCTTTGGCTGAACGCATCTTAAGCGTAAAGCCCCTCAACGTGCTATCCATAGGTGCCACGCTGAAATCTTCTCCATCGTAAAGCTTATTGGATGAGCCTTTACAGCTCAGCAAAACAACACACGAGTGAGCGCATTAAAATTCACCGTAAACGTGGCGATGGCAGAAAGGTCGAATTAGTATTAGCACAGGGCATTAGTACTGAGTGCACCACCACCAAACTTACCTTTTTCAATGACATAAGCAGATATCTATCACTTAGCTCGGCGTTGCCCAGGTTTGTAAGCAAAATGTTCCAATCTCTATACTGCAAGCTGGTCTTCGCTACAGTGCCATGACTAGCTATGATCGCTTGCTACAGAACAAAGAAAACGACACATCGCTGCTTGAATTCAGACTCAATGAAGGTCTTACGCAGCATACACATCATATATTATGCCCTAAGGCAAGTCTACATCGCGATAAAAATAATACCACCGGATATGACCTCGTCGAACGCAGATGTAGTAACCGGCGTCATTATTGCGTTGTACTGGCCGTTTCACACAGCAAGACAATTGCGCAGTTATGATCATCGTGTATCGGTGTTCGTCATTGATCACAAGTATTGGGGACACGATGAGAGCACGCTTAACGCGTAGGGTAAAAAAATGGGGTTGACGAAGGACAAGAACATGTCGTAACTGAGCCGCTAATGAGTTTATTATCTTTGGTTAATTGCAACTAAAAGGCGTTGAGGCCATTGTACTGTGATAAGCTCGAAATTACGGAAGTCAGCACGACACTGACATGCGATATCCTTGGCATAAGGCAACATGGCATTCCACAGTAAAAACGTATGCAAGCATAAATTTTCCGACAGAAAAGCGTGAGGCTCAGGCAAAAAAGTCACAGCTTCACGTGAAAGGGGAAACCTTGAAATCGATTAAAAAAGTGTTCAATCATTACACTCAGTAAGGCTCGTAGCTTCATGGGTAGTCTAGACCAGAGAGACAGAGAGAGAGAAGGAAGGCCGGGATGTTAACCAGTCAAAAGGCTGGTTGGCTGCCGTACGCTTGGGGAAGAGAAAAGAGGAAGAGAGAGAAGGTATAAAGGCGTGCACGGACAGTGAGTCAAAGCTGCTCGCCAAACCAGGCGTTCTGAGAAAGTACAAAAGTGCCTTCACTGCCTTCTGAGCCGATGATCGGTGGGAAACGGTGCTCTAGTTGCGTCTGTTCCCTCCGAGGACGACCCTCCAATTTCCTCAATGTGATGGACAAAGGTTGTCTTTGTGCTTGAAATCGAAGACAGTGGCATGATAAGTAGTCAATGTTCGTCTCGCATCCGCAAACATCACATGCAGGACTATCAGCCATTCGATTTGGTGCTGAGTAGGCATTCGTGAAGGCAACTCCAAGCGACAACCTACACAGAAGAGGCGCTTCGCGTCGGTGCAGTCCGGTCGGAAGTCTGAGTTGCAGTAAAGGGGCACCCATTTTTTTGCCGGTGACTATGGAAACAGTTTGAAAAAAGAAATACCACGATAACGCTCAACTTGTTCTTATCGCATGCTTTCTTCTAACGTTCACCCGTCATCAGCGGTCGCGTCAAATCCTCAGTCCCTGCGCGTGCCACGTTAACAACTGCATGGAGTCATTAAGTGCGCTTGCTTTATATACGGATGTGAGATTGAAAAACAAATAAAGGTCTATTAAAATGTAGAAACAATTCGCTTACTAAACGCATGTGGTGCCTTGCGTCCAAAGACACACATGAAGACCGTTCACTCAATGGCTGCGAGCACATGCAGTCACAAGGCTGGCGTGATTAACCCCCGTATGCAGAGATGCAACTTAAGTCGAAGCACATGCTTGACTTGATCCGAGTGACGCCTATCGGGAACGCGCCGAAGGAAACGCAGTGAGCGTCTTTGGGCACGTTAACGCCAGGCGTGATCTAAATCAAGTCAAGCATGTGCTTCGACTTAAGTTGCATTTCTACATACGGGGGTAAGAGTACCTGCAGCGGAGGACGGACGTGCTTGTCCCAAATCGAACAACCCGGGCTGAACATTCCACTTTCAAAGCTCAGCATACCACGTGAGCTCCAATAATGGGCGTGTGGGCAGAGAGTGCGCTTCAAGCCACCCCCTTCCTCGGCGCGATATTGCACGCTGTAACTCGACTATAATGCTCTCACATTCCCACGCGTAAGCTCTTTTAGGTGGCTCTTGCATCTTTTTTTTTCTCTAAAGATAGTCTAATGTTTTACTCGGTTCAACACACTTCGAGAACCACCGCACTAGCGATAGATAGAAATCAGCAGGCTACACCATCTTCTTTTGAACACGCGTGCACGCGCATACCGTGCACAAATGTGTGGACAATATTAGCTGTATACTCCTTGAAACACGGATGGCCAAGCCTCCCTGTCGGCCTTCAAGCTGGCCATCGAGGAAAAATTAGCAGCGGAAGAATAAGCAACCGCACCGTCAACGAGAGGAACACGCATCATCGCTGCGAAAAATGATGCCGTATCGACCCCGCTTCCATCGATTGTCATGAAGGAACGATTCATAATTTGTATACAGCAGGCACTATGCCGTGTTGTCTATTTTTATTGTTCATATAGGGGCAGAACATGCAGGGCACGTTTAACGAGTCAAGAACGGTAATTAATTGTCGATGAGTGAGCCAAGGTGGGCGCTAATTCATAATTAGTTTATGACGACGCCTTCAGGCGTAGCAATAGAAGAATAAGTTGCACCGACGGAGGAGTGAGTGGAAAAAATAAATACGGCAGACACTTAAGGGTGCTTAGGTGTGGCAATGCGGCACATTATAGTCACTTTGGCGTCAAATGTTTTCGATTGATGTTTTCGACATGCATTAAAGTTGTTTCTACCCATTCGGTATGTGTGTGTGCGCGCATACGTGAACCACAGATTGGAAACATGCGGACCATTTTGCTGCAGAACCATGAATCTTATTTCAAACTATGTGATTATTTATGTCTAATGGAGGGTCCATCGTGATTGCTAAAAAAATTATTATTCTTCATAGAATAAAGAAAACTGAGAAAGTACTTTTTTGTGCTGTAGTTACGAAGCAATGCGTTCGATCAGTTTTCCTTTAGAGAGAAACTCTTCTTCTTGCGCAGGTTATGAAGTGCAGTGATTATGAAGACTACTGTCGATTAGCCACATCTCGTAGTCGTTGGGTTGTTGAGCTCCTACCATATTATGCGATTTCTTGGGAAATGTGCGAAGAACGAGGCCAGACAAGTTAAACACTTTCTCAGATGCAAAGAAAAAAAAATTTCGTATTTTCTCAGCAATCCAACTTCCGCTCAGGGTAATACAGGGATATTTGGCATTCTACAAGTGTAACGAACAATTCAAACTTAATATTGTTTATTACTGTCCTCTTCAAGTGACCCTGTACCACAAGTGAAAAAAAATGCTTCTTCAGAAATTTAGCAGACCGAGCTCCGACAGACTTGTCACTGTCATCATCATTCATCCCGTGTTGCAGAAGCATTAGCTCCTAATGACCAAACGGACACAATAGTTTCGCTGTTCGCGTCATCGCAACCTTTTTACGCTTTGAGTTATCGTTCATCTCGATCTCAAAAACCAGGAAACACATTCTAACTGATAATTTGTTACCAGACCCACACTTACCGCAGTTCATTCTACGCCAGCACTTTATTTTGCCGACAACAGAAACTCTTGTAATGGTATCCCAGAAAGGACACAGTCAATGAAGTGAAAGCCTAGTAAGCGGTTAGGAAACTTGTTTTCGACGTCCGGCGATTTGTACAACACTGTCGGTCTTCAAATGGATTAGGAGGTGCGCGAGATGCGCCTTGATGGGGTAAGTGCTTCATTCCTTAAGGTAGTCGTTGTACAGCACACCATCAGTCTCAGAAAAATTGCTCGTAATCAGATGTGACCACTCCCCTCTGTAATGACTTTGACCCTGATGGTAAATAAATAAATAACCAAATAAATAAACAATAGTTCCTAACCCTTTGCGTTTGCCCCCCAATGACAGTTCTCATTCCTGAACATAGCAACTTGGCATTCTGGCCCACACGATCTCCTTAACAGAGGGGAATACCGTACATACAAGGCGCACAAGACTGCACCGACTAAACCCATCACTTCAACTCAGACCTCCAGCCGGTGTGCACCGGCGTGAAGCGTCTCTTCTGTGTCGGTTATGGCTTGGAGTAGCCTTCACGAATGCCTACTCAGCACTAATTGGAATGGCTGATAGTCCTGCATGTGATGTTTGCGCATGCGAGGAGAACATTGACCACATATTGTGCCATTGTCCTCAATTTCAAGCCCAAAGACAGTATTTGTCCGACACATTGAGGAAACTAGACGATCGTCCTCTGAGTGAACAGACAATATTAGAGCACCGTCCCGACCGATCATCGTCTCAGAAGGCAGTGAAGGCACTTTTGTGTTTTCTCAGAACTTCTGGTTTGCTCGAGCGACTTTAACTGAAGTGCTGTCCGTACACGTACGTACACCTTCTCTCTCCCTTCTTTCTCTTCCCCTTCTCCCCTCCCGTTCTCCTGAACATAGCCAATATGCAAAATTTCTCAAGTTCGCCTCTCCCGATTCCATACAGGGCATGCAAATTGGGTTACCTTGTAACGATCCATCTTTCAGTTGCTGGAGCGAAGGCATGTACTGCACAGACTGCTATTTGCTTGTTATAAACTCAGTTGGCAGTCAGCACATGGCATGAGTTCTTTTACTTGCGCCAGCCATAACTGGTTCTATTGAAGATGTAACTCAGTATATCGGCCCTGATATCCCTGTTAAGAATGTACGTACTAACTCGAGAACGACCACGGCGCTTCTTTTACGCTAGAGTGTCGTGGCGATAGATGACAATCCTAAAAAAAATATTATCATCAAGAGTCAGCATACAGTATAACTACAATTGTTCTCTATCCTTTTTTTACGGAAATATATAAACCTCTCTGCAGAGGTACACAGCAACTGGAAGTACGGGGATTAATTATACCATGCAGGTCACATGCGTTGGTCACCCAATTGTGCCTAGTACCTTGTGGTTAACCTGGTGCAGTTGGATATAACTGACTGTCAGACATAAGAGTTACCTACCCATTTCTATATTCTAGAAATTTCACACCATCTAAGTAGCTTATTCGCTACACACTACAGCACTTTTGTTCTGTTAACTGTCCATTGCTGTCATTTTCTGAAGGAGCCAACTCGTTAAACTCCTCAGTGTAGTATTCTTTCGTGAGTGCTCCTTTCTTTTATCAGAAAGAAAAAGAAGAACCGAGTTGGATGAACCTGTGTCTTCTTATTCAGTGGCGTCTTTTGGCGGCACCTGAGTTTTATTCTTTCTTTTTTCCTAGACCTTCCTCAGTTTTCTCACAGAAGTATACTTCTGTGCATGAGTGAGCTTGTTAGACAGCAGTTGATCAGAAAACGAATCTTCGATAGCGTAGAAACTCGGTCATCTTTGGTTAAGTGGTTAAGTGTTTGCATTTTCCTATTCTTGCTTTTGTACTCAACATATTATTGAAGAAATCGCTAAGTGACAAGTGACGTTTTCTTTTTTCAAAAAAAAAAAAAAAACATTCGGTAATCGTAAATTAAATCTCTGTTTAGCACTTTTTACTTAGTTCAATCTTCTGTTTGTACTTTATGCCTGTATTATTAATCGAATGTATAATCTAAAGAATCTGAAAACTGCCAGGAGCCTCTCTTTACCTTCTCGAGCAGTCTCTCCCGATTGCTTAGGACTTGTACTGGACTTACAGAAGTGCTCATTTTGTGAACCTACAGTAATTGTGACGCTACTCTTCGCGAGCGACATGTTCCGTAATTAAAAGCGAAACTTGATCATTACTTATCTAAAGTCTGAGTCTCTATCCCAGACATACATTTGCAAATACATGGCTGGTACAGGCTAAAAAGAGCCTTTGGTAGAGAAAGCTCTGTAGTCATTCTTCTTTTTTCTGTTTTGCGCACGACAGTGTGCCAAATAGACCGTTAATCATTACCGAGGCGTGGAAGCTTTCATTCGAACATAAAGCGTTGTGAATTCTCTTCAGAGCATTGCTAAACATTCATTGCAAAACTTCTGCGCTTCGTAAGAACTGCGACAGTTTCTTCCTTCCTAATCATCCTTTACTACACGACGTTGAGGGCCCTATTTGCAAAATGTGCTCCCTTCAACGTCTTAACGAGGATACATTGCAGACACAAACCTTTCATTGAAGACTGCTGCAGCAGTGGAATGGAAATGTTCCAGAGGGCCTGTTCCTTACGGTCCTCCTTCCTTGTAACGCGTGGTTAGTGATGTTACGACTATGGCGAGTAGCTCAATACATAACTGACTGCATGACGAAAGACACGACTCAAATTCTCAACAGCCTTGGGATATTTACCGAGGTAAAAAGCTCGCCTCAAGATATATATGATCGCTTAGTTTCTCTCATTTATTTTTTTGCTAGGCCCACGTCTTGAGTTTTAACAGGACACGTACAAGACATGGGTTCCTAAAACTTGACCGTATCTTTCTCAAGACAACACGGGCTATAGCCCACCCGAATTCCGATAGGGGTATTTGTTGCGTAACACTGCGCTTGAAATTTTGCCCTATCATAAGACGTGCTCCCCTTTGATCATTAGGATACCACTAAAGCCACCCAAGTTCCGTTGTATCCGATTACACTTATGTACAGGCTTCTTCAGAAGCACATGCGGAGAGAGTTAACTACGGAATATTCGTCACCTATTCCTGGAAGAAACTAACTTTGAGATCGACGTGAATAGGAGACGATCCTTGCTCGTCACTTGGTCCTGTCGCAAACTACCCCTACGCACTCTGCAAACTTCCCCTACGCACTCTGAAGGCGAACGAAGCCTATATGCGTGGGCCATCTTCTTTAACCCGAAAAGCCGCCTGCCTATAAGCGGATTGTTCTTTAATAAAATACGAGAACAAACAACCGCGGTGCACTGAGCTCTCCTAGAAGGTAATGCCAGCACGTCGAACTTGCTCATCTTGCATACCTTGTTCTGAGTACAAATCAATATTTCCTTGTAGTCTGCGTAGCAGTTAACGCCAGCGCGTCGGTTAAATGATGAGAATTTCTCCCTAGGCTGGCTTGCTCATCCTGCGTACTTTGTTTTGAGCACAAATCAATATTTCCTTGTAGTCCCCTTCGGAATTCATGCACTCTTCTACTTGTCTCTTCGTAGTGCAAGCCCCCACCTGGCCCCTCTCCCCCCCCCCCCTCCTCCCCTTCCGATTTAATGCAGCAATCAACGGAATCAAGAGCGGAGCTTAAGTGCGTAAGTTACCATGTGGAATTACAGTCATTATCCTATATCATAGCTGGCCCACGCTACTGCCTCTATCATTAGAGTCCGAGTCACGTGAATAATAACATGACAGGATTATGTGGAGAAAGCACGCGAATCGGCACCCCGCCTGAGAAATCACGAAGAAGTGTCGCATCGCTTATGACGTTTTCCAGAAATTTTATCGCATTACATTCAGAGGTAATATGTGATAGCACTCTGTCTAACGTGAGCAACAAGTGTACAATGAGGCAACAGGTTTGAGTGGCTGTAATGCCCCACTGGAATATATTCTGCTGGAGCGGAAGCCTTTGCCCGGAATTCGCGAACATGGGCGGGAGTGCTTAGATGAAATCGAATACCTGCCGCACTTTCAACCAACAAGCTTATATACTTAGGTCCTGGGCGTCCGCTTCTATTAAGAAGAATTGAGCCACTTAACTATGTTAATATCAAAGCGTGGGGACTGATTGGGCGAATTTACATGAATAATTGAATGAAACTTCTTTTTGTCTCTTTCTTAAGCTTGGTCTTATAGTGCTGGGATAGACTCGGGAAAGTAGTGTTCTCTAAGTACATGCGCGAATCCTGAATGCTGGTACTTAGAGACTATAGAATATGACGCTCATATCTGCTCTATGCATATTTTCCAGAGCGTGAATACCAGCAGAAACCGTATGGAGATAGTGCGTGCGATTACTAAATTGTAAACTATTTTTTCGCGTCCAACTTAATTCTTCCGCACATCAAATATTACCTTAGCTTAAGGAAAATATGATCACCATTAATTGGGTCTTCATCTCAACAGGCTCCAAGAATTGCTCAGACGAACCCACGGACAACAGTCGCGCTCCTGTTTTAACTTTATGTGGTAGACATAACTTCAGAAATACGTGTAGAAAATGTTTGATATGGAAGGGCAACCTAACGCTAAAACAGGGGGGTATTAATTGGCATGTTTATATGCATATATTTTTTTCACTTTTACTGATTTATCTCTTCCCTTTTCCTGCAAACAGTGAAATGGGGCAGCCGAGGTACTCCTTTCCTCAGTCTGTTCGCAGGAACCAATCTATAACAGAACACATGCAAAAACTGATTCGGTACTTTTCTAACATTTAATCTGCACCTATCGAGTCGGATTGTGGTCTGCCGGGGTGAATGGCCTACGTAAATCAATAATTCGAGAGGCAGTAATCACTTCTCCAATGCTGGTTACTGCTTCCGGTAGATGATGAATGGGTCCCTCACAAGACAGAAGAATGACGCCATGCTCCGCTCTCAGATAAGCCGGTGGTTGCGGTTCACGCAAAAACATCTGAAGCCAAATAACTGCTTGGCACCTAGCTGAGCTTGTCAAGCGTCTGTTTTGACCTTCTATTTTCAAGCTTCCCGCTGTTGTTCTGGCGATCGAACTATACTGGAGTCGGGGATAAGGCTTACCAGAAGGTCAAAGAACGCTTATTTACTTCCAGTGCGCAGTTCCGTATCGGCGTGTTTTCGGTTATAGTTAGAGGTGCCGCAAGTTTCCGGCTATACCTACTGTCTGCCTACTTCTCTATCCAAGCTCTGGAGTCTGAAGCTTCGGTACTCTGAAACTGCTGCTCTGTAGTGCTGGTTACTGTCCCTAATACCAACCCTCCTCCCCCCCCCCCCCCTTCCCACGCGCACACAGAAAGTCTTCAGCGTAGTACTCTATTTCCTGTTATGAGCGAGAGTATTTCTTTGCTAACTCATATGTGCGATGCTGACCATTTCGCGAGGAAGACACTCTCTACATTGACGAACAGTTGTTCATACAAGATACATCTAAGAGGCATTTCCAGCTTCCCAATGAGTGCCAACACGCGAGATTGGAGTTTTCTATTTCGCATAGCTGTCTTTCTACTTTCCCGCACAATTGGTAGAGTAGACATAACCACCAGTTATTTTCAGAGCAACTAACAGTACGCTATACTATTAAAAGAGAAAGGCGAAAACAATTCTGCATGGTACTATCTTATGAATATGGACCCGCCGGAAAAGCAATAGACCGGCTGGACTCAGAGCTATGTCCGTGAGCGTCGCAGGCGAAGAAAGCAACAGGGGTAGCAACAAAGCTAAAGTACCGCAGCACGGAAGGCAACGAAGCTACAGTACTTGAAATCGTCGACAGGTCTCAGCGATCATTTAAAGACTTGGCGTACACCTTCAAGAGGGCGCGCAACTTCTTTCTTTCTATCTCTGCTTCTTTCTTTCATTTCGTTCCCATAAAGAGATATGGGTTTCTTTACGGTTGTTGTTTTTGTTTCTTACGTCATTTAAAAACATTATGTGTACCTCTGCGCCGCTCTTACTCAGATCTCGCAGATAGGTCACATATTTCGTTCCGAATCATTCAACACGCCACCTGCCGCTTTTACTTGCCGGGTTTTCACGGAAAGCATAAGTTGGCTTCGTGCCGACCTCCTCCAGTAAATAGTATCTAAAACTCAGCTGTTATGACATCACCTGGGCGCTTTTGTCGTTCGCTGCGGGGGCAAGCACAGCCTCCGAGATTTCTTTTCGCTACTCGTTTGGGGGTGCCATGTGGAGCCCACGTGGGGCACCCATAAACATGTCTCATTTTCATTTTCTTTTACCGGGCTGCTGACACTGCCAAGTGTTGTAACAAAATGATCTGGACGAAAAAGTGCGATCGTGTTGCGAAATGTGATCAAGAAGAGGTAAGTGTAAATTAAGTGGGGCAGAAACTGGCACCGTTAACTGCCTAAGTATGGGCTGAGTATGTGATAGCATAATTCGATCACTGTGCCCGCGAGCGTCCTTTCACATTCTTACTTATCAAAGTGACGTTTCCGTACCTTGCATCTTTTACACACTTATGATTTCGTGAAAACACACCTCGACTTTTCTGTTAGATAATCCCAAGGCGGGTGGAGCCGGCATATAAGGCTATAAAAGCATGCGCCAGCGATGGTGCGGTCGAGCCTGTCCTCCAGCAGAGCAGCTAATGCTCAAACAATTAGGGCACGATCGCACGCACGCTTCCCTCGTGTCAAAGTCGCTCTTTGAAACGACTTGCGTGTGCATCACGTGACCGTGTCAGCAAGCGCTTTGAGACGCTGTATTGTATACTCCGCTCTCTTAGGGATTGAGTCCGTATTTTTCGTCGAAAAAAATGATACAACTCCAAAGTTGGCGACATGCACTTATAATGCTATCGCACTGAAACTCATTTTCTTTATGATGTGCAGGGAAGGAGACACGTCTCTGAATCCCGTTCTCCCAGCGCAGGATATCCAAACGAACGCTCGTCCACTTAACCAGGTTGCCTTTGTTTTCCCTCTCTCTACGTATCTCTCTTTTCTTTACTAAGGTGTGGTGGCCAGGTAAAACAGAAAGAAACAAAGATGAGGATGAACAGATAAGAAAAGTTTAATAAGCCTCCAAGGTTTTCAATTTAGTTCCGAGGTTCCCAACGCAGACGAGGCAATAAGCGTGTCCGAGAAGGCGGAAGTGGCAGGTAACGACGGATCAGAACCTTCGGCGACCAGAGCGCAAAGTGAACGACCCTTAAACAAAACGAAGTTTGTTTGTCGCGACGTAAGGTCGACGACCCGCGGAGAGCTGCCTGTCACAGATCATGCTGTCCAGCCCCGCCCTGGAAGACCAGCTCCGACTGATCCACAGGGGCCAGGCGGCCCTGGAAGCATATGGAGCCCGCGAAGAGGGAGCCACCCCATCAGACGCTTAACGCATTTCAGTTCACAATGGACCAGTAAAGTTGTTTCTCTCTCTCTCTCTCTCTACTCACTGAACAAGCTTGCAAGAGATTTTTTTAATAAAAACTTGAAACAATCAGTTCTACAAGCTTTGTCCCCTTAGAACAAAGACATTTGTAAGAGAGAAATGCATAAATTGGGAGAACTTTAAGCAAGTATAGGAGTCATGAAAGAATATTCTTAGATTTTTTTTATAGCCAACTGCATTTCTAACTTGGAATAACCAGTAAGAAAGAGCGTGCCCCGCTGCTCCCACTTCTCTTTTTTTTTTAGTCCCTGCTCTAACATTTCTTTATTCACCCGATTTGTTTTGCATTTCTCGACAGAAGGATGCATTAGGAATTCGCTCGAAACTTTCGAAGTGACTGCACTTAGTAAAAAAAAATATGAGACCTTACGTATCAAAGCCTCCTCGCGATTATGAGGCAGAATATAGAGGGGTGACTCCGGATAATTTTCGACTAGCTGGGGTTCTCTAACGCGCATACACTAAGTACACGACCGTTTTAGTAGACAATAAGTACACGACCGTTTTAGCATTTTGCCCGCATCAACATGCAGCCGCCGTAGACGGGATCGAGCCCGCGACCTCGAGCTCAGCAGCGTGCCGCCATAGCCAGCCGCCTGACGTCAGAGTGGGAAGGAGGAGGAAAAACAGAGAGAAAGACAGCCAGTTTGACCAATGTAAAACCGGCTGGCTACTTCTGGCGGACTGCATCGGTAAATGTAATATGAAACGTGGTTGCAATCGCTAAGGAAGGCGAAGACAAACGCGCAGTGCACATACAACGACGACAGCAATGATAACGAACACAGACACACAGGCGAGGCGCTGGACATCAACTGGTTTTATGGCACCTATGATTTCATTGCGCATAACATATACACTTTTCCCATCGCTGTGCTTGCTCGCGATATTTAAGGGCGTGATAAAACTATGGTAACACAATAACCTATAACAACGATAACTCTATAATAACAAAAACTATATATTAACACGCTAACCTATAATAACGATGTATATAGTATATTATATACTATATAGTATATTATAGTATAATGACACTATGATAACACAAGGACGCAAGAAGCAAGAGAAAACAGGGGTAATTAACAGTGCTTTTATTTGACTAGGTAGAAATAACCAAGAGAGAGAGAGAGAATGAAGAGGAAAGGCAGGGAGGTTAACCAGATATGAGTCTCCGGTTTGCTACCCTACACTGGGGATGGGGGATAGGGGTTAGAAAGATGACAGAGAGGGAAACGCAAAAAAAAAACGAACGCGCACACATGGAGACACACACACAAAAGGCGTTCCAGTTAAAGTCGTTCACACAGGCCGGTAGATCGCAAGAAGCGCAAAAGCGCTTGCACGGCCTTCTTCTGTGACGGTAGGTCCTTTCGATGTTGCAGAATTCTTTTTTCGGATAGTGGTTGGTCGTCCAGTTGGTCTAGTTCCTGGCTGAGGCATGCCCTCTGTGGACTGTACTGCGGGCAGGTGCACAAAATATGGCCAATTGATTCTTCATGGCCGCAGTGGTCACAGGTTGGGGTGTCGGTCATCCCTATGCGGAAGGCATAGGCTTTAGTAAAGGCAACGCCCAACCAAAGTCGATATAAAAGCGTGGCGTCTCTACGGCGAAGCTGTGATGGCGCTCGAAGACTTAATGTTGGATCAAGTGAGTGCAGTCGCGGATTTCTTAAATGTGGCTCATTCCATTGCGACGCGGTGCACTGCCGAGCAAGTAGGCGGAGCTTCCGTGCAGCGTCAGTTCTAGAAAGAGGAATGGGGACGTGGCGCTCCTCAGTATGGGCTGAGCGGGCAGCGTGATCCGCCCGTTCATTGCCGACAATCCCGCAGTGACTGGGAAGCCACTGAAAGGTTATGTCGTGGCCTGCATCACTTATATGGTGTAATGTCTCTGTAATATGGAATATTAGTTGTTCGTGCGGTCCGCGTCGTAAAGGTGACAGTAGAGACTGCAGTGCCGCCTTCGAGTCACAGAATATTGTCCATTTGTGTGGCGGTTCATCACCAATGTGATGAAGAGCAGTAAAGAGCGCTGCGAGCTCTGCTGCTGTCGATGTTGTCGCGTGGGTCGTCTTAAATTTGATTGTTGTAGCTTTCGCTGGTATGACGATTGCCGCCGTGGAGCTGCTTGGAAGGACAGATCCATCAGTGTAAATATGCGTAGAGTCACGGTAGTTCTCGTACAAATATAGTAGCGTGAGCTGTCTAAGGGCTGGTGATGACAGATCAGCTTTTTTCGAGATACCAGGTATTGCGAGGTTGATTTTCGGCTGAGCGAGGCACCATGGAGGGATCGAAGGTCTCGCAGCCGGAGTGAAACAAGGTGGCAATGATTCATCATATGCAGTTATCGTTTGGCTGAAAGATGTGTGTGGCCTGTCCGCTGGTAGAGAGGCTAAATGGTGACGAGGAGTCCTGGCTAGATGCCTTATATGGGTCCTGAGTACTTCAATTTCAATGTGGGTCTTGACAAGGTGGTCTCTAGCGATTGCTATCGTAGCCACTGTTGAAGCACTCTGAGGCAGGCCTAGACAGATCCGGAGCACTTGACCCTGAAGACTTTGTATAGTGCGTAGATTCGTTTTGCCTGTGTTGTTTATTGCTGGCAAGCTGTATCGCAGAAATCCCAGAAAAAGCACCCTGTACAGTTGTAACATGGCACTAGGCGACATTCCCCAGGTCTTGCCAGCGAAAAATTTGAACAGGTGGCATATGCCTGTCAACCGCTTTTTCACGTAAGATATGTGTGGGCTCCATGACAAGTCCCTGTCGATTATGACTCCTAGAAACTTGTACGATCGGACCCGTCGTATTACTATTAGCTGCTCGAAGGCGATGGAATGTTGGTAGCTGTGAGTTGGCCGGATAATCTGGCGCAGAAATCCTCTGCCACGTCAATCTCCGATCTCTTTTGAGAGAGGGCAAGTGCCTTGAATGGGAATCGCTGTACGGGAAGTGTCCGCAGTCCGCGCACCGTTCTCCATAGTTGCGATAAAGGCTTGCGTGGATCTAGCGACTCACAGAAGGCAGCCCACCGTTGCGATTCGAGCTTGTCTAACCGGCGCTGTATCTTCTTTTGCGTGCGCCTGGCGGTCCGTAGATCGTCCATTGTTTTCGTACGTCGGTATCTTCGTTCAGCACGTCGTCGGATTGCTCGAAGTCGTTCTAGTTCCACGTCATAATCATTAAGTTTCGAGGAGCATGTTAGAGTACGCATAGTGTCTTGCACCACGCTCTTGATTGCCTCTTCCAAGTCGAAAGATGGATTGGCGTCGCAGTGTTCTTCCATAATAGACTGAAATTTAGGCCAGTCCACTCTTTGGATCGTATCCCGTATTTTGGAAGCGGTCAATCCTCTGATCTTGATGTACGTGGGGATATGGTCGCTTCCGTGCGTCTCTATGTCCACAAACCACCCTGCAAGCCTGATTTTGGTCGATAAGTTCGGCTCGCAAATGACGATAATGGGAAACATATTGGCGAACACGAAGCGACGGAAATCCGAAAGGCGCGCTCTGAGTCCGCGGGCATTCCACTGAAAAATAGCTGCTTGTCGGACCTCTTCCCTAAAAGACCGTGGCTGTGGAGCCATGATCTACTCAAGGGTTGCAAGCACCGGACTCAGAGCGTCCAGTACTTGAAGCGCACTTCTGGCAGACGGTGTGTGCATGTTGCTTAGCAGCACGCGAATGGCATTCATTAAAGGCCTAATAAGTGCTATCACTTGCTCATCTGTTTTCCGCGACTCCTCGGATACAGCACCTTGCTGTACTGGGGGCGGCTTCTTCTGCGGCTCTTCTGGCGGTCGTGTACGCGGAAGTGGCGGCCATTCCTTTGTGGAGAGAGATCTGGCAGTTTGCTCCCTTCCAACATTGGTGATCGGAGTGCTGGAAACGTCCGCTGATGATGATGCTTGACGAGGGGACTTTTCCTGAAAGCTTGAGGTTTTCCGCCGTGAAGACCGTTGTCGGTGACGTCGTCTTCGCCGTACTTTCACAGCGGCCTCTTTGTGGGTAGAGTTATCTCTCACCATTTGCTTAAGAATGGTGAACTCTTTCTTGATCTGGGGACAGTCTTTGGAAGAGGCGCAGTGATCACCTTGGCAGTTAGGACACTTGAACGTGGTTGCGCTGCAGTTGTCTTCTGAGTGGGGTTCGGCACATCGAGGGCACACGGCCGAATTTCTGCAAACACCCTTCACATGTCCAATCTTCTGACAATTGAAGCATTGCATTGGTCTTGGAATAAATGGTCGAACCTGGTGGCGAAAGTGGCCGACCTTCACGTAGGGTGGAAGGCAGTCGCCTTTGAAGGTTATCTTCACACAACGTGTGTTGCCGAGGCGACCAACATGCACAATCACGTTGTGTTCGCTTGCTGGTTTTATGAGAATTGGGAGGTCTGCATTAGATATTTCATTGTCAATGTCATAGATGACTCCAGTTATTGTGGCACCATTCGTTGGCACGATGGATCGGACCTTGATGTTTCCCAGCTGCGTTACATGTTGTAGTATGGTCAGTGCACTCGGGTTCATCACATCGATTGCCAGGATGTTTCGTCTAGTATTTATCCTGACATCCTTGATCTCATTTGGCACGGTGTTCTCTAGATACACGGAGAGTGCTTGCCTGTTGAGGACGCGTAGGTTGTCGGTAGCGTTCTGTGGCACAAACAGGATGGAGTGAGGCCATCGCTGAGGAGCTGTTTTCACAGTGTTCGAGCTGGACGCCGAAGATGAGTTGATAATTCTTCGTTTGGCCTTGCGGTACTGGACAAGTCGAAAGCTGTCCTCCGAGGACTCGTCACCTGATGCGCAGTACAGCTCTGTGTCCTCGCTACCACTTGACGTACTTCCTCGCTTCCTCGAACCGATGTCCGCGGGTGAACGGGAACCGGGAGGATCCTCGGGGTGTTGTACATCCATCACCGCGATGGAGGGGGCGGTAGACCCCACAGGTGCAGTAAGAAGTCCAGAAAAACACAGAGACGGGCGAGATGTGTTCCGCAAGAGAAGCACTTCGTCTTCCTCCAGAGAAATAACCAAATTCCACCTTGTTCTAGCAATGTTATTATTCCTACAACAAATATAAAACACATTAGCTTATATGTTGTATAACGTAACATGCATCATGCATTATTTCTACATTTCAATTTAGAACAATTATTCCCCATGTCCTTTCCACGGCATTATTATTATTATTTTGTTCCACAGGGTTGTTATTGAGAAAAAATTGAGCCCCCCTATTTCCCTGATACTCCTTACATATCGATGCAGTGTGCTTTTCAATAAAAAGGGTTCAATTAAACAGGGGTTCAGCAACAGGTCAGCATTGTTCTTACATATTATGCACCTTCGCGGCAAAGATAGCAATTCGAGGAAAACAGAAATTTGACTCGCCATCCCATCCCTGTGAAAGTGGATGTACAGCGAAGCTGCTGAAAACCGCCACTACAGCTGTGGAAGGGGAATGGGAAGTTTTATTGCTTTAAAGTAATGACATAAACGGTCAGTTAGAGTAGAGGTAGTAATGAGAGTGTTGGTAATTTTGACAGCACGCCACCGCCCATAGGGCTGCTCCAACAACATTGAAATCAGTTGCTAGGCTGGTTCTTTCATAAACGAAAAGCTAGGGACATCACTCCCAACGTCGGAAGCTGCCCTCCGCGCGACAGCTTGCTCAATAGTAACGTTTACCGGGAAACGTATGCGGGGAGCACTCCGTGCTTCGCATTGTCATCAGGAGCGCCTTATCATCAATTGTCGAGAAGAAAGGAGGTTAAACGAGGGCCCCGATTTTTATTAGTCATATCATAAGAAGCCAACAAACACTGACACCAAGGACAACATAGGGGAAATTACTTGTGCCTAATAAATGAAGTAATGAAACGATAAATCAATGGAAATTAAAGTGGATGAAAAAACAACTTGCCGCAGGTGGGAACCGAACCCACAACCTTCGCATTTCGCGTGCGATGCGAAGGTTGTGGGTTCGGTTCCCACCTGCGGCAAGTTGTTTTTTCATCCACTCTAATTTCCATTAATTTATCGTTTCATTACTTCATTTATTAGGCACAAGTAATTTCCCCTATGTTGTGCTTGGTGTCAGTGTTTGTTGGCTTCTTATGATATTATCATCAATTGTGTGGTTCGCGTGCTCGCTTTGTGCTGGTTCTTTACTGAAACGTATGCGGCTCTGTATGTTGTGCGCGTGATTCCAAAGAGTGTATGCACTGTTCGCTTTGCTTTGCTGAGTGCTTGAAGCCTCTGTCTTAGGGGGTACGAGCCACTGCTCCTGACCTGCACTGACACCAGGATATCGGCCCACATTTTTGCTAGAGCACGCGGACACAAAATATGCCGACCACCGAGAGGTTAACAACTAAAACGATGGTCACTGATATCTTACATCATGAACACGAGTATAGAGAGAGCTCAGTTTTGTTCTCAACTTTTCAATTGTTTATGTTTTCCGGACGTCCAGCAGCACACACACAGAAAAAAAAAATACACAGCGGGTCCAATTTCATCTCTACTCGGGGAAAGAAACTGAGCTGCCCAATTCGGAAAGCGCGGATGTTTACAAGAGATGTGACACGTGGTGAAATCAGATTATCTGAAAGCGAAGCCCAAACCGAAATCCAATCTGACAGTCGCACGGTCAAGTTTCAACAGCGGCAAAAAGGCCTCGTGTTTATAGTGTTGCGTTATTGTGGACACGTGGCCAAAGTAAGTTTCCCCACGCGCGTCCCACGTAAGCGCGTTCGGCAAGACCACGTGTAAACGCCTGCCACATTGTGAAAGGGACGCCCACACTGTCGCCATTAAAGGCGATTCTAGCAGGCGGAAACCATTAAACCGCATATACGGCTGCGGTGGGCTATTAAATGCCAAAAGGTAGTGTAGCGACAGAGTGGGTTAGCTCTCGTGCGCGTTAATTCCCATTTCCCCGTCCCTGTGCAGTGCTGTCCAGGTGTCCTCACAACGAGAGACAGTGTTATGGCGCTGCACTTTTCTCTTCAATTTCCTTCCTGTAAAAGTCACTTACTACTACATTTCGCGAATGCTTCAAGGGAAGCAGAAACTAGTTCTTTCGTGTTGACTTAATTTACGGCAATAATTACGTTTTAGTTAGTTTTTAGCCGCTAATTATGAAAGCCATGAATCTGAGATAAAAGAAACGAACTACTAGAAGAACTAGATTCCCATGACAAACCAGACTGTCTCATCCTAATGTTTAAAAACATTAAGCTATATTATGGGCTTTTACGTGCCAAAACCACTTTCTGACATGAGGCACGCCGTAGGGGAGTACTCCGGAAATTTCGACCACCTGGGGTTCTTTAACGTGCACCTAAATCTAAGTACACGGATGTTTTCGCATTTCGCCTCCATTAAAATGCGGCCGCCGTGGCCGGGATTCGATCCCGCGACCTCATGCTCAGCAGCCTAACACCATAGCCACAGAGCAGCCATGGCGGGTCATCCTAATGTTTGGTGACACACCCAGCAACGTGTTACCATGCGCAATAGGAGGGGATGCTAAGATAGAAGCAAACTACGCAAATGCAGCGGAATTCTTAACATCAATGATTTACTTAGAAACGATTAACTTGTTTTACTCCGGGTGATTAATGAGCTTTGTTTGCGAAATCGTGATGCTTGAAATTACTCCAAAAAATGTCTTAGCAAGTCACGGAGAGATCTATTTTTCCCTCTAATGTGCCGTTGTCTAACATCGCCGATGTAGGCCGGTAATAATGCGAGGAAGTGAACCTTAATGACAATTCCTAAAACTGTCAAAAGAGAGGCAGTTTTTGAGACTTTCTCTCCAGCCAAAGCACAACGCAAGAAGCGTGGCTAAAAGGAAATCACCAGGCACACTTTCAAGGTCTTTGCTTAAGCACCAGCCAGAATTGAAGATTGATGTCAAGCGTTTGTGCTGATTATTTCTACTATTTCTACTATGGTCGTGCGATCCATTGTTCCCATTCTATGTTTAGAAGTTATAACAAAGAACTAGCCCCGTCAACAGAATTAGCCCTTATGCCTAATACAGTGTGTAGGTTCGTGGCCAACAGATAAGTTACAAATGTGAGGGCTAGTAGCCATCCAGAGATTCAAGGAAGACAGCAATATTGAAAAATTATTTATGGCAAATTGTATGATCTGATTTAAACCGCTTGTATCTTATATCACCTTATTATGTGTTCTCTATGTTAATTGAATGTATGTGAGCTCACTTCACATTCCAGTGTGTTTTATTTGACATCTGTTGTGCGCTGTCTTTAGCGTACTTAGACAATACTTAATGCTGTGAGAATTCGCTGCAATTTCGTCCTTTCAAGTCTAAGCATGTCTTGAATTTATGTGAATACGGAGTGCCAGGCGCTCCTTACGAAGGCTTCAATATCTCCTAACGTCATTTACTTAGAAAATCAGCATTACTTACTATTCGCAGTAGTTGCTGTTTATGTGCATATAGTCAACACATTCGCTCGTGAAAGCTGTGACATTTGCCATCTGAAATTCACAGACTGCAAGGAAGTAAATATGCTCTTTCAAGTCCTTGCTGAACAAAGGAATTCAATTGAATTAACTGGCAAAGCAATCAAATGGAGGTGGCAAAAGGTCGATAGTAATTTCATATTCCACCACACGACGGCTCGATGAACACGTATTAAAGCAGATTCCTTCGCAGTAAACTTATGAAGAGCTTCTTTGTTTTTTTCTTTACTGCAAAAAAAATACTTCGGGCAGAAAAAGAAAGATACATTTCAGATGAAAACGGGACATCAATGGCGAGCAAATAAAAACGAGAGGTCAAGTGCTATTTTCCACTGTGAAATAAGGCAGCCTTCGGCAGCCTCAAATAGGAGGCTGCCGAAGTGGGTATTCGCCTAATAGCGCGAATGATCGAAGGGGCTTTCGACGTAGAGACAGAATTGATAAATTTCATGAAATAAATAAAGATAATTGTTTTCATTTTGAGGCGCACGAAAGTGATATCTGTAAGCTCGGGTGTGTTCAGAGATATAATTGGCTTAGCCAAGATCAAAAGCTTATTTTTCTTTCTTGTCGATAACGTGGTTATACGCGTACGTCTCGGGCGCCTTCTTTGATCGCTCTGAGAGGCAAGTAATGCAATCATAATAAGACCCGTGGAAAAAGATCTTAGACTTAGGTAGTAAGTGCTGCGGGATGTTGGGAAAAGTTATTTGAGATGTTCGCCCACGAAGTGCCTCTTCGACTTCTGACGGTTTTCGCTGCCGCTTCGTTAAGATAAGATGAGCATTTCGGGGATCAGACGGCAACTTACTCTGCTCGATGTGAGATATGAAGCGTGGCCAAGTCGCTCACAGATCAAGTATAACACCATGAAAAGGTCACACTACATTTTATATTAAAGCTTCAGGCTACTCTACGTGTCATAAGCCAGCTACTATTAAAGAAAACATGAAGGTGCTCAGAGGAAAGGTGTTATTTAACGCAGACTACTACTGGCTCGAAAGCTGTGACTGGTCAATTAGTAATGGTTTGCTCGATCATATAGTAGGGTTTATTCTTCTTGCCAATGGCGCCGGAGAACAGAAGCACTAAGCGAGCAGACCTGCTTCCGCAGGGCCTATTGTATTAGCACTTCTAAATTGTTGATGTACTTTAAGGTCATTGAAAAGAACGCCGTTTGTCATTGAAGTTCTCTAGCTTTTAGCCTCTTTCATAAAACTGGGGAATACTTCACGTGGGGTTCACAGTCGTGGATGTTTTGCTGGTGTCGTTACAAGTGGCTTGTTACTACGGGCCCACGATTCATCTACGAAGATTGTGCTGATATGGTGAACAATGTTCTTCACCTGGAGTTCGACAAAATTGTTTCAAATAATATCTTTTTTTTTAGGGGGGGGGGAGGGGGGTTCGCGCGTGCTGTTATTTCGGATTAGCTCCCGAACAACTACTCAATTTTGCACACATTTAGCCGAGATTCACGTTGTCGTGAAACAGAGAACGCGCCTGTGCAATCATTTTCACGCATACGAACCGTCAGTAGTACTGTGCATTAGTTCTTTCAGTTAGAAGATGACAGCGTAAACAGTCTAAGATGGCGTTACTCCAATACTTCATATAAAATAGCCAGTAAAAGCTGGAAAGCATTGCTGTCTGTTTTGTATGCTTAGATCGAGCGCCGGCATGTAGTAAGTGGTTAGCCTTCTCTGCACTCCTGTTAACATATCGACCTCATAAAAATCAGATCTTTTCTGACGTTAAATAATGTTTAGGGGTAGTTGAGGATTTCCGGTACATCAACTCAGAGAACAGACGCTTTTATCTTTACAAACACATCACTATGCTCATCCAATATATCCCAAAATGATAGCTGTAAATATAACCGAGATAAACAAGAATATCGTACTTCTCCAAGTTCGTTTCCAAAGTTCGACGGTAGACCATAGTAAACAGGCGGTGTTCCAACCGGAATATATACAACTATTTAAAAAAAATGGCAAGCGCATTGACTAAAAAGGGTTGCGTTCGACTCTTCCTAAAGCAAAATGGCGCGTCCTATGGGCACAGTTAACGCGAATGTTTCTGCAATTCCGACAATGATTTCTAAGGAAAGGAGCCATCAGTATGCAAATGGAAAAGCTGGATCCTGTTGATGACCTACCAGTTGAATTCACCTTATTTCATTTCATTGCGGCGCCTCTGAGAAGCCAGAAGAATCCTATATAAGTTGTTAAAAAGCGCCTTGAACGTCTGCGCCCTTATATATTACAGACCTTCCTAAAGAAAGGAAATTTACTTAGTATATGAGAGTAACTACATGGGCCCGTTGGTATCACACCGTCTACGTTGTTGTAGAGCAGGCAGAACTACAGGGACACATAAAGGCACATTCGACAAACATGTGCCTTTCTGGGTTCCTGTCGTTCTGCCTGCCCTATAATAAAGAGGAAGACATTTTGCAAAATCACTGGTCCTCTGACTGGCATTGGCAAAAAGCAGGACATGTCGTGTTAGGAATACTAAGTCTGTCATTTTCATTTCTTTCTTTTTTTGTCTCCAGAATAGTTTCGGAATCTTGACGACAGAACAGCGGGAACGAAATGCGAAAGCCTTTTTGTCATTGACAAAGAAACAGTTGCATTGACAAGGTATACCCTAAATGTTGCAAGCGGGGAACATACTGCGTAACACGGCTTGTACCTACCTTGTAAAAGGAACCCGCCTTGCTATGCTGCGATGGTCCGTTTTTAGCAACAGCTTTTTCAAAGCTACCGTGAAGTAAAACTTGCTTTGATTTAGCAATGTGCCTCGTTCTGAAGGCTCAGGTGCATACAAGTCTGCGCTCTGATGACATAAAAGAACTGTGACAGGAATCCAAATCTAAAAAAAAAAATATCGCGCAATTTCTCCGTTCGCATACCTGTTACCCAAGAGATAGAACAAATAAATTTCTCTAGCTCCAAACGCTGGTGCGATGTTCACAACTCAGAAAGAAAGAAAGTTGCACTGAGCATAGAAAAGCAATCAGCCTTCTCGGTTACGCACTCCCAAACATAGTATTTTTGGTCTATTCATTACACTTGCACGATTCTTTCTGCGAAAACTGTAATCTAAGCGCAGCTTCTTTTTACTGCTATGACGAGATATAACAGTATTTCAAAAGTGTGAAGAAAGAAGACTTCTAAAAAAGCTTAAATGTGTGAGAAATATTTTTAGGCATACGTCACAGAAATGCAAAGTAGATTTCGTTACGATGTCGCTACACTTCCTTACTTTGAAGACAGCAAGTCACACATTACTGGTTCAGTACGCCGCTGCCTCTCTTAGCCATCGCAAGCACTCGCCAACATGTTATGTCACGTACTAAGCCTAGAACTGGCACACTGTTTTAATGCAAATCACGAAGAATTTTCCGTCGGAAGCTAAAGAGCACTTCTATTGCAAAGCAATGCAAAATAGAGCATTCCTTGAAAATGTTGCATAACCATGTTGAAGTACTCTTGTATAAAGTAGTCCGCCTTTCTTTAGCGTCTTCTTATTCGCTCGTCGTTTTACCGTGATGGACGTAAATGTCGCAACAGTGTCGAGCTAGCGAGAGACGCCTATTTTTGAGCTGCACACAAGCTCTTACAAAGCTAGTGATGTTATTCTAGCATCACAATAAAAACGAAGTAAGCAGGAGCAGAATTGCGCTTGTAGTTATGCAATAATAACGTTTATGTCTCAGATCAACAAAAAGCCATGCAGTTTCTTTTTCTATGCGGGCGTCAATGTAACGGTCATCAAAATAGTTCAAAGTAATATTACCTTCGTAAAATTAGTGGCATAATTACATTCATACAAGTAGGCGACTGTCCATCTAGTTCGCACAGCTCAACAGATGACTCCCCCAAACCTTCGCCCATAACTAGGTACTCACATCATGCATTCACCACCATCATGTCGCGAATTACATGCAATGCAGCTTTCCCGTCCTGGTTTAGATTTAATTGAAGAGTTCTCTTACATTGTGTCAATAGAAAGGCTACAATAATATATGGCGAAAGCAAGCTAGGCCACTGCCCCATCTCCACCGTTTTTGTTTTGATACTGGGTTAATGAATGTTACTAGGTTAATGAATGCTAGCTTACTGAATGAGCGCTGATACAGAAATCTCAAAGTGAGAGTAAAAAAGCATCAAATGCTGCAGGAAAGCTAGCTGTTAGATCAAAAAAGTGTGATCGGTATATTGTTATTTAGAGTAAGGGTGCCGCGGTTATTATTCTGCACTGTAACTTTACCTGAGAGAAAACAAACATCAATTTGATGCCTCCTTAAGAAATACGGCTAACCTAGCTGTTCTCTAAGAATACAGGGCCAGACTAAACGACAAAAAGAAAATGAGGTCTTTCTCTCTCTTCTTTTTTCTTACATGCGACCACGATAATCTGCTGGGAAATTCACACAAATAAAAACTATTTTAAAAAGATCTTACTGAAGGCAATAGCGCGCGCCATTGTAGCTACTCGTCATGCGTAATGGGATGATGAATGTAATGGCATAAAATTGAAAATAAGGGTATTTAAGAAAAAATGTTTTCGGCACACTGCGTAAGAAATGAATTATTCTACGTAGCCCACAGATAATCCTTTCACCTAGTTTTCTACAGAGCTAGGCCACAATTCCCCCTGATCTCAGACGTTTAATTTTATCAAAACGTGCGGTAGCAATCTAAGGTTACTATACACATAATGGTATGGTAATGGTTTGACACCAGCGATGTCGAGGTTTCTATGAAAATATCAGTCTCGTGCCTATTAACTGCACACTCAGTCAAAGAAGCCTTCACAGCCTTTAGTCAATTATTAAATAT